>NC_133650.1:207170699-207495699 GCF_009905375.1 Apium graveolens | reverse complement strand
TAAGCACTCCCAAGACTTCACCATCATCAAGAACACATCTCAAGCTCTCAATAAAGGTATAAATCTTTGACCCAACCTTATTTAAGATTTAAGTTCAAGATCCTTTTAGAACATAGTTGTAAACCTAGTTTTGGTGAAAGTATTGTTGTAATCTTGATATTTAGCTAAGTAGATTTAAGGTTGATTGTTGTTGCCTCAAGAACATGATGTTCTTGAGAGGAGTTAGTGTGGGGATGATGATATGTTGATTGTTGGTGGTAGTATAAAGATTTAATGCATAAACGAAACTTCGATCGTAACCGTAATCTCGTTAAAACGAACAAAACGTAACTTTAAGTTTCTGCAGAAAGTCCCGAAGATGTAAACTGTAGTTCTTGAAAAATAACCCTTTATTATGATATACAATGTTATAAGGATCGTTTAGGCACTTGAATCGCTTGATTCCGATTTACGGATCAAAAATTATGGCCTTTTTACTAAAAGTGATTTACGCGACAAAAACTGCTACGAATCACGAATTTTGAAAATAAAAAGGATCGACTTAAAATGTTCATAAATCATGAAATTTTTACAGAGAGTATTAAATTGAGTTTCCTCACTGCCAAAAAAATTTCAAGTGAAAATAATGATTTTTCAATTTTATAAAAAAGTCGGAGCCGAGGTCACGCGGAGTACGAATGTCAAAAACAACCCCTGTTAGGAAACTGCCACTTCGGAATTTTCACCCCTGTTACCAGAAGACCATTTTTAAATGATGTGTTCTTAATTTTTCTAGATTGCGCACTCAAAAATTTTGTATCAATTGAGTTAACGGTTTGAGAGATATCAATGTTTTAGTGAAAGCGGTTTGAATAGTAAAACTCCATAGTTGACCGAACTTTTGAAATACTTTTCACCTAATTAAATTCATTTTATCAAAATGAAACTTTTGGGATAAATATTAAAAGCACTCAAGAAGCTCCTTGAGGTGGTTTCGTATTAAAATATTAATTTTACGGTTTATTAAAAATGATAGAATGCAAGTCGCGTAATAGTAACATTCGGTAAAGTCAACACTAGAAGACTACTTTGACCGTCCGTTTCGACCAAGGATTGATACTTATTTCGAGTCGGTCAAATATTGAAAATTATGAAGTATTGAACTTATTATAAATATAAGTTGGTGATGAGAGTAGGAATACTGATTAAGATTATGATGTTTGTTGATTAGAAAACCTGGAACGAGAGGAAGTCGGGAAACGTATCTTGGACTCCAGGTAAGTTTACGAACCCAACTCCATTTACTTTTGTGTTGTTAAAGGATTATTTTATTATCATTGCATAAATACCATGCTTGCCATGATACGTAGTAATTGAACTTTTTGCATAATATAGCGATGTTGTACGATAAGTAAGTATCGTAGAATGTTTAATTCCGCTTTAAGCGTCACGAATAAGTATAAGACCGTGAGTCGGTCAGGATTTTAAGATAAAAACCCGATGATCATTCCGGTAATATTATAGGACGATTTAAAGTCCATAGTAGTATGGTTTAAAAGGACTCAATGTCCACTTACAAAATACTAAACACCTCGAACTTTTATTAAAACGATTTCTAAAGATCACATTCCCTCAACTATACTTTATTATTCGAATAATAAATATCTATTTACTATTCATTTATTATGGGAGAAGTATTCTCCAGTGAATAGTTATTTCAGACTCGATTAAATAATAAAGATTATTAAATTACTTAAACAAAAATTAGTTGAGGAATATTATTTCAAATATTCTTTTAAAAGTATAATTATTCGGGGTTTAATTATTCAACGATTAATATTTGATTATTAAGCATTAGTTATTTAATGGTTTAATTATGATTTAAAAATCATAGAACTTGATTCAAAATACTTTCTGATTTTCGGAAAATCATTCGAATAATTTCAGATCGTCGGAGAATATTATCTCGACTTATTTTAAATATTTGGATTATAGATTCAAAAAAAACTCCCCCTTATATAACAAATATGTTGACAACGGTCAACTCACATCCCTAGTACTTCCTCCGAAAATTCTCGGAAGTACATATATATACGTACAAATCAAAGTGTACCTATCAACAAGCAATATGCTTGGGGAACAATATAAGTTCAAGATTGATGATGAGATTCTTACAAGGAAAAGGAGGGGTAGACTCCAGTACTTCGTGGACTGGGGAGACTACCAATTTACTACCACATGAGAAGGTATCTTATATACTGATGAACATGTGGAGTATGCGTACCTGAGAGGGATGGACGCAAAACCGTGTCTTGAGAGGGATAGACACGAAGTGTGTACCTGAGAGGGACGGACACAGAAAAGGCCCAAATGCGGCCAGGGTGATAACCAATAATAAAAGGGAATCGTCCATCTACATGTAGAAAAGGTTACTATTTCCGTAGTACGACTGATCATCGTATGCGGTGGCTCCAGTGAATGTCATATTCTTTCAATTGAAATTGTGATGCAATACCGTAACCCAAGCCTAGGTGTTGGGTTTACCATTAGGGTATTCGCAGGATAATAAGTCCACAAAAGAATTGTTTTCGAAAGAAGGTGTGTATCACCGAGCAAAACTATTTTTTAATAAATATATCTATCATATATGAAATTATACTTGAATTTCTCATACAGGCTTTTCATACTGTACAATATTATGTCTGAGCATTATTGTTCACTCTTGCTTTCTTTTAAATGTCACAACACAACAGATAACCAGTATGCTGGTGTGGCACTTAGTCGCTTGCAGTCATGGGGAGAATCCCTGGCAACTTTATCTCAGTTGGGCCAGAGTATCAGATAGGTATAAGATATCGTCGTAATTATTGTAACTTCATGTAGATGTTATGAATAATTGTTTGAGATCATGTAAAGTACATTTGAGTTTTAATAACAGATGATACTTGTTGTACGTCATTTCTAAGGCTATAACTTGTGAGTGTGTGAGATTGGGGGTCTGTGATACGGAATTATTGGATTATTGAGTTAATGCAGGTTACACATGATTGAAGGATTGCGTGACGACCCAGATTCCTGACCCCGAATTTGGGGGCCTTACAGAAACCCTGAAAAATGATATTCATTTTGTGTGGCATTTCTAGTTCTCACTCATGTGTGAGGATCACCAATGATCAGTTCAAAGGGATGGCCTCTGTTCCAAACTCTTTCTCTAGGCAGATAAGATCTTGATGTTTCCCTTTGTTCAACATGATGTTGAGTGTGAACTGTAGATCCTCTTCCTGTTCCCCCTGAGTTGTTGTCACCATGACTTGATGATTATGTTCTTTGTGTAGTAGTTATTGTAGGGTTCATGTATGATTATCATAACCACTAGTTCCACCATTACCACCACTTGATTCAGGATCATCATTGTCACGTACTGTAGGTATAACACGACCAATCTCAGGTTCTTCTTCATCCAAAGGATCATTTGAAAGATTTTTAAATTCCAGAGATTCAGATTCTTTTTCTCTTTATACGCTTGCTAACTTGGTGTCGTCGAACGTTACATTAAGGCTTTCAATCAACTTCTGATCAGCAATCACATAAACTCTAACGACTGGGAAATTACGTCTGTATTGTATCATAATTACAATAAATTAGGTGTATTAATGTGTCATTTATGTGTAATTATCTGTCAAGCCCTAACGGTTACGTGTTACGTGCATTCCGTGTCATTTCTGTATTTTTAAGGTATTTTTCAGATGTTTTATTTCGCATTCATCGCTTTCATTTCAAACGTTTTACCACCCAAACCCTGATTTTAAAGCCAGTATTTCAAATAAAATAATGGGCCTTATTTTTCATCAAACAGCTTTTACCATCGCATTATTATGAACATCTAGATATTTTATAAATTTTCTCGTTTTGCGAAAAATGACTTTTCTGGGCCCCATTGGGTGTTAAAAACCCCACCAAAATCACATTTTTATTTTTATAAAATTATAGGACTTTTATTTATACCATTTCTTTGTATTTTTGCATTATTCACAATTTTTGGGAAATTTTGACATATATATTGCATATATAAAATATTTATAAATTAAATTTTAATACCCAAAAATTATAAAAATTAGGGCCAAATATTTTTATTAAATGTATAATTAGCCCCTTAATTTTATTTAGGAGTATTAATTTTGCAGCTCTAAATACCCTAATTACTATTAATTTAATTAATTAAAAATCAGAAATTCTACAAATTAATCCCAATTTCCACAAATTAGGGTTTGGTGTTCTTGAGATTCAACCAGTGATTTGAAGGTGATCCCGGCGTCCAAATCGATCATGTAAGTAGTCGTTATAAAGCTTATTGAATCTAGTTTTTGATTCTGTTATCAATTTCATCTGTTGATTACTCAATTTTTATTTTGTAATTCCGGGTATAATTTCGATTTGGGGGTTTTTGTTAGAAGTTGTTGAGATGAATTTGATTGTTATAGAGTTGTAGATCGTACAATTTCTAGTCGATTCGTGTTGGTTTTGTTACGTGTTGATCCCGATTTAGGCTCGTCGGAATTTTTAGCCGCCACCGGAGTTCTTGATTTTTCGGTGATATGTTGACCGATTTCTTGAGTTTCTGGGTTTAATTAGGATGTATAATGATTGTAAAGTGTTAGATGGTGATGGGTGAGTGTTGGGTCGAACGTATCGACGTCACCGGAAGGGCGACGCCGGCGCCATCATTCGTTTCTTCGTCGAAAACGACGAGGCTGAGGTTTGGGGTTGTATCGAAGGGTGGGGTGATGTTTCTGTGGTGTTGGAGATTGAAATCGGAGCAAAACCAGCCTGAAACCGTGTTGTTTGGACGCTGTTTTGCCTAGCCGGATTGTGTGGCCGGAACCTGTGTTCGTCGCCGGGTTTTAGAACCGGTCGGCGACCCGGTTCATTCCTTACGACCCGGAGTCGACCCGACTTTCAACCCGGTTTCGACCCGGGTTTGATCTTCAAAACCATAACCTGAAATCCTAAAGTGTGTTTTTGATTATTCAATTACTTAATTATATTTTACTAAATTAAAAATCAGTTTAAATAAATTCTAAAATTCTAATAAAAATCAGTTTTAAATTCTGAAAATTATGATTAATAATTCCTAAATTATTTTATCAGTTTATAAATTCGAATTTAGTTATTTAATTAATTATTTAACTATTTATCTATTTATTTATTATTTAATAGTTAAGTAAATAATTAATAATTAAAGATTAAAATTTATCGAATATATGAGAAAAGATTCGATAATTAGGAAAATAAAACGAGTAACTCGTATTTATACGAGTAATTGAACGATAAGTTCGATTATTATTAATCGAGCGATAGTTAATTATTCGTAGAGTATCGTAATAATTATTCGTAACGAAAAATTAAATGCCGATAGTTAATTTAAATCGTATAAATTGTAATAATAACCGTAATGTTTCAATAATTATGCGAGAAATGCGAATAACTCGTAGAAATACGAGTAGTAGATCGTTAAGTTGAAATATGATTCGGATAATAGCTTATTTATTCGATAATTAACGTATCAGCTAATGATATCGATTATTTATTTGTAAATAATCGATCTAATCGAGTAAATGATGATAAGTTGTAAATATTCGTAATAAATTGTGAATAATCCTAATAATTAGGGATTAATTATTTTAGATTATTAAATAATCACTTATTAATTATTTATTAGTTATTTATTATTTATTAATCATTTAAAAGTGATTAATTATTTCGGTAATTAATCAAATAACTTTCAATAAATCATAACATATTCATTTTAACTCCAAAAATTATAGAAATTTTTTTTGACTTTGATTTTTCTTAAATAATTATTTAAAAATTATTTTAGGATTTAAAAAAATTAGTAATAATTATTTATATTAAATAATAAATTGAATTATCAGTGTTTAATTGATATAAATTAGACCGTTAGTCTGATTTAGGCGAAACGAAAGCTCTTTGACTCAGAAAAATGAATTCTTTTTATCAAAAATAATATTAAAGCCTAATTTCTTCTAGAAATTAGTTGACTTTATTAATTGCTTGATTATCAGTCGAAATGCGTACTGAGACGAATCCGAAAAATTCCAGAAAAATGGGAAATGAAGCAGATGGCGATCAGTGGAGCAATCAGGGAGTCGATTTAGATTATAAAAATTATTTTAACTATAAAAATGATTATGTGCTTATGTGCTTATGTGCTTATGTGCTTATGTGTATTATGTGGTTAATCGAGTCTTACTTGCTTATATATAATATACAAGTCAGCCATAAGCGTATGGGTAGATAATAGGAACGAAATGAAGTCAATTCAAGATGCAATTGAAGTACAAAATGATTTAACCAGTCTATTTTGCTAACAGAAGCTAAGCCAGCAAGGCAGGTCGAGTAGGTGATAGAAGAAAGTGATTTAATTGCAGTGAGTCGCACAGAAGGCAAGTTTCTCCCCTATTCTATTTTTCAGAATAGTGATATTCTCTTCAGATTCTTATTACATTTGCACTCTTTTATTTCTCTTGTTCATATTTCATTTCAATTCTTGATTTATTCTTTTCATTTGAATTCATTGTTCATATTCCAATTGTTACTCATAATTATTGATATATTCTGGTAATTAGAATATGTCAAAGCATACCGATTGTTCCGGTTGCTATTTCAGGGACTGGATAATGATACTTTGGGGATTAAATTTACTTAATCCTAAGGACCGGAGCATAACCGGTGCCTTGAGATGGGCCGTAGTGCCTGGGTGCCCGACGGGATCTATATAGAGAGATATAGATCTGCATTGTATCCTGGCTGATCAGCAGGGTATAGATGCGAACTTGAGTCCAGTTTAGTTCATTTGTATTCACCAGTAGTGGCCTTCTTTCTATTCTCGCGGGGTTATATCTTTGCAGATATACCCGGGTTACGGATTCATTTAAATTGCTTTAACACTGTTTATATTTTGCGGACTTGTTAAGCAATTTTTGGCTCGCCCTTTTTGTTGTTATTCACCTTATTGTTTTCAGTTAAGAAGGAATATGAAATCCATCAGGACTCGAGTGGTAAAGAAGCGGGTCAAGCCTCGGGATCCTCTCATACCCAAGGTGTTGATCCCAATCCAAGAAGAAAGCTTTGAGTTGCCCGAACAGGTGGAGTGTTGATAGATAGTGTGTGTGTTTGAATAAAAGATGAACTTAGTTTAAAATGATTTAGACAATGGTTTGTAATAAAGAGAGTTTGTGAGATTTTGAATTGGGTTTGTAATAAAAGTAGATAGTGGTTCTTGTTTTCATACTTCAACCTAAAAAGATCCTGGTTAGTGTTAAAGGGGTTTAGTTTCATTTCTTTATTATTTGTTAATCAGATTGTACGGGTTTGGTGATTAGCTAGTAACCCCCAGACTTATACCCCGGGTCTGGAGGGCGTTACATATTTGGCATCAGAGCTGTAGGTTTGGTCCCTGAAAACAAGAACATTAGGGTTAAGATAGGATAGGGAGATCACATAGGATAGGAATAGTCAAATAGGTAGAATAGTGTTAGGATTTAGGTCAGATTAGAATAGGGAAGTATAAATCTTAGGATTATTTAGTGACCTTTTCTTTTCTTTGGTATATTATCAGATGGCATCTTCTGGTTATTCTGTATCTTCTGAGAGGACAGTCACCGGGCCAACAGCACCAGTTATACCTCCAGTATCTGAGTATATGTTTCCTCCTCTACCACCTCCACCACCATTGCCACAGGAGTCGGTACCACCAGTACAGGGGATAGTCCATGACCTCATAGAGATGTTTGATCCCTTTGAGTTCTTTGAGCCGATTGTTCCTTTACTAGTGGAACATCAGTTTATACCGGGGATTGAGCAGGAGTTACCACCACCACCATTGTTACCTCCTATACCAGTGCATGCCCCAGAGCCGGATGTGTTTCAGATGATTCCAGTCGAGGGGATGGGAGATCATGATATGGATCTACAGCTAGGGTTACCACAGCAGGGTGCAGGTATACCGAGGGTTCTTTCATAGGAGTCAGTAGGTCAGGTTGCTCAGCCACATATGATACCATACCATGAGTACAGGGTTATGAAGGATGATGTGGATTATTGGCGGGCACAGTGTCGAGAGATTATGCATCTGTTTGATAAGAGAGATAGAGGACCGTTAGCGGCCCTACAGCCGGATTACTATATGAGACAGCGATTGCAGTCGGTGTTGATGAGTGCCACTTGGGAGCTTGATGATTTGACCCATGAGGGACCACCTTCTTTCGCAGAGTTCTATAGGATATTCCGTTTGGCACAGACTTTGGTCCAGGCACTTAGGGATGAGCTTAGGCGTATTCCGCCTGGGTATTGAGACAGTGACAGTTTGAGACAGTGACTCCAGGGTACAGATGTATTTAGAGGCAGCATAGTATAACCTAGTGAGTAGTGTGTACGTGTGTACTAGTAGTTTAACCTGTAGTAGTAGTTTGACATGTAGTAGTAGTATAACTTGTAGCCGCGGTGATTACCAGCAGAGCGAGACTTTTTGTATCAAGCATTTACACCTGAGGCTGGTGTCATATATATAAACTAAACTTTTTCAAATTTCTTTTAGTTAAATTTCAGTCTTTACAGTTTTACAGCATTTACTTTTACTTTATTGTTTTACAGTCTCTCATATTATAATTCCTGTTGAAAAAAAAAGAAAAGAAAAGAACAAACATTTTATTTAACTGTTTACATTTCCTGTTTTTATATTCAGCAATTGTTTTCTATATATAAATCATGTTGTTAATACAGGATAAATTGTTTTCTTATATACTATTAATTGTTTATTAAACAATTAAAGAAATATCACTTATTTTATTATCAGAAGATGGCACCAAAAAGAAAGACTAGGGCTGAGACTTCTAACAGCAATTCTGAAGGTCAGACTAATGAGACCATGAACCAAATATTCCATCTGATGCAACAACAGATGGTAATGATGCGGCAACAGATGCAACATCAACAACAACAGATTCAGCAACAAATGTTACAACAGCCACCTCATCATGAGCCTCAATTACCACCAGTATTACCTGTTGTTACTTTTAAGCAATTTCAGTCAGTTAAACCTCCAGAATTTGATGGGTCAGCCGATCCTGTTAAAGCCACCACCTGGTTAAAAGAAATAGAGAAAGCATTTGCACTGGTAAAGATAGGTGAAGATCATAAGACTGACTTTGCTAGTTACTTGTTGAAAGGAGAGGCAAATTATTGGTGGGAATCTAAAAAGACTTTAGAGGGTGAAGATGTTATTGCTTGGGATAGGTTTAAGGAGTTGTTTTTAGAGAAACATTTTCCTCGCTACGTGAGAAATTAGATGCAGATAAAGTTTTTGGAGTTGAAGCAGGGAAGTATGTCCGTGACGGAGTATGAAGCCAAATTTAATGAGTTAGCTAGGTTCATTCCAGAACAAGTGGACACTGAAGAGAAACAAGTTCAAAGGTTTCAAGAGGGATTACGACTGTGGATCCGTGGACAAGTTGCAGTTTTTGAATTGATAACGTATACCGCCGTGGTCCAAAAATCTTTGATCATCGAATGAGAAAGTGAAAGATCTCAAAGAGAAAGAGGACAGGGAAGTTTCCAAGACCACTCCAGCAGGAAGCCAGGATTTAAAGCCCGGACAAATTTGAATTTCAAAAGGATAGGACAAGGTACCCAGAAAGCAGGTAATCGTTTCCAAGCCCCCAAACAGCAGGAAATTGTCAAGGTTCCAGTGCCGTACTGCAAAACTTGTGGATGCAAGCACACCGGCGTATGTATCAAAGCAGATGTGACATATTTTAAATGCAAGCAGAAAGGGCACTATTCTAACAAATGTCCAACGGGAAAGATAGCAGAAATCACTTGTTTCCAATGCGGAAAGAAAGGGCATATCGCTAGGAATTGCAAAGGACTAGCAATGGCAGCTAGTCTTCCAAAAGTATTGGCATTACCTCCGCCACCGCCGCCTAATCAACCCAGAGCAAGAACTTTCAACATGACAATGAAAGAAGCAGTGCAGAGTCCGAGTGCTATTTCAGGTATGCTTTTGGTGAATTCCGTAGATTCAAAAGTATAAATTGATTCTGGAGCTACCCGTTCATTTATTTCTGAAGAATTTCTTGATAAATTACATTGCAAAATCGAATGGTTGGGCGAGACGTTAATTATAAAATTAGCGAATGACGACCAAGTTCCAGTAGATCGAGTATGTCCTGCGTGCGATATAGAAATAGCTGGACATCATTTTTCTGTAGACTTGATTCCTTTTAAGCTAGGAGAGTTATTTGTCATTTTGGGAATGGATTGGTTAGCATGTCATAATGCTCAGATAGATTGCGCAAATAAGAAAGTCAAATTGCAAACTGCGGAAAATGTAACGGTAATATTCAAGGGCGAAAAGCAGCGAAAGAAATTTCTTACAGTGATGCAGACCAAACGGTTGCTTCGACAAGGATGTGAGGTGTACATAGCTTACATGTTAGATACTGAAAAGGGAAGTCCCAAAATAGAAGATATTCCAGTTGTGTGTGAGTTTCCGGACGTCTTTCCAGACGAGCTTCCAGGGTTACCGCCAGATCGAGAAATCGAGTTCACGATTGATCTAGCACCAGGTACAGAACCAGTTTCGAAAGCTCCATATCGAATGGCTCCAGTCGAGATGAAAGAATTGTTAACGCAATTGCAAGATCTTCTAGACCGAGGCATCATACGACCCAGTGTATCCCCATGGGGTGTAACGGTGTTGTTCGTAAAGAAGAAGGACGGCAGCATGCGATTATGCATTGACTATCGGGAGTTGAATAAGCTCACCATCAAGAATAAGTATCCGCTACCGAGAATCGATGATATATTCGATCAACTAAAAGGAGTCGCGTGGTTTTCGAAGATAGATTTGTGATCAGGCTATCATCAATTGAAGATTCAAGCCAAAGATATTCCCAAGACTGCGTTTCGTACGAGATATGGACATTACGAGTTTCTTGTAATGGCATTCGGTTTGACTAACGCGCCAGCAGCATTCATGGATCTGATGAATAGAGTATTCAAGAAATATTTGGACAAATTTGTAATTGTATTTATTGATGACATCTTGATTTACTCAAAGACGGAAAAAGAGCATGCTGAGCACTTGAGGATAGCTTTGGAAATTCTGAGAAAAGAGCAATTGTACGTGAAATTTTCGAAATGTGAATTCTGGTTAAAGAAAGTACAATTTCTAGGGCATATCATCAGTAGAGAAGGCATCCAAGTCGATCTAGCGAAAATTGAAGCCGTGTTAAATTGGAAAAGGCCAAATACACCGACAGAAGTTCGAAGTTTCTTAGGATTGGCAGGATATTATAGAAGATTTGTCAAGAATTTTGGGAAAATAGCGACGCCATTGACCAAGTTAACTCGAAAAAGTGAAAAATTCGTATGGGACGACAAATGTGAAGGAAGTTCCCAAGAACTGAAGAATCGGTTAGTAACCGCACCGGTACTTGTATTACCAGACGAGCATGGGAATTTCATCATTTACAGCAACGCTTCGTATCACGGGTTAGGATGTGTATTGATGCAGCACGGTAACGTGATCGCATATGCTTCAAGACAGGTTAAACCTCATGAGCAGAAATATCCTACGCATGACCTGGAATTGGCAGCGATCGTATTTGCGTTAAAACTATGGAGACACTATCTCTACGGTGAAAAGTGTGAAATCTACACAGATCATAAAAGTCTGAAGTATATCTTTACGCAAAAGGAACTGAACATGCGACAACGTCGATGGCTGGAAATGATTACAGATTACGATGTTACGATCATCTATCATCCAGGAAAAGCAAATGTTGTGGCAGATGCGCTAAGCAGAAAAGAAAGATTGAATTTGTTAACTGCATGTGAAGAATTAGCTAAGGAATTCGAATAATTGGAAATCGAGATTCGTATTCCCAATGAATCTGCAGAAGCTATCTACGCTATGACTTTCCAATCGAAGTTGCTAGAGAAGATTCGCCACTGTCAAGAAGAAGTGATGAGTCAAGATGATGACCTAATGGGAGAAGAGATCACAACTCAAAAGGATAATGAAGGAATTTTACGCTTTGCATCGAGAATCTCGATCCCTAACATGGCAGAATTAAAAGAAGAAATATTGAGAGATGCGCACAGTTCGAAATATTTCATTCATCCAGGGAGCACAAAAATGTATCGCGATCTGAAGGAAAACTTTTGGTGGCCAAACATTAAGAAGGAAATAGCAGAACGGGTAAGTAAATGCTACACATGCCAGAGAGTCAAAGCGGAACATCAACGTCCGAGCGGATTATTACAACCGTTAGACATTCCAGAATGGAAATGGGAACATCTAGCGATGGATTTTATGGTAGGACTACCGAGGACTAGGGTAAATCATGATGGGATATGGGTAATCATTGATAGACTCACGAAGTCGGCACATTTTCTACCAATTAATGAAAGATTTTCAGTCGACAAGCTAGTGCACTTGTATCTCAAGGAAATTGTGATGCGACATGGAGTTCCAATATCTATCGTGTCTGATCGAGATCCTCGTTTCAACTCAAGATTTTGGAGACAATTTCAAGAATGTCTTGGAACAAAATTAAACATGAGTACCGCTTATCATCCGCAAACCGATGGGCAAAGTGAAAGAACTATTCAAACGATTGAAGATATGCTACGAGTTTGTGCGATTGATTTCGAAGGCAGTTGGGATGAGCATTTACCTTTGGTAGAATTTTCTTACAATAACAGTTATCACGCAAGCATTGGAATGCCACTGTACGAAGCATTATACGGAAGAAAGTGCAGATCACCAGTACATTGGGATAAAGTTGGAGAACGGAAGATTTTGGGTCCAGAATTAATCTAACAGACTAAAGAAAAGATTGAACTCATTCGGAAATGACTCGATGCAGCACAAAACAGGCAGCGCAAATATGCAGACCGAGTAAGGAAGGATATGGACTACTAGGAAGAAGAACACGTATTACTCAAAATATCACCATGGAAAGGATTGACCAGATTTGGCAACAAGGGTAAATTGAAGCCACGATACGTCGGACCGTTTGAAATTTTGAAGAAAGTGGGAAAGGTTGTGTACGAATTAGCTTTACCGCCTCATATGCAACATATTCACAATGTATTTCACGTGTCGATGCTTAAGCGATATAATCCTGATTCTAGGCATGTAATAGAGTATGAACCGATAGAGTATGTATCGCGATCTGAAGGAAAACTTTTGGTGGCCAAACATGAAGAAGGAAATAGCAGAATGGGTAAGTAAATGCTACACATGCCAGAGAGTCAAAGCGGAACATCAACGTCCGAGCGGATTATTACAACCGTTAGACATTCCAGAATGGAAATGGGAACATCTAGCGATGGATTTTATGGTAGGACTACCGAGGACTAGGGTAAATCATGATGGGATATGGGTAATCATTGATAGACTCACGAAGTCGGCACATTTTCTACCAATTAATGAAAGATTTTCACTCGACAAGCTAGTGCACTTGTATCTCAAGGAAATTGTGATGCGACATGGAGTTCCAATATCTATCGTGTCTGATCGAGATCCTCGTTTCAACTCAAGATTTTGGAGACAATTTCAAGAATGTCTTGGAACAAAATTAAACATGAGTATCGCTTATCATCCGCAAACCGATGGGCAAAGTGAAAGAACTATTCAAACGATTGAAGATATGCTACGAGTTTGTGCGATTGATTTCGAAGGCAGTTGGGATGAGCATTTATCTTTGGTAGAATTTTCTTACAATAACAGTTATCACGCAAGCATTGGAATGCCACCGTACGAAGCATTATACGGAAGAAAGTGCAGATCACCAGTACATTGGGATAAAGTTGGAGAACGGAAGATTTTGGGTCCAGAATTAATCCAACAGACTAAAGAAAAGATTGAACTCATTCGGAAACGACTCGATGCAGCACAAAACAGGCAGCGCAAATATGCAGACCGAGTAAGGAAGGATATGGACTACTAGGAAGAAGAACACGTATTACTCAAAATATCACCATGGAAAGGATTGACCAGATTTGGCAACAAGGGTAAATTGAAGCCACGATACGTCGGACCGTTTGAAATTTTGAAGAAAGTGGGAAAGGTTGTGTACGAATTAGCTTTACCGCCTCATATGCAACATATTCACAATGTATTTCACGTGTCGATGCTTAAGCGATATAATCCTGATTCTAGGCATGTAATAGAGTATGAACCGATAGATATCCAACCTGATTTGTCTTTTGTAGAACAGCCGGTAAGAATTTTAGATCGGCGAGAGAAAGTATTGAGAAATAAGTCTGTATATTTAGTGCGGGTGTTGTGGAGAAACCCTATGATTGAAGAATTAACCTGGGAACTTGAGAGTGAGATGTTAGAGAAATATCCTCATATGTTTCATAGAAGATTCTGAGGACAGAATCCTATTAAGAGGGGAAGGATGTAACGACTGAGAAATTACGTTTGTATTGTATCATAATTATAATAAATTAGGTGTATTAATATGTCATTTATGTGTAATTATCTGTCAAGCCCTAACTGTTACGTGTTACGTGCATTCCGTGTCATTTCTGTATTTTTAAGGTATTTTTCAGATGTTTTATTTCGCATTCATCGCTTTCATTTCAACGTTTTACCACCCAAACCCTGATTTTAAAGCCAGTATTTCAAATAAAATAATGGGCCTTATTTTTCATCAAACGGCTTTTACCATCGCATTATTCTGAACATCTAGATATTTTATAAATTTTCTCATTTTGCGAAAAATGACATTTCCGGGCCCCATTGGGTGTTAAAAACCCCACAAAAATCACATTTTTATTTTTATAAAATTATAGAACTTTTATTTATACCATTTCTTTGTATTTTTGCATTATTCACAATTTTTGGAAAATTTTGACATATATATTGCATATATAAAATATTTATAAATTAAATTTTAATACCCAAAAATTATAAAAATTAGAGCCAAATATTTTTATTAAATGTATAATTAGCCCCTTAATTTTATTTAGGAGTATTAATTTTACAGCTATAAATACCCTAATTATTATTTATTTAATTAATTAAAAATCAGAATTTCTACAAATTAATCCCAATTTCCAGAAATTAGGGTTTGGTGTTCTTGAGATTCAACCAGCGATTTGAAGGTGATTCCGGCGTCCAAATCGATCATGTAAGTAGTCGTTATAAAGCATATTGAATCTAGTTTTCGATTCTGTTATCAATTTCATTTGTTGATTACTCGATTTTTATTTTGTAATTTCGGGTTTAATTTCGATTTGGGGGTTTTTTGTTAAAAGTTGCTGAGATGAATTTGATTGTTACAGAGTTGTAGATCGTACAATTTCCAGTCGATTCGTGTTGGTTTTGTTAAGTGTTGATCCCGATTTAGGCTCGTCGGAATTTTTAGCCGCCACCGGAGTTCTTGATTTTCCGGTGATATGTTGACTGATTTCTTGAGTTTCTGGGTTTAATTAGGATGTATAATGATTGTAAAGTGTTAGATGGTGATGGGTGAGTGTTGGGTCGAACGTATCGACGTCACCGGAAAGGCGACGCCGGCGCCATCGTTCGTTTCTTCGCCGAAAATGACGAGGCTGAGGTTTGGGGTTGTATCGAAGGGTGGGGTGATGTTTCTGTGGTGTTGGAGATTGAAATCGGAGCAAAACTAGCCTGAAACCGTGTTGTTTGGACGCTGTTTTGCCTCGCCGGATTGTGTGGCCGGAACCTGGGTTCGTCGCAGGGTTTTAGAACCGTCCGGCGACCCGGTTCATTCCCTACGACCCGGAGTCGACCCGGCTTTCAACCCGGTTTCGACCCGGGTTTGATCTTCAAAACCCTAACCTGAAATCCTAAAGTGTGTTTTTGATTATTCAATTACTTAATTATATTTTATTAAATTAAAAATCAGTTTAAATAAATTTTAAAATTCTAATAATAATCAGTTTCAAATTCTGAAAATTATGATTAATAATTCCTAAATTATTTTATCAGCTTATAAATTCGAATTTAGTTATTTAATTAATTATTTAACTATTTATCTATTTATTTATTATTTAATAGTTAAGTAAATAATTAATAATTAAAGATTAAAATTTATCGAATATATGAGAGAAGATTCGATAATGAGGAAAATAAAATGAGTAACTCGTATTTATACGAGTAATTGAACGCTAAGTTCGATTATTATTAATCGAGCGATAGTTAATTATTCGTAGAGTATCGTAATAATTATTCGTAACGAATAATTAAATGCTGATAGTTAATTTAAATCGTATAAATTGTAATAATAACCGTAATGTTTCAATAATTATGCGAGAAATGCGAATAACTCGTAGAAATACGAGTAGTAGATCGTTAAGTTGAAATATGATTCGGATAATAGCTTATTTATTCGATAATTAACGTATCAGCTAATGATATCGATTATTTATTTGTAAATAATCGATCTAATCGAGTAAATGATGATAAGTTGTAAATATTCGTAATAAATTTTGATTAATCCTAATAATTAGGGATTAATTATTTTAGATTATTAAATAATCACTTACTAATTATTTATTAGTTATTTATTATTTATTAATCATTTAAAAGTGACTAATTATTTCAGTAATTAATCAAATACTTTCAATAAATCATAACATATTCATTTTAACTCCAAAAATTATAGAATTTTTTTATTCACTTTGATTTTTCTTAAATAATTATTTAAAAATTATTTTAGGATTGAAAAAAATTAGTAATAATTGTTTATATTAAATAATAAATTGAATTATCAGTGTTTAATTGATATTAATTAGACCGTTAGTCCGATTTAAGCGAAACGAAAGCCCTTTGACTCAGAAAAATGAATTCTTTTTATCAAAAATAATATTAAAGCCTAATTTATTCTAGAAATTAGTTGACTTTATTAATTGCTTGATTATCAGTCAAAATGCGTACCGAGACGAATCCGAAAAATTCCGGAAAAATTGGAAATGAAGCAGATAGCGATCAGCGGAGCAATCAGCGAGTCGATTTTGATTCTAAAAATTATTTTAACTACAAAAATGATTATGTGCTTATGTGCTTATGTGTATTATGTGGTTAATCGAGTCTTACTTGCTTATATATAATATACAAATCAGCCATAAGCGTATGGGTAGATAATAGGAACGAAATGAAGTCAATTCAAGATGCAATTGAAGTATAAAATGATTTAACCAGTCTATTTTGCTAACAGAAGCTAAGCCAGCAAGGCAGGTCGAGTAGGTGATAGAAGAAAGTGATTTAATTGCAGTGAGTCGCACAGAAGGCAAGTTTCTCCCCTATTCTATTTTTCTAAATTGTGATATTCTCTTCAGATTCTTATTACATTTGCACTCTTTTATTTCTCTTGTTCCTATTTCATTTCAATTCTTGATTTATTCTTTTCATTTGAATTCATTGTTCATATTCCAATTGTTACTAACAATTATTGATATATTCTGGTAATTAGAATATGTCAAAGCATACCGATTGTTCCGGTTGCTATTTCAGGGACTGGATAATGATACTTTGGGGATTAAATTTACTTAATCCTAAGGACCAGAGCATAACCGGTGCCTTGAGATGGGCCGTAGTGCCTGGGTGCCCGACGTGATCTATATAGAGAGATATAGATCTGCACTGTATCCTGGCTGATCAGCAGGGTATAGATGCGAACTTGAGTCCAGTTTAGTTCATTTGTATTCGCTAGTAGTGGCCTTCTTTCTATTCTCGCACGGTTATATCTTTGCAGATATACCCGGGTTACGGATTCATTTAAATTGCTTTAACACTGTTAATATTTTGCGGACTTGTTGAGCAATTTTTGGCTCGCCCTTTTTGTTGTTATTCACCTTATTGTTTTCAGTTAAGAAGGAATATGAAATCCATCAGGACTCGAGTGGTAAAGAAGCGGGTCAAGCCTCGGGATCCTCTCATACCCAAGGTGTTGATCCCAATCCAGGAAGAAAGCTTTGAGTTGCCCGAACAGGTGGAGTGTTGATAGATAGTGTGTGTGTTTGAATAAAAGATGAACTTAGTTTAAAATGATTTAGACAATGGTTTGTAATAAAGAGAGTTTGTGAGATTTTGAATTGGGTTTGTAATAAAAGTAGATCGTGGGTCTTGTTTTTATACTTCAACCTAAAAAGATCATGGTTAGTGTTAAAGGGGTTTAGTTTCATTTCTTTATTATTTATTAATCAGATTGTACGGGTTTGGTGATTAGCTAGTAACCCCCAGACTTATACCCCGGGTCTAGAGGGCATTACAGATTTGGCATCAGAGCTGTAGGTTTGGTCCCTGAAAACAAGAACATTAGGGTTAAGATAGGATAGGGAGATCACAGAGGATAGGAATAGTCAAATAGGTAGAATAGTGTTAGGATTTAGGTCAGATTAGAATAGGGAAGTATAAATCTTAGGATTATTTAGTGACCTTTTCTTTTCTTTGGTATATTATCAGATGGCATCTTCTGGTTATTCTGCATCTTCTGAGAGGACAGTCACCGGGCCAACAGCACCAGTTATACCTCCAGTATCTGAGTATATGTTTCCTCCTCTACCACCTCCACCACCATTGCCACAGGAGCCGGTACCACCAGTACAGGGGATAGTCCATGACCCCATAGAGATGTTTGATCCCTTTGAGTTCTTTGAGCCGATTGTTCCTTTACTAGTGGAACATCAGTTTATACCGGGGATTGAGCAGGAGTTACCACCACCACCATTGTTACCTCCTATACCAGTGCATGCCCCAGAGCCGGATGTGTTTCAGATGATTCCAGTCGAGGGGATGGGAGAGCATGATGTGGATCTACAGCTAGGGTTACCACAGCAGGGTGCAGGTATACCGAGGGTTCTTTCACAGGAGTCAGTAGGTCAGGTTGCTCAACCGTATATGATACCATACCATGAGTACAGGGTTATGAAGGATGATGTGGAGTATTGGCGGGCACAGTGTCGAGAGATCATGCATCTGTTTGATCAGAGGGACAGAGGACCGTTAGCGGCCCTACAGCTGAATTTCTATATGAGACAGCGATTGCAGTCGGTGTTGATGAGTGCCACTTGGGAGCTTGATGATTTGACCCATGAGGGACCACCTTCTTTCGCAGAGTTCTACAGGATATTCCGCTTGGCACAGACTTTGGTCCAGGCACTTAGGGATGAGCTTAGGCGTATTCCGCCTGGGTATTCAGACAGTGACAGTTTGAGACAGTGACTCCAGGGTACAGATGTATTTAGAGGCAGCATAGTATAACCTAGTGAGTAGTGTGTACGTGTGTACTAGTAGTTTAACCTGTAGTAGTAGTTTGACATGTAGTGGTAGTATAACTTGTAGCCGCGGTGATTACCAGCAGAGCGAGACTTTTTGTATCAAGGATTTACACCTGAGGCTGGTGTCATATATAAACTGAACTTTTTCAAATTTCTTTTAGTTAAATTTCAGTCTTTACAGTTTTACAGCATTTACTTTTACTTTATTGTTTTACAGTCTCTCATATTATAATTTCTGTTGAAAAAAAAGAAAAAAAAAAGAAAAGAACAAACATTTTATTTAACTGTTTACATTTCCTGTTTTTATATTCAGCAACTGTTTTCTTTATATAAATCATGTTGTTAATACAGGATAATTGTTTTCTTATATACTATTAATTGTTTATTAAACTATTAAAGAAATATCACTTGTTTTATTATCAGAAGATGGCACCAAAAAGAAAGACTAGGGCGGAGACTTCTAACAGCAATTCTGAAGGTCAGACTAATGAGACCATGAACCAAATATTCCATCTGATGCAACAATAGATGGTAATGATGCGGCAACAGATGCAGCATCAACAACAACAGATTCAGCAACAAATGTTACAACAGCCACCTCGTCCTGAGCCTCAACGATCAGCGGAGCAATCAGCGAGTCGATTTTGATTCTAAAAATTATTTTAACTATAAAAATGATTATGTGCTTATGTGCTTATGTGTATTATGTGGTTAATCGAGTCTTACTTGCTTATATATAATATACAAGTCAGTCATAAGCGTATGGGTAGATAATATGAACGAAATGAAGTCGATTCAAGATGCAATTGAAGTACAAAATGACTTAACCAGTCTATTTTGCTAACAGAAGCTAAGCCAGTAAGGCAGGTCGAGTAGGTGATAGACGAAAGTGATTTAATTGCAGTGAGTCGTGCAGAAGGCAAGTTTCTCCCCTATTCTATTTTTTAGAATAGTGATATTCTCTTCAGATTCTTATTACATTTGCACTCTTTTAATTCTCTTGTTCATATTTCATTTCGATTCTTGATTTATTCTTTTCATTTGAATTCATTGTTCATATTCCAATTGTTACTCATAACTATTGATATATTCTGGTAATTAGAATATGTCAAAGCATACCGATTGTTCCGGTTGCTATTTCAGGGACTGGATAATTATACTTTGGGGATTAAGTTTACTTAATCCTAAGGACCGGAGCACAACCGGTGCCTTGAAATGGGCCGTAGTGCCTGGGTGCCCGACGGGATCTATATAGAGAGATATAGATCTGCACTATATCCTGGCTGATCAGCAGGGTATAGATGCGAACTTGAGTCCAG
This sequence comes from Apium graveolens, assembly GCF_009905375.1. Classification (NCBI taxonomy): domain Eukaryota; kingdom Viridiplantae; phylum Streptophyta; class Magnoliopsida; order Apiales; family Apiaceae; genus Apium; species Apium graveolens. Next base: position 207,475,060 of record NC_133650.1, on the reverse strand, counting down.
TTTATTTCGTTTGTATTCGCCAGTAGTGGCCTTCTTTCTATTTTTGCGGGGTTATATCTTTGCAGATATACCCGGGTTACAGATTCATTTAAATTGCTTTAACAATGTTTATATTTTGTGGACTTGTTGAGCAATTTTTGGCTCACCCTTTTTGTTGTTATTCACCTTATTATTTTCAGTTAAGAAGGAATATGAAACCCATCAGGACTCGAGTGGTAAAGAAATGGGTCAAGCCTCGGGATCCTCTCATACCCAAGGTGTTGATCCCAATCCAGGAAGAAAGCTTTGAGCTGGCCGAACAGGTGGAGTGTTGATAGATAGTGTGTGTGTTTGAATAAAAGATGAACTTAGTTTAAAATGAATTAGACAATGGTTTGTAATAAAGAGAGTTTGTGAGATTTTGAATTGGGTTTGTAATAAAAGTAGATAGTGGTTCTTGTTTTCATACTTCAACCTAAAAAGATCCTGGTTAGTGTTAAAGGGATTTAGTTTCATTTCTTTATTATTTGTTAATCAGATTGTACGGGTTTTGTGATTAGCTAGTAACCCCCAGACTTATACCCCGGGTCTGGAGGGCGTTACATAAACCTTGTAAGCTTTAGATTCCAGAGAGTGACCAAGAAATATGCCATCTTCTGCCTTAGCATCAAACTTTCCCAGATGCTCATTTCCTTCTTTAAGCACAAAGCATTTAGCCCCAGACACATTAAAGTATTTCAGTGTTGGTCTCTTGTCAGCCATAATCTCATAAGGAGTCTTGCCATGATCTTTATTAATTAGGGTACGATTTTGAGTGTAACATGCTGTGTTAACAGCTTCAACTCAGAAGTAGGTAGGAAGTCCTAATTCACTTAGCATAGTCCTTGATGCTTCAACCAAGGTATGATTCTTCCTTTCTACTACTCCATTTTGTTGTGGAGTTCTTGGTACTGAATACTGTCTCAAAATACCTTTCTCTGTGCAGAATTCATTAAGAAATGCATTCTTGAATTCTGTTCCATTATTTGATTTTTCTGACAGGTAGTTTCGCTTCCAACTCAATCTTCTTTATGTGATCAACTATCATCTGTGGTGCTTCATCCATTAATTTTAAGAACAACACCCATGTGTACTTGGAGTAATCATCGATTATCACTAAAGCATGTCATTTCCTTGATAGTGACAACAGATTCACTGGACCAAATAAAAATATGTGAATTAACTAAAGAGGTTCAGTTATGCTTGTCATTTTCTTGCTTCTGTGTGATACTTTCTTCAACTTCCCATTTTCACATGCTTCACAGGGTCCTTCTTGATAAAATTTCATCTGTGGTAAACCTCTCACCAATTCCCTCTTTACCAATGAATTCATTGTCTTGAAATTCAAATGCTAGAGCTTCTTGTACCATAGGCAACTTTTTTCTGATGAAGTTTTGTTGTTGAAACACCTCATTACTCCATCAAAGGTAGACTTCAATTCATCCACGAACAAATTATCTTTTCTCACTCCCTGTAAAGCAAACTTCTCATCTTTCATGTGTGTGATCAAACACCTTTCCGGTCTGAAGTCAACATTGTATCCTTTGTCACAAAACTGACTGACACTCAGAAGATTATGCTTTAATCCTTCCACAAGAGAGATGTTTCCCAACTTCCAAATTGCCATATCCATTAGTAAATCCTTTATTGTCATCTCCAAAAGTAACTATAGGGCCATGTTAGATATATTTGATAATGTCATGTGTAATATGATTTGTGTTTAGTTTTCAGATCTTACCTTACAGGACAAATCAATACTTAACTGGAAATCAGGACTTATACTGAAGACATAACTTAAGATATCAGAACTTAAGTTATCAGAACTTAAGGTTCAAAAGATATTTATAAGGAGATAATATCAGGACTTAAGATGACTTTCAGATAAGGTAAGCGGCTGATTGAAAGGAAAGAAGATCGAGACTAAGACAGAAAGAATTGTGCATGAAGAAGGAATTCTATGAAGAATAGAATACTTGGAAGAAAAGATAACTAGTTGATATATTTTAGGAAGCAGAATTATATTCCATATCAATTAGAAGATTATCTTATAACTGTGTAGTATATAAACACAGACATAGAGTTTACACTATAAGTGTTACGATTATCGAAGTTATTATTCTTTGTAACTCTAGCAGCTCTTGTGATAATTTATTCATCACTGAGAGAGGACAGTTCCATATTGTAACAGAGTTTATTGTGTTGAATAATATCTATTTTCTGTTACTTGAGTTCTTATATTCGATTTGATTGTGATAAACATTGTATTCAACCCCCTTCTACAGTGTGTGTGACCTAAAAAGTGGTATCAGGGCTATCTGTTAACACACAAACAGTTTAAGATCCAAAAACAATCATGTCTAAAGAAGAAACTCCAACCAAGTCCACCAAAACTGAAGAGCCTCCAAAAACCATAACCCATAGTCGATATGAGACTATAAGAGTTCCCATATTGAAACCTTCTGAGTATTCCATATGGAAAGTAAAGATGGCTATGTTTCTGGAAGCTACAGATCCAGAATATCTCGACAGGATTTATGAAGGACCACATAAGCCAACCAAACTCTCTGTGGAAGTTGCAGGTCAGCCAGCAAAGTCTGTACCAAAGGAGAAAAATGATTGCACTGCTGAAGATATCTCATCGATTGCAAAGGATGCAAAGGTAAGACACTTGCTACATAGTGCCATTGATAATGTCATGTCAAACAGGGTAATTAACTGCAAGACTGTAAAAAAGAAATGGGATGCTTTGGAAACAAGGTGTCAGGGAACTGATTCAATCAAGAAGAATAGGAAGACAATACTCACTCAAGAGTATGAGCACTTTGACTCAAAGCCTGATGAGTCATTAACTGATTTATATGACAGATTTGTTAAACTCTTGAATGATCTGTCACTAGTTGGCAAAGAGTATGATATTGAAGATTCAAATCTTAAATTCCTGTTAGCTCTTCCTGAAAGATGGGATTTGAAGGCCACAATAATAAGAGACAACTATGCCCTTGAGGAAACAACTCTTGATGAAATTTATGGGATGCTCAAGACTCATGAACTTGAGATGGAACAAAGAAGTAAGAGGAATGGAAGAAAGTCAAGGACAGTTGCCTTTGTGGCTGAGGAGGAAAGTCCCAAAGAAGCTGCCTCAAGGAAAGGCAAGGGAAAGGCTCTCATCACAAAGTCTGATACTGAGTCATCAAGTTCTGATAGTGATGATGACTCAAAAACTGAAAGTATACCTGAGATCGACCCTGATGAGGAGATGATAAAGTTGTGTGCTCTTATGGTGAAAGGGATCACAAAGATTGTATACAGAAAATTCAGGAGAAGAAAGAAGTTTTCCAGGAAAGGTGCAAGTTCTGATAAGAAAGGTTTCAGAAAATCTGAAGGCAAAGGAGGAAAGTCTGACAGAGGAGATTACTCAAATGTTAAATGCTACAACTGTGGTGAGAAAGGCCACATATCTCCAGATTGCAGAAAAGGGAAAAGTGACAAAGGCAAGGCTCTTGTCACAAAGAAGAAAAACTGTTCAGATGCTTCAGATTCTGAGGATGAGGAAAACTATCCCTTGATGGCAAATGCTGATAGCAGTTCTGATACTGCTGACTTAAAGGTACCTCAAACATGCCTTTCATACGGATGATATTGCTGAGTTGAGAAGATATCTTAAAACCATGTTCATTAGTTATAAAGATTAAACTTTAACATGTAAAAGATTAACTTCTGAAAATCTTGCTTATAAAAAGAGGAATGATTATTTAGAAAAAGTGTTAGTCATGTTCCATCAAACTCAGAAAGATAGAGATGATGCCTTTTATGTTAGGGATGAAGTGTTAAAAATGAATGAATCTCTAAAAACTGAGTTAGAAAAGGAAAGAGAGATTATCAGGACTTGGACTAACTCTGGTAAAGCAACTCAGGATATTCTTAGTAGTGGAAACTGGAAAGAGGGCTTAGGTTATGGAGATGATAAGAACAGTAAGGGAACTGTAGAAACTGAGCCTATAATTGTTAAACAAAAACCAAAGGTAAATCCTGTTAAGTTTGTAACTGCAAAGTCTGATATTGAGAACTCAAAAGTTAAGGAGAAAGTTACTTCTGACAAACCTAAACAGGATAAGCCAACTGAAGTTAACATAGGCTTAATGACTAAGAAGCAGCTTAAGCATAAGCTGAAAGATGTTAAGAATGTAAACAAGGTAAAGCCACCTAGGAAAAATAGGAATGGAAAGGAAGGTGTGAATAAAAGTAACAATTATAAGCCTGTTCCTAATGCTCCTAGAAAAACAAGTCATTACTGTGGAAACTCTAACCATCTGGATTCTTTTTACAGGAAGAATAAGAATATAAACTCTTTACCTTCAAAATCAGGGGTTAAGAGTCGGTCTGTTAGATCTAGGCCACAAAATCCTTATTTTCATTGTGGTAGTTTATGGTATTCCATTTAAACTTTTAAGGAATATCATAGTATGTACTATGATTATTATCAATTAAAACCTTCTGTAAAGAAAGTTAGCATTATTACTTCCAGTGTAAATTCTGATGCAAAGTCTGATATTGTAAATTCTGATAATAAAACTATTAACATAAACTCTAATGCTAAATCCGCTGCAAATGTTAACAAACTTAAAAAGGCCAAAGGATCCAAGCAAGTCTGGGTGCTTAAAACTAATCATTAGTGGTCTTTGTGATTGCGGAGCAACAGAAAAAACATCCTAGTTCTGGACAGTGGATGTTCAGGACATATGACTGGAAATAAAGCCCTGCTATTAGACTTTATGGAGAAAGTTGGCCCAGGCGTTTCTTATGGAGATGGCAACATTGGAAAAACTCTGGGATATGGCAATATCAATTTTGGGAATGTCATCATTAAAAATGTAGCTCTGGTCCCAGGACTTAAACAAAATCTGCTAAGTGTGAGTCAAATCTGTGACAGAGGTTATCATGTAGATTTCTTTGAAGAACACTGTGAAGTTGTAAGTACATCTACAGGCAAAGTTGTTCTGAAAGGATACAGGCATGGTAACATTTATGAAGCCAAGCTTTCAACAAGTACTGATGGTTCTGCAATCTGTCTGTTGAGTAGAGCATCAATTGAAGAAAGCTGGGATTGGCACAAGAAACTCTCTCATTTAAATTTTAACAATATAAATGAACTTGTCAAGAAAGATCTTGTGAGAGGACTGCCAAAATCAGTATTTGCTCCTGATGGCCTTTGTGATTCATGTCAGAAGGCAAAACAAAGAAAATCTTCATTCAAGAGCAAAACTGAATCATCAATTCTTGAGCCTTATCACCTACTACATGTTGATCTATTTGGTCCAGTTAATGTCATGTCTATTGCAAAGAAAAAATATGATATAGTCATAGTGGATGAGTTCACCAGATACACATGGGTGTATTTCTTGCACACAAAAAGTTAAAATTGCATCTATCTTGATTGATCATGTCAAGCAACTGGATAAATTGGTCAAAGATTCTGTAAAGATCATAAGAAGTGATAATGGCACTGAGTTCAAGAATTTGATCATGGAAGAGTTCTGCAAAGACCAAGGAATCAAGCAGGAATTCTCTGCTCCTGGAACTCCTCAGTAAAATGGAGTTGTCTACAATTTAAGAACAAGGGTTGTCATGAAATCTATCAATGTCTCTTTTGATGATAAGAAGATTACTGGACTTGAAGATTTTAATGATCATGATCAGTTGAGATTCGAAAATGAAGTTTTAAATTCTGATTCTGTAAATCCTGATACTGCAAACTCTGATGGATTAAACTCGAATGTTATTAAAATTGTGGTGACTACGCCTAAAGAAAATGCACCTGTGCAGGGGGAGCATACGGGAGATCTAACCACATCTCAAGAAGTATCAGAACTTATAACAGGCTCTTCAAATACTGATGGGTCAAGTTCTGATAATTCTGGAAACTCATATACTGATATTTCTGAAAACTCAAATAATGAAGGATCCAATTTAGAGAGCATAATTTCAGGGGGAGCATCATAAAATGTTGATGAAGACAGCATGGATCATGAGGGAGCATCTTGTTCTAGAGAAAACCTTCCATCTGCAAGGAAGTGGACTAAAGCACATACACCTGACTTAATTATTGGAAATCCTGATGCAGGTGTCAGAACTAGAACAGTTACATCAAATGAATGTCTTTATCATTCTTTTCTCTCTCAGACTAAACCAAAGAAAGTGGAAGAAGCTCTTCAAGATGCTGATTGGGTGCAAGCAATGCAGGAAGAGTTAAATGAATTTGAAAGAAATAAAGTCTGGACCCTAGTGCCAAGACCAAGGAACAGATCAGTTGTTGGTACAAAATGGGTGTTCAGAAACAAAACTGACAGTGACGGCGTAATTACAAGGAACAAAGCAAGGCTGGTTGCAAAAGGATACACTCAACATGAGGGAATTGATTATGATGAAACATTTGCACCAGTTGCTAGATTGGAAGCCATAAGGATATTTTTGGCTTACGCTGCTCACAAGAAGTTTAAAGTCTTTCAAATGGATGTAAAAAGTGCTTTTCTTAATGGAGAATTGGGAGAGGAAGTATATGTTGAACAACCTCCAGGCTTTGTAGATCCCAAATTTCCAAATCATGTCTACAGGCTTGATAAAGCACTTTATGGCCTTAAGCAAGCTCCAAGAGCATGGTATGAGACTTTAACTCAGTTTCTTCTGGAAAGTGGATTTAACAGAGGAACTATTGACAAAACACTGTTCTACCTCAACCATGGAAAGGACTTACTTTTGGTGCAAATATATGTTGACGATATCATTTTTGGTTCTACAAATGACAGACTTTGTAAGAAGTTTGCCAAACTTATGCAGTCAAGATATCAAATGAGTATGATGGGAGAACTTAACTATTTTCTGGGCCTTCAAGTCAAGCAGAATGAAGAAGGAACTTTTATTTGTCAATCTAAGTACACCAGAAATTTGTTGAAGAAATTTGGAATGCAAGATTGTTCAAGTGCATCCACTCATATGGCCACTGCAATAAAATTGGATAAAGATACTGGTAAATCAGAAGATATTACTGATTACGGAGGTATGATTGGCTCACTACTCTTTCTAACTGCAAGTAGACCTGATATCATGTATGATACCTGTCTTTGTGCAAGATTTCAAGCAGATCCAAGAGAACCTCACTTAACAGCTGTGAAAAGAATTTTCAAGTACCTTAAGGGTACAACTGATCTGGGATTGTGGTATCCTAGAGAATCAGACTTTAAGCTAATAGGTTACTCAGATGCAGATTTTGAGAGATGCAAAATTGACAGGAAAAGCACAAGTGGAAGCTGCCAATTTCTTGGAGGCAGATTGGTTTCTTGGTTTAGCAAGAAACAGAAGTCAATTTCCACATCAACTGCAGAAGCAGAGTACATTATTGCAGGAAGCTGTTGTGCACAGATTCTTTGGATGAAGAATCAGTTACTGGATTATGGGTTAGAATTTTCTAAAATCCCTATTTACCGTGATAATCAAAGTGCTATTGTTATGACAGGTAATCCAGTTCAGCACTCAATGAAAAAGCACATCAGCATTATGTACCACTTCATAAGGGAACATGTGGATGAAGGTACAGTGGAATTGCATTTTGTTCCAACAGATCAACAACTAGCAGATATCTTCACAAAATCACTGTGTTACTTTTACAAGATTGGTAAATGAACTTGGAATGGTTTCAGGTTTTTTTTCTAAATCTGCTTAGTTTATGTTCTGATACATCAGACTTTATGATCAGAATTTACAGATATTAATATCTTTGTGTATTATGTGCTTAATTAGAAATTTTCTAAGTGCTGATTGTTGTTTGATGTGAATTTCTAAACTCTGATAGTGATATGAATGTTTCTGTGACTATTCAATCCAATGAGGATAACTGTGCTTGATGCTAACCTAGTAGTCTTTAATATACTAAAGATCCCATGTTTGAAGTAATTGTTTATGTGGAAATCTTTTAACACAAGCAAATTCTGATATTGAGCTTAGTTAAGTTTACTTTGTGTATCTTATTACTAAGTCAAAAACTAGAATAGTGCTTCTTATCTGTTAAGTTCTGATGTTAGTAAATCTAGTAGATGTACTAAGTGCTGATAAGCCCCACTTATCAAAAGAAGAAGAAAAGAAAAGAAATAAAAAACAGGTACTCCTTTGAGATCTAGAGTAAAAATGTGGAAGGGAAGACCCAAGTGCATTGCTGGTATTAAGTAATATGCATTAGAAAAGCAAAATAAAATTTTCTTGGTGACTTTTAACACTCTATGATTACTAGAGAAATACTCTGATAACAGCATAAATTCTGATAAGCAGTCGTGACTCACTTACACTGAGAAGCCACTGTAAAATAGAATTTCAAAAGATGCATAAAATGAGCACAAAACAGCTGAGGTGGACTCATGCATGAACTCATTCTAAAGTAGACCTCAGAATAATGACAGATTTTGAGCAAAGTTCTTAGTTATGCCTTATTTCTAAGATGTACTGAAGTGAATCAGACTTTACGCTTTGTCTGATATTTAACTTAATGCACACACTTACACTCCATCTGAATGATGAAAATTACTGTGGTGATTAACGTTGTTTTAGATGAACAGTTTATGTGTCAGATTGTATAAATTCTGAGGACAAGTTCTGATGATTAAGTTCTGATGAAACCATATCAGTATTTGTGTGAAGAATTACAGGAATACACATTCACTTTTCGAGTTAAGGAGCCATATTCTGATGACTTTTAAATCCTGATAATAACCAAGTTGTGATGCTGATGTGACAGTATTTATTTACTTGGTTTATTTTTGGTCATTACTTGAACGATAATATTTTTACAGAATATTGGTTAATGTGAGATAAAACAGTCATAATCATTATTAGTTAGTGGTTAACGTGTATGTCCTGAAAAACTGCATGTGCACGGTAATTATTGCTTATTTTACGTGCCCATTAACTCTCATTCTAACCGTTTACTGACTATTCAAATGATGCCAGGTGTAAAGTGTATCCCTTGCTTCAAAAATATGACTGTTGAGTGGAGAGAGTATATATATGAGAGATAAAAGATTTTCTAATCTTTTACTTACTTTTCTATTCTAAATCTCTTTTATTTTCTCTCTCTCTCCTTTTTATTTTCTGAAGTTGTTTTCTCTCAGGACTTTTTACAAACACTTTGCAAACATTCTCTTATTCACTTAATTTCTTACAGAGATGGCACCAAAAGACATAATTTTTGATGGAGCTAAGTTTGTTCCTAATAACTTCTCCGCTATTCTTAGCAAGTCAGAAGCCCCATCAGAACTTCACTTTATTCAGGACTTTCTTGCTAATTCTGATATTGGGTACGCTCTGACCGAACCTGAAGCAGTCTCTGGTACTCAAGTACTGGAGTTCTGGAGAAGCGGAGTATATGATGATGGTGGTGCTTAAGGGTCCCCAAGTATTATTTTTTCATCAGGGGAGGATAAGTATATAGTGATATTGGCTACGGTCCGACAAGCACTGCAGCTGCCTGAGAACTGTGTTTATTCTACTGTTGAAGAGCCAGTTCTTCAAAACATGATGGCCAATCTGGGGTATGAGAGGACATTGGCAAAGCTGGGTCAGTTGAAGAGATATTTCATAAGGATGGAATGGAGTTTCTTCTTTGACTGCATAACCAAGGCTTTTGCAAACAAATGCTCTAATTTTGATGCAATCCCCATATTCAGCCAACAAATCGGGTATGCTCTTATAAATCAAACTGATTTTGACTATGCAAGTGCTATCTTAGGTTTTATTGGGGATAGAATGACAGAAGATAGAAATACTATTTATTTTGCTAGATTATGTCAGCTTATCTATAGTTTTTGTTGTGATAATAAGCCCCAATCTGCTAGTGAATTAATTTCATCATTCAGACTAGCTAAAAGAGCTTTTAATGACTTATTATCTACTGATAATAAAAAGGCTGTGTTAAGACCCCTCCTAGTTCCTTTATCTGTCAAACAAGCCTTAATAACCTACAATCCAGTTAAATATACCACATTATATCCTGATGTTCAACCATCAGAACCTCGTCCATCAGTACCTACCACCTCTACACAAACACCTCAAACTTCTCAACCTCAACCTTCAGATCCTACAGTGCAGCCTTCATCTTCCAAACCTAAGAGGACTAAGAAAGTACCTCAGACACAACAGAAGAGAAGGAAAATCATTATGCGAGATGAATCTGATGCTGAGGAACAGGTTCCTATATCGGAACCTGTTATTATAGAAGCTGAGAAGATTTCTTCTCAGAAAGATACTGTAACTGGGAGTTCTAGGCCCCTCAAAAGGCTTAGAAAATTAAATTCTGGTGATAAAACTCCTACAGTGTCTCCACCTTTGAGGAAAGTAAAGAAACAGAGAGCTCATAGGAACATAGTTGAGTCAGATTCAGATGTAGTGGAAGCAGCTAAGGAAGGGGATCAGGAATCTCTGATCTAAACAGAACCAGTTGTTATTGAATTACTTCCTTCTGCACAACCACAAACTACACAACCAGAAACTGCTCAAGATAAAATGCCTACACCTTCTATGTCACCTATAGTTGATCCAGTACATACTGAAAAACCGGGTACAAGTGCTGAAATTGATATCCATAACCTGATTGTGCCTGAGGTTTTGTACTTGGAAGCTCCATAAATTTAACTCACTCCACCAACAACATCACTTTTGAATGTTGATCAGAACCTGGCTACAGATCAGAATTTAGAGGATGATGTTGAAGCCTCTATAGCCTCACATACTGCTGTTTTACCAGAGGATGCTGATACTGCAGGATCTACAAGTTCTGATGCTGCCAATGAAGAAATTACTGGTGAAGCTGCTACCAATTTAGATGCTGATGCAGTTGGTCCATCTGGACATGCACCTCAACAAACTGTTCATAAAGTTGATTTAGTCAAGAAGTTTGTTACAGGGGAAGCACCAGTACCTTGGAGTGAAACTCCTAGAGGAAAGGAGTGGACTAAAGAATGGAACTCAGTTAGTTTTGTTCCTTCTAAAAAGATTCTTGCTGAGCATCTTGCAAAAGCTGATGAAATGCTGATAAATGATGATTTCAAGGCACAGTTGAGAGTTACTGCATTGAGTACAAGGCACCTTCAAGGTCAACACTCAATAACTCATGACAAGGTGAATAAAATTCAAGAAAACTTGATCCAGCAAGATATGAATCTAAAACTTGAAAAGAACAGATTTTTTAAGCCAGCCTTTGACAGAATTTCCTACATTGAGAAAACTCAGGAGAAGCAAGAAGCTCAAATTGAAGAAATTCTGAAGAATCAAGCTTCTTACCAAAATCAACTCAATGAGATCCAATCCTCAGTGGAATTTCTTGTCTCTCTTCTATTACCTGCTGATGCCAAAAAGGGGGAGAAAGTGATTAATTCCAAATGCAAATCTATTTAGACACTGAAAGGAAAGGATGATGAAAATGATGACCAGGGAAATTCTAATAAGGGTAGAGGTCAAGGTCAATGCAAAGGATTTTAATCAAGTAAAGCTGGAACTACAAGTCAAAGAACAAGTTCTGATACTGGGAGAAGAATAAGTTCTGATACTGGTAAAAGGATAAGTTCTGATGAACATCTGGAACTTGATGAGGAAATTTCAAGACAATTATTTCTGAAAGAAAATCCAGGAATGGACTTTGAGAGTCTAAAGGAAGAAGAAGCTAGACTTAAGTTAGAAAAAGTCAACTTCAAATCTAAAGCTTCCGTTGTTGAAAAGAAACTTCCTAAGGCTAAAGGCATTGTGATAAAAGAAAGGACAAATCTTGAGGCAATTAAAGCCAAATCACAAGTGGAGATAGATCCAAGGTCCAAGGGCAAACAAAAAGTTGATGAACCTGTAAAGGTTTATATGCCAGTTATGGATGAAGAAATAATTGATGAAGAAGCATATGCTAATCTTACTCTGATGCATAAGAAGAATTTTCAAACAACCTCTGACATGGCTCATGTTGTTCAGAGTCAAGATTTAGTAAGTTTTGATATGACAGTGAAGCAAGCAACCTCTGACTTTGCTCAAGTTGGCTTGATATCAGAAGATAAGGAAAAGGAAACCTCTAACATTGCTCATGTTAAACCTTCAAAGTTACTCCTTAGGTTTAATCAAAGCTAAACAAACTCAATCTTTGAAGACTGCAACAAGTGGTTTTGAAGCAAGAGTTGTTACACGAAAAGAAGCAAGAGATAAATCTAGATTGGGTAGTGCTGATGAAAGAAGAATACAGAACACAACCAATGACCCAACTTCTTTAAGTGAACCAGGTGTTGGAGCAAATCCTGAAAGATTGAATCGACTTGAATCTGTACAAATGGTTTACCATACCTTCTTGAAAGAACATATCTTGTTATATTTTATGATAGATGGAAGGGTATACCATATTAGGCAGAATGCTATACCACTGAAGTATTTTGAGGAACTGGAACATGTTCTATTCTTATTTCAAGTGAAGAACAGATTAACAGATAGTGCTGCAAATTATTTGAAGATTCAAATTCAAAGACAGAAGAAGCTTTACTCTGTAAAGTCTGACAGCACATATTGTCCCAAGTACAGAGATCACAAGGGTGATATTGTCAATATGAAGCCTAACACTGCTAAGATTATAACTACTTTTCTGGGTTATAAGGCTGTGGAATTCAATCTTGAGTCTGACAAGGCATATTTAATCAGACTAGATCAGGAGATAAGAAAAGCTAAGATAAATGATCACAGAGCAGCTATTTTTCAAACTGAAGAAGATACAACTGAATTGAAGAATGCCAAAAGGAGGATGGTTAATGAACTTGAATATGCTGAGAGATGTTTGTTAAAGAACTATCTCAAAACAACTCCTGATATCAAAGAGATCGGTAATTGAAGCCAAGTCAAAGATCTACAACTACTTAAATTATGAATTTTATACAAACTGAAGCTGTTATCAAAAGTTAAAGATGGTAAAGCTGAAAGGACTGTAAGTTGTAGTTATCTAGTCAAATTCTGATGCATTTGTACTTAATGTTTTTGACATCATCAAATATCTGTTGAACTTGTATATTGTGCTAATTTACAAGTTGGGGGAGATTGTTAGATATATTTGATAATGTCATGTGTAATATGATTTGTGTTTAGTTTTCAGATCTTACCTTACAGGACAAATCAATACTTAACTGGAAATCAGCACTTATACTGAAGACAGAACTTAAGATATCAGAACTTAAGTTATCAGAACTTAAGGTTCAGAAGATATTTATCAGGAGATAATATCAGGACTTAAGATGACTTTCAGATAAGGCAGGCGGCTGATTGAAAGGAAAGAAGATCGAGACTAAGACAGGAAGAATTGTGCATGAAAAAGGAATTCTATGAAGAATAGAATACTTGGAAGAAAAGATAACTAGTTGATTTTTTTTAGGAAGCAGAATTATATTCCATATCAATTAGAAGATTATCTTATAACTGTGTAGTATATAAACACAGACATAGAGTTTACACTATAAGTGTTACGATTATCGGAGTTATTATTCTTTGTAACTCTAGCAGCTCTCGTGATAATTTGTTCATCACTGAGAGAGGACAGTTCCATATTGTAACAGAGTTTATTGTGTTGAATAAAATCTGTTTTCTGTTACTTGAGTTCTTATATTCGATTTGATTGTGATAAACATTGTATTCAACCCCCTTCTACAGTGTGTGTGACCTAATAGGCCAGCTTTCTCAACCACACCTGTGAGCATGGACTTTTCTCCTATCATGTGCCTAGAACACCCGTTGTCCAGAATCCACATGATCTTTTCCTTTCGAACCTAACCCTGCAAACACATATTGATTAAGAAAACTTTGGTACCCAAGTTTTAAGAAAACTTTGGTACCCAAGTTTTCTTCGGTTCTGAAGGTTTAGGGGTTAGAAATAGGATCAACAAATGAAACCTTAACAAGATTAGCTTTCACTTTGACTGACTCCTTCCCAGTGCTAGTCTCAACAGAGTTGTTAGACTTAGAGACATGAGGTACTATAGTCTTTTCTCGTGTGTGCTCATTACTCATGCTTGTCTTAGTGTCAGTACAAGTGCTAGCAGTTACAGGAAAATCTTTAAAATACTCAAGCATGGTAATAAATTCACATGGCATACAACCAACTACGCCCTAAGGCTCATAAAAACTAGGCATGGCAGGCATACTAGAAGATGTAACAGATTCTACTTTAGCTTTAGTGCATGCATATGTAAGGTGTGCAACAGAATTGCAATTATTACATAACTTTCTAGATACAGATGAGGAAGATGCAAAATCAGATTTCTTATTCACATATACCTTACCATTCCTGTTCTTCTTAGCTTAACCTTAACACTCTAACCAGTCTTAGGGTCATCTATGGTGTCTGGTTTCTTAAGTGTGTTAGGTCCTTTCTTATCCACTTTGTTGTCAGCTTTGGGTTTTTCCTTACTAGCTGGAGCCTTAGGAGTCCTAAGGGATTTCTCTACTTTCCTTCTCTCTCTGCCCTCAGCAATCAATTCCTCATTGATTGGCAAACTTACTTCATCCAAAAGTTCTGAAACAGACTCAGTGAACAATGGAGATACATCATCCTTAATAACTTATGGTACCTTTTCTGAGAAAAACATGTTTATCTCTGATTCACCACTATGTTTTTTAATGGCTAGCTTAGAATAGTCAAGTCCTATGGAAATCTTAGATTTAAATCTTTGACTGTCTATTATCTCATTCTGAGTCAAAGCTGTATTCTTAAACGCCCTTAACTCCTTTTCTAAATCAGCAATTTGGGTTCTAAGAATGGCTTCTATGTATGTGTTGCACTTAACCTTATTCTATAGGTATTTATTCTTCTGCTTGAGTTATTCTAGGCCAACTACAAGCAATTCTAGTTCTTCATTTCCAGAGGTCAAACTCCCAGCTCTAAGAACTAACTTATCATTTTCAAGTTTATATGCAAGCATGCTTGTATGAACATTATACGATTCTAAAGTAAGTTCATGCACAATAGATTTGTATTCAGATTCAGACATATCAATAGTGGTAAGTTCGGGAACTTGAGATGATTGTGGTGATTCCTATGCAGAGTCTTCCATAAGAGCTCGATTCACATACTCTTCCTCTTCATCTGAATCAGTATCATCCAAGCCTTTTCCTTTAGCAATGTATGCTCTTCCCTTTTCCTTAACCACATAAGCATTAAGCTTCTCTTTTAGCTTCTCATTCTGCCTCTTCAGATCTTCATAAGTTTCTTTCTTTTCATACGAATCTTTTCCTTTTACTTCCTTGGGCATTCTGCAATCAGATGCAAAGTGCCCCAACTCATTCAGTTGTAACATCTTGTCTTGCTCTTGTCTACCCAACTTGACTTGTATCCTCCTCTGGAGATTGACCCTGATGAGTAGCTCCCTTTCTGAAATCTCCCAGATGAACCTCTTGATTTGTAGTTGGGTTTTCTTTTGAATCTAACATGACTAAATTTTGTCGTCATGTATGCCCTAGATTTATCCTCCAACTCTTCAAGTTCTTCCTGACTATAGAACTCACTTTCATCCTCTGGCTCACCGAGAGAAATTTCAGCTACAATAATATCCTTGATTGTTGAGGAGGGTGCAACCTTGACTTCTTGAGTTTCAGGTTCACGAACAACAAGTGCAGTGGTTTTTGCAAGTGTCGTACTCTTATTGTCAACATAACTAGGGCTATAGATAATAGCTCTCTGCTCTTGTTCCAATTCATGGGTTCTCAGCTTTCAATAAATCACATCCAGGGACATGGTAATAAAATTAGCTCTTTCCCCGATTGATGTGTTCTTTTGTTCCAAGTGAACTGGAAGAATCAGCATAAACTTTATGTTAGACTCTCGTATCGGATAAACTTTCCCTTGTAGCTTCAGTTCGTTTAACAATCTTGCATATCTTTCAAAAAGTGAAGACAGTGTTTCTCCGAGTTGAAATTTAAACGCTTCATACTGAGTCGTCAGAATATCCATCCCGTTTCTTTGGCTTCTTCTGTACCTTCCATCAAAAGCTCAATGGTTTCCCACATATCATTCGCACTATTACTTCCTAGAAGTTGATGACTCATATCATTATCGGTCGATTCCAGTATTATGAGTTGAAGGCTTGTGTCCAGATTTATCAACTCCTTGTTATTTTAATTGTGACCACAAGGATACAGTGGTTAACTTAACCATTTTCCTTGCATTATCGTTTAACCTGCGACCACAGGGTACAAATCTAACTTACGACCATTAAAAAGAGAATGTGTATCCCTTACTTGCGACCACTAGAATAAGGAAATGACTTGGTATATTTTTATTTCATGTCTTCAATAACTGTATCAATAACACTTATTCTGTATAACTGAATTAATTTATTTCTGGTATGTTGATGCTTGGTGCACTGGTCTGGTTCACAAACAACTAACATGAACTGACTTAATTCAATATCTTCTGCAGTTCTGAGCTGATACATCTTGATTGAATATTCATTGCTTCATTCACTGAACCCCTAATCTGTAAAACTTCAAATCAAATCATTTCACTGACACTGGAAGTCCTTTGACATTTTATTCTTCATGGAGGCTTGAACATATTAATGAACTTCTTCCCATGACCTGGTTACGGACTTAGAGCATTAATTCCATCTTTTGATTCATTGTATTTATCTAGTCTTCATCTTCGGGGTTCCTCTGCTTCACAGTGTAATATTATTTATTTGTTTATGTTTCAAGTTGAGTTGTAATTTCTCGATTACATATTACGTTACATTATGCTTTACAATCATTTTATAAGAGAGCATGTCACAAATGGTACTGTATAATTATATTTTGTACCCATAGAGGATCAAATTGTAGACATCTTTAAAAACCGCTTGATGAATCCACTTTCTCTAATCTGGTTAATGAACTTGGGATGTTAAATCTTTATAATTGATCTAATTAGAAGCCAATAACTGCATTTTGCTTCGAATAAATTCACTTGTCAATAAATGCCAATATTGTTTGGACATGTGAATTTATTTGCCACTATTTATTTCTTGTATTTTAAATATTTGTGTGCTTGCATCTAATTGATAAATATTGAAGCACATTCATATTATTAAAATATTTGAAAATAATTTCATCATTGTTGATTAAATTGTGAGTAAAATTATTGCAGCATAATTTTGATACAGAAAATTATGAAATAATCAATTTAATGATAATTGTTGTAATTTTGTAACAAAGCTGTGATTTATTGATTTTGGTGGACTTTATATAATTTAATATTTGAAGAGTTTCACTGAAATTAAAATAATACAAGCAACATAATTTTATCCCACTAAGTCTATGATATTATCAAATTAATGATAATTATTATATACTGTGAATGAAATTGTGATATTTTAAATTTTGGTTAATTTTTAAAATCATTTGATATTAAAAAGAATTCACTAAAATTATTACTAAGTAGCATAAATATTATTCATAAATTGCTGACATATATTAGTCAATGGTATATTTGTTAGAGAATTAACTGATAATGTTTGTGAATTTTATCATACATTAACTATTGTATTCTAACTTTAAATCAGTAATGATTTTTTTTTCAGAAAATAATTTGTTTTAATAAATGAATCACTTAAAAAATTTTCTTAGTGTTTAGAAAGTTGCCCCCGCGAGCGCAAGTTAAATGATCAACTGTGGGCGCAAGTAAACTTTTGTTTACTTAGAATTTTTTTTCACTACTTCCCTGTAAGCGCAATTCGTGACTTAGTCACAAGAAGTTGCAAGTGAGAGGAGTACCCAGTAGTCGCAAGTGAGTTCCTACTTAGATTTTTTTTTGCTTCACTGACATCGCAACTACATAATTACCTGTAGTCACTAGTGAAGCTACTTAGATAATTTTTCAAGTTAACAAGCACACTGTATGCACAACTAAGGGTATTCTACCTTGTAGTCGCAACTCCTTCACTTGGAGATTTTTATGTTGTTGTGTGTGTATATATATATATATATAACTTTTAACTGTCTTATTTTTTACATACATATATACACACAAGCAATCAGGAGGTGAAAGAGAGGTTTTTGAGATCAAATTTTGATTTTATCCGAACCCTACCAAAACTCTGTCCAAATTTCAATTGGACTTTAAATTATTGAAACCCATATTAGTGGCTTCATTCTGATTATAATATCACTTGAATCCATAGGTTTTTAGTTGATCTGTATTTTAAGTTTCTTGGGTAACTAAGGCTGGGTTTGGTTAAACAAAGTGTTTGATTATAATCTATTAAAATTTGAAGCATTTAGTTAGGGTTTATCTCTAATTTGATCATTAATATTTGTGTGTGTTACATTAGTGAATTTCAATTTATGTACATGATTTAATTTTTTTTAAATCAAAATTTTATTCTTATTTTTAATTAAATGGCAGATAATATTAAGATTCTAAAAACAAACTGTGTTTCGATTATAGAACGCGATCCAGTAAAAATGGGTATTTTTTGAAAATGAATCTGTTTTTTAAATGAACACTCAATTTTGCGTTATGCATTAACTACTAATGTCAAGTTGAATGTGGATTTTCTCAGGTATATACACACAACAGCTGAAGACACATCAAACAAAAATCGGCTTGAATTCTCTTTCTTTATTGGTGACGAACAATCAGAATCACGGAGGATAATTTAAATGAACATCTTCAACTTTCTCGTGATCATTTTGATGACTTATGTAACACCCCCAAATCCGGGGTCGGGGATCCGGGTTGTCACGAGTTCCATTTCCCTTAACAACACCCAATCTTAAAAAATAATCGATTACTCTGTACTGTGACCCCACAATAAACACACACACCACAAGTTATAGTCTCAGAGATGAATATCCAAAAATAATCACAAGTCGCTTTATTCCACCAATATATGCCAATACACCTTAAAAGGGTTTCTGAATAAATTTACATTTCTTTGCCATTATTACAATTCATAAATATACATCAATCTGGTACATCAAAAGTTGAAGCCTAGCCTATTGGTAGTTCCTACCTCAGCTACATCGACATCAACGCCTATAGGAAACTGCGGAACGTTTCCTATCCGCTCGCGAATTGGGAGCTTGGTCCTGTTCATCTTTTCTATCTGTTGTTGTGTGATGAAAGAAGAAAGCAAGGGTGAGCAGCAAGCCCACCAAAATAATATGTATAATGATTTACAGTATATGAGCCTTCTCATAGTACTCATGAAAGTCTTGGTCAAAAGAAATGAACCGAGTTTGATATCTTAATGCGATGAAGTCGCAAAATATTCAGTATATATACATATATACTTTTCAAAATCTTGGAAGTCCTCTTCCATGCATAATATACACAGAGTTCCAGTTTATAACTGTATAAAACTATCGTTGCAAGGTGATCTCATATATCTAACCTTGTCTCAACGTTTTTCTGAAAATCTTTAACATGCATAAGATAATCATTTACTAGATATAAGTTTAAAAGATGAAGTTACAAGATACTCCAATATACTTATATCTTTTCCAAATACTGCTTGAACTACCATCGTTCAAGTTATAATGAGCTTTCAACAGTTCATCACATAGATGAGACTACAAGACAAGATTTGAATAGATTAAATCTTTAAAATATCATCAAAATAAAATGAAGTTATGAGATACTTCATTTGATGCAAACATCATTTTGAAAACTTGACCCTGCCAACACTCAATAATCGCCCAACCGTAGCCTTTCTATCGAAGTGCTCTGGGTAGTGTTGCAGAAATATCCAATTGGATGATGAACTCATTACGGGAGTTTGCCGCGCCAGGAAGACCACTTACGATGATCAGTCGTAGTAGTACAACCCCACCATTTTCTACATATAGAGGAGAACCTGTCGGATTTACTTGTCAACCGAACACTGGACTCCTAAGGAATGGACCGTCTTAGCGGAACTTCCAGGCCATTATGGGCCAATATAATAAGGCTGGGCCGGCGCCACTCGACCACTTACGCCACTCCTAGTTCAGATGAAATCCATGACTCTGAAACGTAAAGCTCGTCCCCCCTTTCCCCAAGTAGAAACTTGTTGATACGGCTCCACCAAGAAGTCGTATCTAGTTGGAAAGGAAAACTCACCGATATTTCCCAGGCGATGCCTGTTAATGGATTAACTTGTTCCAAGAATTTTACTTCCCGAGTGTTGGGTAAGTAATCAAAATTCTTTTATCAAGACAGCAACCTTGTTGCGAATATAAAACACACCACAGAGCCGGATCCCTCAGGTTTTGAGCGAGTATTTAAATCCCCTTCGAAAGGAGGATCTTAAATATAAAAATGAGTTTTGGGATCCGCTCTAACTTTTAAAAATTATTTTGAAGACTCGCAAAACATTTTTAAGAATGTTTGGAGTGATGCTGATTTAACAAAATAAATCAGTCCCAATATATTAGAAAATATTTGAATATTATTATTTAAATAATATTCCCATAAAGAATAATCTTTATAAAAATAATTGAAGTAGATGTTGTAAAACTTATACTTGAAATGAGTATTAAATAACCGAAGATATACTTATACGAAAGTACTATCTTTATTTGAATCATCAAGATAAGTTTGATTATCGACACCTTATTCTTTAATAAAATAAAGAATATATCTCAGCAAATAATCGGAGTCATAGATCCTCAAATGAATATTCAAATAATATTCAATAAATAAAATAAGCTGAGTCATAAGCCCTCGAATGAATATTCGAAATAATATTCAATAAATAAATAAGCTGAGTCATAAGCCCTCGAATGAATATTCGAAATAATATTTAATAAATAAAATAAGTCGAGTCATAAGCCCTCGAATGAATATTCGAAATAATATTCATTAAATAATATAAAGCTATCGAATAAACCTTATTCGATTAATAGTTTTGAAAACTATAACCATATATATATAAATATATATATATATATATAAAATCTACTCGGGATCCTCGACTCCCGGTTTTAGAAAATGTTTTCACCTTTGGGTCCCTATACTAAGGGTATATGCAATTTACCGTTATTCTCTAGCATAGGTATTATCAACTGAATCAACATATATATATGGCAAGAATACGAAACAGGCATGCATATATACCATATTACATGCTACAATATATCGCAAGAATTTGCTAAATAACCATTATGCATTTATCACAAGATAATGTATATACAAGTGTATACATCACAACAACAGTATAATGGATAGAAAACTTGCCTGAGTGCTCCCGGATAGACTTAAGCTTAGAGTGGGTCCGATAACCTATGAACAACAACATAAGTCGGAATTAAACCCCGGTCGCTTAAGAACTAGACTTTAACCATTTAGAGTCCTAACGTTCGCTTTCGCGCTTAACGATTTACTTAAGTCGCTCAAGTACCCTCGGCTCCCCCATTTTTAATAAATTAACCATTATGAGTTTTAAGGCGATTCTTTCGTAAGTGTCTTACCAACTGCCTATTACACCTTACATAAATGTTTCATACTTCAATTAGTCCTTTAAGGTCTTTAACCTATGTTTCAAAGTAAGGCGAGGGGTAATGTTTCATTCGCGAAACGTCGTTACTTAAAACAGTCGTTTCTCCTAAACCGTTCATCGGAATCAAACGAACCACATATCAAAACGAAGTTCGTAACATGAACTATTTAAACATGGCAATGGTCAAAACCTAGCAGGTAGTTCTTGGGTCCTAATGTTATGAACAAAAGCAGTCTAAAGTAAATCGGACATTACGACGGCTATGTTTACGCGATTTCCCAATTTTATACCATTCCAATTCAACCACCAATCAATCCACAATCACAACCAAATCAAAACTCCATCCATACTACATCATAACAGCCCCAACAACTCAACATTAACAATTTATACTTATTCCCCACATGAACTAAAAGCTTTACTTAAGTTCTTTAACTAATTATCAAGATTTACAACTCCAAAAACACCACAAAACCAACTAATCTCTACAAACTCAACCAAACTTTAAACAAACAAGCATCATGCTTCATATATACTATATCAATCATATTCATTCCTAATTACTCAAAACTAAAGCTAGGGTTTGGAGTTTATACCTTCCTTGGAGCTTTTAATCAATGAAAGATCCTTGGAATGCCCATGGAAGCCTTGATCTATGCTTAAGCTACCTTGAACTTTCATAAAAAATCAAGAAAACCAAAGTTATTTCTTGAAGGTTACTATTCACCATCTTCTTCCTTGATTTATTGGAAGAGATTGTGAAGGAATTAGAAGCTTAAACTTATAGGACATCCATATCTATGTACAAGGAACCTTAGATAATTACCTTGTGATTTAACAATGCTTGGAACTTGATTTTTGAAAATTTCTTCTTTGAAAAAGAACAAAAGCCGAGAGCAAGCTTGGAGAAAGAGAGATTTTTGTATTTTTTTTGCTTTGATTTGTTTTTTGGTTGGTTGTTTTTGTTTAGATTTTGGTTAATTACCTTAATAACCTTGAACTTTGTGTGGTTATCATTCATCCACACCTCCTTCCCTCCTATGTCATGCTTACATCACCTTATTGTGTCATCATCCCTTAATTGTCCTCTCCTTATTGGTTGGATGACCTCATCATCCCTAACCTCCTTGATTAACTTCCTAATTGTTTGCCTAATGACCGCTGATCTGTTATACAGTTCGCTTAACTTTCGTTTTCGTTTATCGTTTGAGGGATCATACCTGGGATCTTATTACTTGGGTTTCCTTAACCTTTCTCAATACATTATATTCCTTTTATGATCCTCTCTTATAATCCTTTAATTTAAATCCTTTTTATCCTGTTACCTTATACTCAATTCTTTCCGTATCTAGTGGATTTCTGGGAAAAATCAAAGTGTTCGGAATTGGATTCTGACGATCTTTACATACACTTATATACCACATAGAGTACTAATAATATCCCAGAAGATCAATAACAGAACCCCTACATAGTGTGGCATGAAAAGTTTTCTCATTCAGCATAATCTGCAAAATCACTATTCATAAGGGTTTCAAAAATTTCCAAAAATTGGGGTTATTACAACTTAACTAATAGATGAGAACTCCTAAGCTTCTTTTAGGCCATCAATTGCACAATGGAAAATGATAACTTCCCTCGCCATTTTAACAAGAGTCATTTACCAAAGGAATGACATTTTTCAACATCTTGTCGTACTGTCTGGCTCCGAAGACTAGTAGATTCCATGGGCTTACCAAGTTCAATCAAATCTTGGAGTAGCTGTTGCTGAAAATTTTAGAATCAACTTTGGATGTTTGTTCATGGAAGAAATCTTAAAGAATCAGGCTCAACATCAAGATCATATCATATACCACGGTTTCCTTGAAATAGTGTTAGATGAAAAGCTAACAAAAAAACAGAAAGCCTTAGTACGAAGTGATCACTTGGAAGAACCCCACGTGCTGTCAGAAACCATTAATGTCAAGTTACTCAAGAACAAATCTTATTCCAATGACAACAAGAAGAGAACTCAAGTATCATTGACAGATCACATCAGGGAGTACTTTGTTACCCCTACTCAGCAAGCTGAAACTGCACATCAAGCTGAAGAAGGAGCAGGACAACTAAAGCAATAAGCTCAACCAATGGATGTTGATCAGGAACCTATCACTACTGAACAAGAAGAAGAATTTGTGCCAGAACAAACAGCAGAGGATGTATACATACCAGATCTCTCAGGTATGAATGTCTCTTCAAATAGTGGAACTTTTGAAAAATTTTCTGACTTGATTGACATTGATTCTTTACACATGGATGATTTTCACATACAGATCCTTGAGGATCAAATTAGGATAATAGGAAATGATTTTGTTTTCCCGCAAATTCATAACCACCCTCTAGAGCCAACAAAAGAATCTCAAAATCTCTTAACCAAATCCCTGGAGTATAAGGATCCACTGAGTGAAGAGGGAGAAACTGTACTACTTGCAAAAAAAGGGAAGGTACAATAGATAACCCACAACTCTGTCTCCACAGGATAAAACTAGTATCCAAATTGAGACAACTATAATCCCCCTTGTATCTTCTCAAAAGGATACAATGGCTGAAAATGCAATGAAACAGTTGTTGGATCCATTTGGTATTACTGTTGCAGACAGCTACAACAACTTTTTGTTGAAATGCTGTCAAAAAGGTGTTTGGTAAATTCTAAAAACTGTTGTCTGGAAAAGCGCTTTTGGTCTAAAAGCTGCTGTTAGTTAAATCATGTCCCTCATGCTGTTGGAAAAACCTGTTTTCAGCTTTTGTAAAAAGTAGCTATCAGTTTCACCATCAAACCTTCTCAAAATATGCATAAATAGAAAAAAATTACCAAACAGTCATCTAATTTGTTTGACAACACTTTTTTAACCAACACTTTTTCTTACAGCACAACAGTTTTCAACAGCACTCCCAAACAGAACTGTAATATAATTTTAAGAAAATAGAATGTTTTATTTTAGTCATTTGATCAAAATCAAATAAGTCAATAGTTATGGGATAAATGGAGTACTGTTAAGTGTTCCCATGATTCATTAATTTATTCAAATTTTAATTTTGACTAATATATTTGATCTTATTTTTACCTTAACATTAAAATTTACTCGATTTAAGAAAACACAAAATTGACCGTTTTCCATAAATGTATCAGAGCTCGATCAAGGTAAAATGTTTTTTCAATTATGGCCCGTTTGGGAAACTAGATTTCATTTGAAATTCTGGATTTGATCAAATAAGCTGTTTGGGAATTTGAATTTGGATTTCATTTGAAATCCAGGACATTCAAATATTAGTATAAACATGAGAATTTAAAATGACAACTCAAATACTGTCATTTGAAATCCCTCATTTCAAATGAAATGTAAGTTTCCAAACGCCCTCTTAGAGGATTTAGAAAATTTGTTTATTGGACCAATTCGAACGTTATACCAATGAAATAAGGTGTTTGTATCATGTTACATCCATATAAATTAATAAATTAATGTGTTAGAGATCTTTATAAGGAAAAGTCAATTAATAATTTATATCAAAATTGTTAACTTGATTTATAATTTGACTTGATTTTTGAAAAGTACTCAGTATTTGTTCCTGATTAACGCACGGTCAGGTAAAGTTACATGTGTTGTACTCAACCAGCCTTTTTTCCATATTCCACCTTGTTAAAACAAAATATGCACAAATATCAAAATTTAAACTTTGTGTATATATTTTTTAATAATTGTGAATTCTTAAAAAATGAATTTTAGATTATAATTTATATTTCATACAAAATCAGTCTCTAAAATGTATATATTTATTAAAAATTTGAAGTACTAATATGTATGAAAATTTTATCGAATTTAGAAAAATAATCTTTAGGAAAAAGGTTGAAAAAAGGTTGAAATCATTCATGAACAAAATGAAAAACGAAACGATATATTAATCTCTACACTATAAAATAATATGTGAGATCTGACACCAAGACTACTGTCGCAAATAATTTAATAATATTATTCTGAAAATTCAACACGAGAAATATGAGATTGGAATCAGACATCTTCAACTTCATATGTAATAAGTTTTCATCATCTTATGTTCATATATATTGAAACTACGCAAATTATAAACAACATAATATTTAACTAATATGTCACATACAATAAAATATATTTTTTATCACCAGAATCGTCACACCTTAAAAAAGGAAGAAAAAAAATAAATGTAACATAATTAATTATCACTTAGATATCTATGTAATTATTGAGCATGAATTACTTTTGTTGCTATTTTTTGTACACTATAATTAAATAATTAGGGATTTTATACTTAATTTTTTTTAATCACAAAAAATTAAAATTTCAAAAAGTATCCCCGGAAAGGAAAAAATTCTTTCCGTGGATATTTATAGCGAAAGGTAAAAAAAATTCTTGAATCAAGGCCGTTGAAATAAAGACTAAGTTTTATTTAACACACTATTGTTATATATTAAAACCCATATTTAAAATCGGCTTAAAAAGATCCAAGATTGCTTGGGACTTGGGCCTCTTCTGAAAGTAAAGAAAAACAGAAATGCAGAGCATTTTACATGTATAAATGGGGACAAGTTTAAAAATCAGAAATTTTGGCGTGTAAATTATACATACTCTTGCTCTATGAGTTCTCTTATGATTAAACCAACACCACAATCTATATTATATAACACAATAACATCAATTTTGCGCGAAAACACTCATTTAAATTTCAAACATCTTCAGCAAATTAATACTCAGCTTCACACTCTTGGCCTTCTTTCTTCAACTGCCATTTTAACTCACTTCATTTCATCTGCTTATATTTCTCATAATTTACATTATGCTTTACATTTCTTGAAACATTTGCCATGTTCAGATTCTATACCTTCTTTATGGAATTCATTTATTGGTTTGTCGCTGAAATCATATCGTAATTATGGGCTTGTTATATGTGTGTACAATGAGATGAGATTGAGTAATGTAGTGCCTAGTTTGAGTACTTTTTCGTCGATTTTGAGGTTTTGTGCTGGTTTGGAGAAGACCCAGATGGGGAAATCATGTCATTGTCAGTTGGTGAAGATGGGTTTTGTGAATGATGTTGTTCAGCAAACTGGGTTGCTTGATTTTTATGGGAAAGTTGGGGATTTGAGGAGTGCACGCCAGGTGTTTGACGAAATGTCTGTGAGAGATGTGGTGGCGGATAATGCGATGATTTCGATTTTAGGGAAGTTTGGGTGTGTGGATGAGGCTGGTGAAATGTTTGAGAAAATGGATGAAAGGAATTCGGTTTCTTGGAATTCAATGATTACGTGTTATTGTAAAGCTGGGGATGTTAGGTCGGGTAGGTTGTTGTTTGATGAGAGTCCAGTTAAGGATGTTGTGTCGTGGAATGCGATGATTGATGGGTATTGTAAAATGGGGTTTATTAGGGAAGCTGAGGATTTGTTTTTTCAGATGGGGGGAGTTAGGAATTCTGTTACGTGGAATACTATGATTGCTGGATTTGTTCAGAACAGGGATTTTAATAGTGCGATTCGTATGTTTCAGCAAATGCAAGCTGATGGTGTGAGGGCGACGGAGGTAACGATGGTTAGTTTGTTATCTGCATGTGCTCATCTTGGAGCTTTAGATATGGGTGAATGGATTCATAATTATATTAGACGAAAAAGACTTAGAATTGATGTTGTTCTGGGAAATGCTCTTGTAGACATGTACTGTAAGTGTGGGAGTATAGAATCTGCTTTAAATGTATTCCATAACCTTGATGTGAAGAATATCTTTTGCTGGAATTCTGTCGTTGTTGGATTGGGAATGCATGGCTGCGGTGAGGAGGCTATATCTATTTTTGAATCCATGGAGAAGGAGGGGATACGGGCAGACGGAGTCAGCTTTGTTGGCCTCCTCTGTGCCTGTAGTCATTCAGGCATGATTTCTGAAGGTAGAAGATATTTTTCTATAATGCGTAGTAAATATGGTGTTGAACCTTGGATTGAGCATTATGGTTGCATGGTGGATCTGCTTGGTCGAGCAGGGTTTCTTGAAGAAGCACTGAAATTAATAGGTGCCATGCCCATGAAGCCAAATGCTGTTGTGTGGGGAAGCTTACTCCGAGCATGTCATATTCATAAGCATACCAATATTGGTGAGCAAGTCACACAGCATCTGCTGGAGTTAGACCCAGGTGATGGAGGTAATTACGTGTTTCTGTCCAATCTATTTGCATCATTAAATCGTTGGAAAGATGTCAACTCGTGCCGTAAGTTGATGCTGGAGAGAGGTGTTCGTAAAACACCTGGATGCAGTTCGATTGAGGTGGACAATATAGTGCATGAGTTTGTGGTTGGTGATAGCACACATCCGCAGTTTTACAAAATTAATATATTTTTAGATGATATTGCAAAAGAATTAGAAAGACATGGGCATGAGCCAGATAAGACTTCTGTGCTCCATGATATTGAGGACGAGGAGAAGGAAAGAGCAGTTAGATATCATAGCGAGAGAGTTGCTGTTGCTTTTGGACTAATGAGCACACCTCCGGGAAAAGCTATTCGAGTGGTGAAGAACCTCCGAACATGTAACGATTGTCATTCTGCTATAAAGCTCATGTCACAAATATATGGACGGGATATAATTGTAAGGGATCGAAACCGCTTTCACCATTTCAGGGATGGATACTGTTCTTGTAAAGAATACTGGTGATCCATGGTATGTTTCACCGAAAACCTCATCTTTAAGTTTTTAATTGACATGTACCTGCAAAGTGTAAGGTTAGCTAGTTTCTTTAATTTTTTTTAGATGCAAGGTTTTTCTCAAAATTTATATTTGTTTACCTTTGGACTGTTTCTATAAGCTCCCAATGTCAATGATGCTCAAACAAGATCATTGTAGATGATTTATACCCGGAAAGGAGGAGAAAGTTGTCTAAAATAGCGACTTTAGACTATCATATCAATGCATAGTTTGCACAAGTAATATCTGGATACAAGCTACATAATTCAAAACCCCAAATAATGTTTAGGGACCAGAAACTTCTCTGATTCCACCCATCACCTTTTGCACCTTACATGCTGATGTATAATCTGATAATGTTGTATTATTACTCTCTGACATCGTTAAGATTCAAGAGAGATTGAGAAGACAGTTAGCTTGCCATTATAAGCCAAACAGTACTATGACCGTAGATTTTGCTTCTACTGTTTGTCCGTTGCTGTCTTTGTAACAAATAACAACACCAAGTGCCTGGTTCTTTATTTTTTCTGATGACATGCTATATCATGTGGTCAATCCATGTGATTCATGGGTTATATGCTGGATTTTTTTTCTTTTGTATGGTTTCCGATTATATTTACGTCTTGTGTCACTCAAAGCTACTGCAACAGTGGTCACATTTGCTGAAGTAACTAGGAACAATGGAATTGCCTCTG
This sequence comes from Apium graveolens, assembly GCF_009905375.1. Taxonomy (NCBI): domain Eukaryota; kingdom Viridiplantae; phylum Streptophyta; class Magnoliopsida; order Apiales; family Apiaceae; genus Apium; species Apium graveolens. The sequence goes on along the minus strand of NC_133650.1, from coordinate 207,446,110 downwards.
AAAAGAGTAAGATTTTGCTTTATATGTACATAAATCTGTGTGTCCTTGTCAAACCCCTGTTTAAATAAATATTATTGTCGTATTATTAGGTAATTACTGAACCTTATATGGTGTCTATTCTAAAAAGCTGTCATGATTTACACGGGCTCATGGCTGATGTTGAGGATCGAGTCAAAGCAGACATAAGAATTTGAGGTCTTCCATATCTGTTTCTTTAATAATGTGCTTAGACTTCACAATTGCTCATAAGGGATGAACCAGGGGCAAGACCTATTCTTAAGCAAAGGTAACATGCAAACGCGTCCACCATGAAGTTAATGATGTTTTATTAAATAATCATATCATGCACTACTATTGCGATATTATGAAAGTGGTAACCCTGTTTCTAGCCAAAAGTGACACCATCAACAATATACTGAATACTGATACATCTTGGCCAAAGTACATTTGTTTGGCTGCTCTAAGATAAGGACACCTTGCGTGGAATTTCTCAAATAGCTAATTCGAGGAGCTCCTAATCATCTTTATATTTGTTTCGTGACCACACAAAGCACTAAAAAAGTTTCAGTCTAGAGTCTGGTGATGGATGTTGGGTTGAGTAGACTTCTGGTACACTATATTTAGTGTTCACTCCTACTATTTGCCCGCAAGGGATGACTCAGTTGGTTAAAAATGAGATAACTATTCTCTTACACAGGTTCGAATCCCACGGGAGGAGAATTTATGATTATGCATCCTGAGTCAGAACATGTCGCTTAAATGACGCACCCGAAGGGTAGCGGTTGCAAGTTACAGAAAAAAAAGTCGGCGATTAATCGCTGTTCGGTAGAAAATTGAACTTAATCAGCGAAAATCGGGTCAGAAATTGTTTTTTAAGAAAATCGGTCAAAAATCGGATTGATCGGTCAGAAATTGGGTTAGTCGGTCAAAAATCGGCATAATTAATAAAATTTTTAAAAAATATTTAGTAATATAAAAAAAATTAAAAAATAGTTTTTGTAAAAAAATTAAGAAAAATAATAATCATGTATACATTTTTACTATTTTAAATGGTTATATAATAAAATTTCTTAATTTTCATCTCAAATTGACCTCAACTCATAAGTTATATGTTAAGAATTATATTAATTTAATAATTGAATAATATCCCATATTTTAAATTTATTTGTATAAATATTAATAAAAATTATACATGTATAATCAAAATAGTAAAATATTTACATGTATTATTATTTATAAATAAAAATAATATTAAATTAGTTCCGACTAATGGCCTGATTAATCGTTCCATTTAATTCCCGATTACCCGATTAATTCTTGGACAGTGTTTCCACCGACTAAATCTGATTCCCTCTATTTTTTTTATATGACGTTTGATTTTTGTGTACACACTTTTAAGTTCTTTGACCACATAATTAAAATAATAATTTTTAAAATTTTCTTTTTATAAATTAAAAAATATAACTAAACCTTTAATTCATAAAATGAAAATGTTAAAAATTATTATTTTAAGTATGTGATCGAAGCATTTAGAAGTGTGTATATAAAAGTCAAATGTCGTATAAAAAAAGAGAGAGAGTATTTGAATGCTTGAGGTACCAGGTATGTACAATTTTAAATTATGATGAATCACAATATTCTGCCTTGTGAGGCCTTGTCACTTGTTCGAGCAAGTCTAATTTTAGATGGAAAATGGTTATAGCAATTACTATAATATGTCGCCAAAAAGTCCATTTTGATGGTAAAATAGCACTTGCACTTCAATGTTCCAAATAATTACATAATTAACTAATATTTCATCCAGTTCATTCACTTTAATTTAAAGTGAAACTCCCTCCACTCCATTATTAGTTATTTGAAGATGTGGAAATAATGACTATATTCATTATTGGTCTCAAATATAAGATCAAGTATCCATTTATATATTTATCCAGTAATGCATAACTATGCATTGAAGTTGAGTTTTATGATTTTAGTTCTATATTATAGCTATAAGACTAAATACAGTTATGCATTTGACCCGCTTGGGAAAATTAAACAATGGGAACACGAGTGGGATAGAGTTCAACTAGACGGATATGCTTCTTGCTCATTGCCTTCTGATAGGGAATAAATAAATCCTGATTACGTAATTAATATTGCATTAATTACACATGATTTGGGCTACAAGGCCCAATAAGAAGATGTATGACATTCAGACCAAAAAGGTTAACACATTGATCAGGTCCGATGGACCAGATCAGGCTTGATGGAACAAAGAAGGCCCAAAACCCTGAATATTAATTAATTTCATAATTAATTAATAAGGGAAAAGTCAGCTGGTAAGATGAGTCCTAGTGGAGAAATAAATCCTTGTAGATTGGCCTCCAAAGAACCTAGTGGGATAAGGAATCAGCTTCCTACCTCTTAGGACTCCAAAGTCTATTCTAATTCTGAGACTTGCCCACCAAGTCTCCTAACCCAAATCCAATTCAAGGATTCCCAACATCTATATAAGGTGCCTCACCCCACAAATCAGAACTACGTTTTTCGACTTGATCATTGGCATACAGCAAGGTACGTAGACATCTTGTTAAGGCAGATTGAGTCACGAAATACAAGAGCAGTCAAATCGAGCCTCGAAACTCACGTTCCTTAGTGATAAACACAACAATTATTATACCTTAGTTTTTGATCCATAACATTTGGCGCTGTTCGTGGGAAAAACAACCATGACGAGAACACGGAGAACAAGCAACGTCCTTGAAGGAGGAACACCCGTGGGGATAACCCAAACGATTTCGTCAACCGTGGAGGTGCCTCCGCATTCAACCTATGTCGTCACCCAAGGAGGAGCCCAGGTAGGGGCAACTGAACCTCAACCTTAAGGGACGATTCCCCCGGCTCCTCAAGGTAGGAGACCTCAACTTCAACAACTGCATACACATGTGAATTCTCGACCCATTGGGTATGAGTATTCAACTGTTGTGACCACTAACCCCCCATATGGGATGCCCCTTTACCCCGAGGTTGGAGGAAGTGGACATGCTGCATGGGGTGAAGCACGAGGGCGAACACCCCCTACATACAAGGTTTGGCTCCTATCCCGGAGGATCAGGAATTTTCTGGTCCTTATATTGAGAGAGACTCCGAATCCTCGGGGATGATGAAGTGGCTCCAAGAAGGAGACGTGCTGGCAAAGAGCCTATGGCTGATGGTAACCAACGTCCTAGAAACACCCGATAGGTGAATCCCCAAGAAGTGCAGGAGAGAATTAAGGCCCATGAGGCTGAGATTCAAAGGCTGAAGCGCGACTTGGAGGCGCACCAGGTTCCCAGACCCCCATTACCCCCTAGGGGGAGAAATCCTCCTCCAATCATAGACCTGGATGGTCCGTCACAAAGAAGGGTTGTAATCCCAAGAGCTGATCCAAGCAATCTTCTTCCCCTTGGAGATCTTGATGATCCTACTCCACCATTCACTGAAGAGATAATGAATGCCCATATCTCAAGGAAGTTCAAGATGCCCACTATCAAAGCTTATGATGGCACGGGAGATCCCGCTAATCATGTCAGGACCTTCTCCAATGCACCGTTGTTGCAGCCCGTGAATAACGCTATTAAGTGTCGGGCCTTTCCTCAAACCCTGTCGAGTATGGCTTAAAGATGGTATAGTCGTTTGCCCCTGAACTCTATTGGGTCCTTCAGAGAATTAAGTCAGACTTTTATTAAGCAGTTCATCAGTGGGAGAGAAAAATTCAGCATCCCTCATGAGCATTGTGCAGGGAGCGAAGGAATCCTTAAGAGAATACCTGAATCGTTTCACGAAGGAAGCTTTAAAAGTCCCAGACCTTGATGTCAAGGTAGCCATGATAGCACTGCAACAGGGAACTAGGGATGAGTTCTTCAAGATGTCTTTGGCCAAACGCCCCCCTGAAATCATGTTGCAGCTCCAAGATAGGGCCGGGAAGTACATCAAGGTGGAAGAGAGCATGAGGAAGACCGTAGTGAGCAACGAGCCCGCTGGAGGCAAGAAGCGGAAAACTGATTTGGAATATATCGCTAAGGACAAGTATCCTAGAACTGAGTAAAACCCTGATTCAACCCCGAAGAAGGGAGGACCTGGGCAAAAGTTCGCTGAATACGCTAAGCTGAATGCTCCTAGAAGCCAGATCTTGATGGAAATCGAGAAAGACCAAGATATTCGTTGGCCTAAACCCTTGAAGGCGGATCCTGCCAAGCTAGACAAGAGCAAATATTGTAGATTTCACAAAGATGTTGGTCATGACACCTGTTAGGTCACACAACACTGTAGAAGGGGGTTGAATACAATGTAGAATACAATCAAATCGATTTCGAACACAAGTAACAGTAAACAGATATATTCGATATAATAAACTCTGTTACAATGGAACTGTTCTCTCAGTGATGAACAAATATCACGAGAGCTGCTAGGTTACAATATATGATCTTCTCGATAATGATAACACATATAGTGTAAACCTATGTTTGTGTTTATATAGTACACAGTTACAAGATAACTTCTAATTGATATGAAATATAATTTTGTCTCCTAAAATATATCAATCAGATATCTTATACAATTCTTTAAGTCCTCTAACTCTTTTCATGCATATCTTCTTTTTGTATTAGTCTCGATCTTCTTTCCTGTAAATCAGTTTCCTTCCTTAACTATTAGTCCTCCAGTACTTAAGTTCTGATATCCATCTTCTGATATTTATCTTCTGATAATTTAAGTCCTGATATCCTTAAGTTCTGACTTCCAGTAAGTACTGATTTCAGTAAGTACTAATATTTCCTGTTTGTTAAGATCTGAAAACTAAACGTGAAACATATTAGACATGACATCTCAAATATATCTAACAGCACCGATGAGTGTAGGCAACCGAAAGATGAAATAGAGTTCCTCATTCGGAAAGGAAGATTAAACAAGTATGCTGGGGAAGGAAGAGATAGGAATAACAATGGGTGAAAGAACTTTGAAGATCGTAGGAGGGACCAAGACGATCAGGGGCGGAATCCCTAGCCTAGGGGAACAGTCATAAATACAATCTTTGGAGGACCACGACCCCGAGGACCTGTGATAAACACGATTTTTGGAGGACCAACTGCCGCTGGATTATCCAAGAACTCCAGGAAAGCATATACGAGGGAGGTTATGCAATTGTTGAAGAAGTCCCGAAGAGGGCCAGGACAGGAGTAGCAATGGCTTTTGATGATTCTGACCTAGAGGGTGTGAAATTTCCTCATGACGACCCGCTGGTCATAACACCTATAATAGGAAACAGCCCGGTTAAGAGGGTCCTTGTGGATAATGGTGCTTCAGTGGATATCTTGCTCCATGACACCTTTTTAAGGATGGGATATAATGACTCCCAATTGACCCCAACCGACATGCCGATATATGGATTTGTGGGAGTGGAGTGCCCCGTGGAAGGGATAATCAAGTTGCCAACAACCATGGGACTGGAACCAAGGCAAGCAACACAGATGTTGGACTTTATGGTGGTGAAGGCTAGTTCAACTTATAACGCTATCATGAGAAGAACAGGGATACATGCCTTCAAGGCAGTCCCTTCTTCCTACCATTCAGTTATGAAGTTTCCCACCCGGAATGGGATTGGAGAAGAAAGAGGAGATCAAAAAATGGCTAGAAGTTGTTATGTGGCCTCACTGAGGGCAGATGGAGTTGGGGGGCAGGTTCTGCCTATTGAAGATATGGATATCCGAGAGAATGATGGGAAAAAAGGGAAGCCAGCAGAAGACTTGGTTTCGATTCCTTTAGCCCCCGAGGATTATGAGAAGATGACTTTCGTTGGAGCCACACTAGAGGAGCCCCTTAGAGGGAAGTTGGTGAAATTTTTGCAAGAAAATAGTGATGTGTTTGCATGGTCAACAGCTGATATGCCAGGCATAGACCCGAAACTGATTACTCACAAGCTGAATGTGGATCCAAATCGGAAGACAGTGAAGCAAAAGAAAAGAAGTTTTGCTCCAGAGAGGCAATAAGCTATAAAACAGGAAGTAGAGAAACTCTTAGAGGCTGGATTCATCGAGGATATACAATTTCTAGAATGGTTAGCAAACCTTGTGATGGTGAAGAAGGCCAATGGAAAATGGAGGATGTGCGTGGACTTCACTGATCTGAATGACACATGCCCTAAGGACTGTTTCCCGTTGCCAAGGATAGATACTTTGATAGATGCCACTGCTGGACATGAGATGCTGAGCTTCATGGATGGATTTAGTGGATACAATCAGATCAAGATGCACAAGGACGACATCCCAAAGGTATCATTCATCACTGACTTTGGTGTCTATTGTTATCTTGTTATGGTATTTGGTCTCAAGAATGCAGGAGCCACCTATCAAATGTTGGTAAGTAAAATTTTTAAGGATCTTATCGGTAAGACCATAGAAGTTTATGTTGATGACATGTTAGTCAAGAGTCTACTGAAGACTGATCATATAACCCATTTGAGGGAAGCTTTCGAGGTCCTGAGGTACCACAAGATGATGTTAAATCCTATAAAGTGTGCTTTCGGAGTAGGATCGCGAAAGTTTTTGGGATTGATGGTCTCCAAGAGAGGAATTGAGGCCAATCCCGATAAAATAAAGACAATCCTGGACATGGAACTACCAAAAACTATCAAAGATGTTCAAAAGCTCACTGGAAGGGTTGCTGTGTTAGGACGATTCATCTCCAAGTCTGGGGACAAGTGCTTGTCATTCTTCAAGTCTTTAAAGAAGGTTAAGGATTTTGTATGGAGTGAGGAAAGCTAGAATGCATTCGAGGAATTAAAGAAATATATGGCCCAGGCCCCGTTGTTGGCCAAGCCAGCTTTGAATGAAGTTTTATACTTGTACTTGGCCATTTCAGAGAGTGCCTTGAGCGCTGTATTGGTTAAGGAGAAACTGAAAATCCAGAAACCCGTGTACTATATCAGTAAAATTCTGCATGGAGCTGAGTTGAATTATTCAACTATTGAGAAGTTTGCTTTAGCCTTGGTAATGGCTTCAAGAAAGTTACGTCCTTACTTTCAGGCTCATCAAATTGAGGTGCTAACAAATCAGCCCCTGAGAAATATCATTCATAATCCCAAGGCTAGTGGGAGGTTAATCAAGTGGGCAATAGAGCTGGGAGAATTCGACATCAAGTACAAGCCACGAACGACAATAAAAGCCCAGGCATTGGCTGACTTCGTGGTGGAATGTACCATACCCAACCAAGAAGTCGGGGGGCAGGAAGATATCACGCCTCAAGACAAGGAAGTTGATAAGGGGGACAAAGAAAATGATGATAAGGAGAAATAATATTGGGTTCTCTATTTTGATGGAGCATCAAAAACAAATTCAAGTGGAGCAGGTTTGGTTTTACAAAGCCCTGGCGGGTTCTTGATTGAGTATGCCATGAAGTTAGACTTCCTGACCACAAATAATGAGGCAGAATATGAAGCTCTGATAGCTGGCCTCGGCCTAGCAGGGACACTGAGAGTCAAGAACTTGAAGGTCTGTGGAGACTCGAAGTTGGTCATATCCCAAGTGAAGGGAGAGTTTGAGGCAGGGGATGACACGATGGCTAGGTATGTCCGCCTAGTAAGGGCTGTGATGACCCAATTCGATGAATGCCATGTTGAGCACATTCCAAGGGAGGAAAATGTTTGGCAGATGCCTTATCAAAGTTTGCTTCATCTGAGATAGAGAAAGTTCAGGAAGTGTATACTTCCGCGTTCTGAAGACACAGAGCATTGATGTTAAACTTGTAGCTCCTATAGGTCTGGGGACGTCAAGGATAGATCCCATTAAGACTCATATTCAAACCGGTTGGTTGTCAAATGATGCTACTGAAGCACAGAAATTGGATGTTCGAGCATTAAGATACTCCTTGATATATGGGATTTTGTATAAAAGATCTTATGTAGTTCCTTGCCTAAGATGTCTCAGGCCCGATGAGGCACACTTGGCTCTTGAAGAAGTGCATGACGGTATCCGTGGGCAACACTTGGGGGGCAGAGCACTAGCTCATAAGATAACCCGTTTAGGCTTCTATTGGCCAGAAATGATGGTTGATGCCAAAGAGTATGTGAAGAAGTGTGACCGCTGTCAGAAGCATGCACCTGTCGTTAGACAACCCCCGAGATGCTGACCTCCATCAACTCACCCATCCCCTTTGCTATGTGGGGAATGGATATACTTGGGCCTTTCCCCATGGCCATAACACAAAGGAAGTTCCTGATTGTAGCCATTGATTATTTTACTAAGTAGATTGAAGCCAAGCCTTTGGCCAAGATCACAACTAAGCAAGTTGCACAATTCATGTGGAAAAATATCATGTGCCGGTATGGAATTCCCCGCATCCTAGTTACTGACAATGGAACACAATTCAACAATGAGGAATTCAAGAAGTATTGTGAGGAGAATGAAATTGAATTACGATTCACCTCTGTGGCTCACCTGCAAGCCAATGGGCAAGCGGAAGTGGATAATCGAATAATCCTGGATGGACTAAAGAAGAGGATCGAGAAGTCGAGGAATAATTGGGTGGATGAAATATTCCCAATACTATGGGCCTATAGGACTACCTGTAGAGTTACGACTGGGGCAACTCCCTTCATGTTAGCATATGGGGCAGAAGCAGTTGTTCCTGTAGAGATATCACATTCCTCCCCCAGGATACAAGCTTTCAATGCTAAGGAAAATGAGAAAGGGCAAAGGTTAGCCCTGGATTTAATTGATGAAGTGCGAGATGAGGCACATGCGAAGATAGTGGAATATCAGAAAAAGGCTTCGTTCTACTATAACCTAAGGGTTAAAGAAAGGTTATTCAAACAGGGTGACTTAGTCTTGAGGAAGGTGGAAGCTTCTGGTGTAGGGCAGAAGGGGAAGCTTGCCCCAAATTGGGAAGGACCATACAAGGTCAAGAGTGTTTAGGGTAGACGAACCTACAAGCTTGAGACTATGGATGGTTTTGAAGTCCCGAGAACTTGGCATGCACAAAACCTGAAGATTTACTATGTGTAAAGCGGTTGAACACGATTCTCACTTGTCAAGATGATAAGTAGGTTGAAAACCACCTTGAAGCTTTGCTTGCTTAGGATTTACATGTTTTAGTTTGAGGTTTATTAAGATTTGTGTAAGGGATGAATCCCAACAATTTGTGAGATTCAGAAAGTTTTCAAAATATGTTTTGAATTCCAGTAACAAGATAAGTAAACTAAGTGCATGAGATGAAAGCATAAAGTTCGATAAATAAAACAAGTTCAAATAAATAATACAAAGTCTGATAAGCTAAGTCTCAAAGACAAGATAAAATAGATAAGCCACGCAGGGCTGGAAAAGCTCTAAGGAGCAGAGGTACCCTCGTCATCCATATCATCATCTCCTCCGCTCTCGCTGGAAGTCTCAGTCATCCCGGAGGAGGAAGAGCTATCATCCGCAGCAGGCCTCGAAGACGACTCGGGAGGAGGAAGAAGCGGGTCCTGAGGGATACGATCCGAGACAACTACTTGGGTACGAAACCTCTGCAGCAAAGCCTCATCATCAGGGCAGACATAGTCCGCCGGGTTAATATCAGGACAGGCCTCATTCACGGCCCCAAGGGTCGTGTCTCAACCAGTCCTAAAAAACCCAGGGAAGACTGGGTTGTCCCTCACCCTCATGGACTGGGTAAACTCCTCCGAGTCCAAATAGTTGTCAATCGCCTTATCTTTCTCCGCCCTTAGCATCACCAGCTCAGCGTTAGACTCTCCGAGTTCTTCCTCCTTACGCTTCAGCTTCCGCTCCAAAGCGGCGTGCGTACTTCTTCTGCTGCTTCCTGAGGGCGTTATCGTCCTTATCTGAAGCCCTCTTCCAGGATTCAGCTTGCCTCACAGCGTCTTGGAAGTAGGCGTTAGACTGAAATGTAACAATAAAGAGTAATGTAAGGCAAGGGAATGCTACAAGTAAAAAAGAGTACAAACGTAAGAAATAGTCATACCGAGGCTAAGGACTGAGCTCCCATGAGCTTTATCCTCCCCAAGTCAGGAGTAGCCAGCCGTGGTAAGACCAATCCCAGGCGTGCTTCGTGGATCCAACCACGGTATCCCCTCGGTGGAATCCCCAGAGAGGCTGAAAGGCGCCCGTAGCAGCAGAGACAAGAGCAGCAGCAGTGATAGGGGCACTGTAGCCCTCAGTTCCCTCAGCTGGAACCTCCACCATGGGCTCCTTGTGCATCCGTAGGAAGCTAGGCTCCGTAGCCTTTCCTCGAGTATCCAGACCCGCAAGGCGAGCCTTCTTCATCCCGGCAGTCTCTTCAACAAGAGGCACATTATCCTCGTTGATTTCCTTAGCAGCTGCAAAATAAGAGAAAAAACGTGTCAATAATGCATGAAAGAAAGTAAAAACGAGAAGGGAAGAAAAATACCCTGTTGAGAAACAGAGGATAGCCCGACGTGGATGAGGGAGAACTTGTAATAACCCCAATTTTTGGAAAATTTTGAAACCCTTATGAATAGTGATTTTGCAGATTATGCTGAATGAGAAAACTTTTCATGCCACACTATGTAGGGGTTCTGTTATTGATCTTCTGGGATATTATTAGTACTCTATGTGGTATATAAGTGTATGTAAAGATCGTCAGAATCCAATTCCGAACACTTTGATTTTTCCCGGAAATCCACTAGATACGGAAAGAATTGAGTATAAGGTAACAGGATAAAAAGGATTTAAATTAAAGGATTATAAGAGAGGATCAAAAAAGGAATATAATGTATTGAGAAAGGTTAAGGAAACCCAAGTAATAAGATCCCGGGTATGATCCCTCAAACGAGAAACGAGAACGAAAGTTAAGCGAACCGTATAACAGATCAGCGGTCATTAGGCAAACAATTAGAAGGTAATCAAAGGGATTAGTGGGGATGATGTCATCAAACCAATAGGAAGAGGACAAAGGAGGGAGGGTGACATCACTTGATGATGTAAGCATGACATGGGGGGGGGAGGAAGTGTGGTTGAATGATAACCACACAAAGTCAAGGTTAATTAGGTAATTAACCTAAAACAAATCAAAATTCAACCAACCAAGCCAAACATTTCATTTTTCACCAAACAAATCACAAAACAGTTCTTTTCTTCATCTTGCTCTCGGCCCCTTTTCTTAAAAAATGAAGATCCAAGCTCCACCACTTACTATTTTGCAAGGTATTTATCTAAGCTTCCCCATGGATAGTTACATACTTCCTATAAGTTTAAGCTTCTAATTCGAAGCAAATCTTTTTTTATAAATCAAGGAAGAAGATGGTGAATAGTACTTCTTAAAATTAATTTTTGTGTTCTTGATTTCTTTGAAAGATCAAGCTTGTAGGAGGTTAGATTAAGGCTTCCATGGGCATTCCAAGGATCTTTCATGGATTAAAAGCTTCAAGGAAGGTATAACTCTTCATGATCTTAGTTTTAGGTTTTGTTGTTTAGATTTCCTAATGTTTAGATGATGGGTTAGTGTAATGGGTGTGTAATCATGTTTAAAGCTTGTTATGAGTAGTTTGGTTGGTGAGAGGCATGATTATTGTGTGTTTAGAGATTGGTTGATTTTGTGATATTTTTGGAGTTGGAAATCTTGGTTATTAGTCAATGAACTTAAGTAAACTCTTAATTCATAATTGAGAAATAAGTATGAATTGGTAATATTGATTTGTTGGGGCTGTTGTAGTATGGTATGGATGGAGTTTTGATTGGGTTGTGAATTGGGATTGATTGGTGGTTGAATTTGAATGGTATAAATTTGGGAAATCGCGTAAACATAGCCGTCGTAATGTCCGATTTACTTTAGACTGCTTTTGTTCGTAACATTAGGACCCGAGAACTCCCTGCTAGGTTTTGACCATTGCCATGATTAGATAGTTCATGTTACAAGCTTCGTTTTGATATGTGGTTCGTTTGATTCCGATGTACGGTTTAGGAGAAACGACCGTTTTAAGTAACGGCGTTTCGCGAACGAAACATTTCCCCTCGCCTTACTTTGGAACCTTGGTTAAAGACCTTAAAGGACTAATTGGAGTATGAAACAATTATGTTAAGTGGATTAGGCAGTTGGTAAGGCACTCGCGAAAGAATCGCTTTAAAACTCGTAATGGGTAATTTATTAAAAATGGTGGAGTCGAGGGTACTCGAGTGACTTAAGAGAATCAATAAGCGCAAAACGAGCGTTAGAGTCTAATTTGGTTAAAGTATAGATCTACAAGTGACTTTGGTTTAATTCCAACTTACTTGTTGTTTATAGGTTACCAGACTCGTCCCGAGCCATTGTAACCCCCAGTCGCTCAGGCAAGTTTTCTACCCGTATAACTGTTGTTGTGATGTATATGTGTATATGCATGATCTTGCGATAAATGCATATTTGTTATTAGCAAATTCTTGCGATATATTGTAGCATGTGATATGGTATATATGCATGCCTGTTTTATATTATTGATTTATATATCTGTTGGTTCAAATGCTTATAGTTGCATAATACCTATGCTATAGATAAGCGGTATTTGAGTTTACCCTTAGTATAGGGGATAAAAGGTGAACATATTTCTAAACCGGGAGTCGATGTTCCCGAGAATAATATATATATATATATATATATTTATATATATATATATGGTTATAGTTTTCAAAACTATTAATCGAATAAGGTTTATTCGATAACTTTATCTTTATTTTATTATTTGAATATTATTTCGAATATTCATCCGAGGACTTACGACTCCTTTTATTGTATTATTTGAATATTATTTCGAATATTCATTTGAGGATGTATGACTCCTTTATTTTATTTAATGAATATTATTTATAATATTCATTCGAGGTATTATGACTCCGCTTATTATTTAACAATATTCTTTATTTTATTAAAGAATAAGGTGTCGATAATCAAACTTATCTTTGATGATTCAATAGAGATATTACTTTCGTATAAGTATATCTTTGATTATTTACTATTCATTTCAAGTATAAGTTTTCCAACTTCTACCTCAATTATTCTTTATGGGAATATTATTTAAATAATAATATTCAGATATTTCTTTATATTGAGACTGATTTACTTTATTAAATCAGCATTATTCCAAACACTCTTTAAAGTGTTTTCGAGTCTTTAAAATGATTTTCAAAAATTAGAGCGGATCCCAAAACTCATTTTTTATATATTTAAGATCTTCCTTTTTAAAAGGGGATTTAAATACTCGCTCAAAACCTGAGGGATCCGGCTCTGTGGTGTTTTATATTCGCAACAAGGTTGCTGTCTTGATAAAAGAATTTTTGATTACTTACCCAACACTTGGGAAGTAAAATTCTTGGAACAAGTTAATCCATTAACAGGCATCGCCTGGGAAATATCGGTAAGTTTTCCTTTCCAACTAGATACGACTTCTTGATGGAACCGTATCAACAAGTTTCTATTTGGGGAAAGTGGGGACGAGCTTTACGTTTCAGAGTCATGGATTTCATCTGAACTAGGAGTGGCGTAAGTGGTCGAGTGGCGCCGGCCCAGCCTTATTATATTGGCCAAATTGGTCTGGAAGTTCCGCTAAGACGGTCCATTCCTTAGGAGTCCAGTGTTCGGTTGACAAGTAAATCCGACAGGTTCTCCTCTACATGTAGAAAATGGTGGGGTTGCACTACTACGACTGATCATCGTAAGTGGTCTTCCTGGCGCGGCAAACTCCCGTAATGAGTTTATCATCCAATTGGATATTTCTGCAACACTACCCAGAGCACTTCGATAGAAAGGCTACGGTTGGGCGATTGTTGAGTGTTGGCAGGGTCAAGTTTTCAAAATGATGTTTGCATCAAATGAAGTATCTCGTAACTTCATTTTATTTTGATGATATTTTAAAGATTTAATTTATTCAAATCTGGTCTTGTAGTCTCATCTATGTGATGAACTGTTGAAACTAATTATAACTTGAACGGTGGTAGTTCAAGTAATATTTGGAAAAGATATAAGTATAATGGAGTATCTTGTAACTTCACCTTTTAAACTTATATCTAGTTAATGGTTGTCTTACGAATGACAAAGACTTTCAGAAAAATGTTGAGACAAGGTTAGATATATGAGATCACCTTGCAACGATATATTTATACAGTTATAAACTGGAACTTTGTGTATATTATACATGGAAGAGGACTTCCAAGATTTTGAAAAGTATATATGTATATATATACTGAATATTTTGTGACTTCATCGCATTAAGATATCAAACTTGGTTCATTTCTTTTGACCAAGACTTTCATGAGTACTATGAGAAGGCTCATATATTGTTAGTCATTATACATATTATTTTGGTGGGCTTGCTGCTCACCCTTGCTTTCTTCTTTCATCACACAACATCAGATAGATAAGATGAACAGGACCAAACTCCCAATTCGCAAGCGGATAGGAAACGTTTCGCAGCTTTCTGGAAGTGTTGAGGCCGCTGTAGCTGAGGTAGAAATTACCAATAGGCTAAGTTTTCAACTAATGATGTACCAGACTTATGTATAATATGAATTGTAATAATGGCAAGGAATATGTAAACTTATTCAGAACCCTTTTAAGGGGTAACGGTTTATAATTGTGAAATATAAGGACTTGTGTTATTTTTGAGTATTCATCTCTGAGACTATAACTTGTGGTGTGTGTGTGTATATTGTGGGGTCACAGTACAGAGTAGTTGATTGTTTAATAAGATTGGGTGTTATTAAGGGAAATGGAACTCGTGACAACCCGGATCCCCGACCCCGGATTTGGGGGTGTTACAGAACTCCTCTAAAATAGTCCAGCTGATAGTGGCACCGTCATCCCGAGTAAGTTCATCATTAATGATAGTTTCCTCGGGGGTTAAGTGAATGGATTTGAGGCTACCATCACTAACCTTCCCGAAGGAAGATCTGAAGAGGGTGCCCCAATTACCATTCTCCCACCTTAATCCGACAAAACTATTCCTCCAATTTTGGTTATTGTCGGGAATGGAGGCGCTGTTAAAAATGTGCTTACACTTGGGCCTTTGTTTAACGTAGACCCAACCACAATTACCAGAAGAACTGTTGTAACATTGAAAAATCTTCCTAAAAACAGCTACAGATAAGGGAAAACCTCCCCTAAGACAACAAACCATGAAACATAAAATGCTCCTCCAAGCGTTCGGAGGAAGCTAACATGGGTTAATTTGCAAATCAGCTAGGAGGTGAGGAATGAAGGGATGAAAAGGGAACCTAAGCCCAGCATCGAGGGCATCCGTGTAAATAAAAAGAGTATCGGGTTTCCAGTGGCAAGTACCGTCACAACCAGAAACTGGAACTAACCTAAGGGGAGGACGAACATTAGAACGTGCATTTAACTTAGCATAATCTATATTATGCCATGTGTTGCAATGATTAAAAGAGTCGAGATGTGCAGTGGAGGGATATTCGTCCCCCTAGTATTAATCATATCTATCAAAGACATGTAAGAAGAACGGATCTCGACATCCTTACCTCGTTTTGAAGCCGAGGCTATCTTGGCCGCTCTTTTGGAATTCTTATCAGCCATTGATGGAGGTTGAAGGAAACCTTGAAACCTTGGAAAGAAGGAGGCCGGAAAAGGCTTGTAGATGGCCGGAAAACTCTTAGAGAAAGAAGAATGTTGAGAGTATTGAGAGAAGAGGAAGGAGTTTGAGAAATGAGTGAAATGGGAAGTGTGAGGAAATTACTCTCCCATCCCACTCTTATATAGGCACAAAGAAGGCTAATTGGGCCTAGAAAAGCCCATTTGGGCCCAAGAAAAGAATATTCTGGAAAGTTCTAGTAGATTTTGGAAAAATCCAAGTAAATCCTAGAAACATAAGAAGATTCTAGAAAAATCTGGAGTTTGGGCTTAAAAAGAAGGCCCAACCCAAACTTTATTGGGCCTAGGGGTAAGAAAAGCCCAGAGTAAAAGCCCAGTTCAGGAAAAATAATGAAATTAAATCTTGTTGGGCTTGGAAATAAACAAAGCCCAGAAAAAGGGCTTAGGAAATTGAAATTAAAGGCCCGAAGAGACAAATAGGCCCAAGGAAAATAGGGACAAAAAATCATTATTTTCTGACCTAATTCGACCAGGATTAACACTATGTTTTTGGTCGAATGATCTAGGTCGAAATTACCTTCGACCAGGGCTAGAAGGGGAGTATTATTCGGTCAAAATAAAAATATTGACAAAAAATTCCTGCTCGAAAAAAAAATCCTGATCGAAAAATTGACCAGGAATTGAGGTCGAACACTTCTCCTCGAGGTTGACTTCGACCTGGGCTTAAAAGAGGGCTAATTCGGTCAGAAAATAGGCATCTTGACCGAAAAAAGGCAGAATCCTGATCGATAATATATATATATATATATATATGTGAAAATCCTGGCCGAAATTCGACCAGGATTCCTGCTCGAAATGCTCCTGCTTGAAAGGCTGTCGACCAGGGCGAAGTGATGGATAATTCGACCAGGATCTTGGTCGAACAGGATTCCTGGTCGAACCAGGTATAAAAAAAAGAAAAGAAGAAAAAAAATAAGGGAAGAAAAATCTTGAAAAAATGAAAATTAAAGGAAATTCCTTAAAATATTTTCTGGAAAATATGAATATTTTCGGAAAATAAGGAATAAATCCAGAAATTAAAGGAAATTCCTTAAAATATTTTCTAAAAATATAAATATTTTCAGAAAGTGAGGATTAAATCCAGAAAATCAAGGAAAAATACCAGAATTAAGGGAAAATTCCAGAAAATCAAGGAAAAATCCCACAATTACGGGAAAATTCCAGAAAATCAAGGAAAAATCCCAGAATTAAGGGAAAATTCCATAAAATCAAGGAAAATCCCAGAATTCAGGAAAAATTCCTGGAAATTAAGATAATTTCTAAATAATAGGGATTAAAGCAAATCGTTGTAAATGTGTAGGTCGCTTCACGCTTTACGCAAAACAATACCCTGTAAGAGAATAAGTGAACTTAACTTCTGCGAAACCTAGCCACTGTTTCCCAAAAGTTGGGGAGCAAATGATAGGGAATAAACAAAACCTGATTACGTAATTAATATTGCATTAATTACACATGATTTGGGCTACAAGACCCAATAAGAAGATGTATGACATTCAGACCAAAAAGGTTAACACATTGATCAGGCCTGATGGAACAATGAATGCCCAAAACCCTGGATATTAATTAATTTCATAATTAATTAATAAGGGATAAGTCAGCTGATAAGATGAGTCCTAGTGGAGAAATAAATCCTTGTAGATTGGCCTCCAAGGAACCTAGTGGGATAAGGAATCAGCTTCCTACCTCTTAGGACTCCAAAGTCTATTCTAATTCTAAGACTTGCTCACCAAGTCTTCTAACCCAAGTCCAATTCAAGGACTCCCAACATCTATATAAGGGGCCTCACCCCACAAATCAGAACTACATTTTTTGACTTGATCCTTGGCATACAGCAAGGTACGTAGGCATCTTGTTAAGACAGATTGAGTCACAAAACACAAGAGCAGTCAAATCGAGCCTCGAAACTCACGTTCCTTAGTGATAAATACAAAAATTATTATACCTTAGTTTTTGATCTGTAACACCTTCTTTTTTAGACTATTAAGTATTTACATTTCAATTTTTAAATTCTTTAATTAAATTGTGAAAATTGTTAATGAATTTCCAAAAAAAATCAATCAGGGATTGAAACAAATTCATAAAAATTTAGGATTAATTGCATAGTGCACCCTTTTAATTTGAATCATTGTCATTTTGGTATCAAAAGTTTCAAGAATTGTACTTTTTATCCCAGACTTCTTTGGGCGCTTTGCATCGCAGATTTCTTTGGGCGCTGCACTTTGCATCCCAGATTTCTTTGGGCGCTGCACTTTGCACCAATTCCTTTAGTTCTGTTTGTTTCCGCCGGTACTGTTAAATAGGACAGGGGTAATATAATAATTTGCCAGTGTTTAATTACAATTTGACCATTTAAGTTCAATAGATTTTTCATCTAAACCCCTAAACAATTTTTTAACATTTCCGACCTTCATTTATAAAAATTGTACTTTTTAATCCTTTTATTAAAATTATTTTACATTTTTCAAAATTTAAGAATTTAATAATATTTGAAATGTAATTGAATAAAAAAAAAATAGGAAACATTACTGAATATTTTTAAAAATTGAGAATAATATATATCCCAAAATTTTAGAATAATATTAATAGATAAAAATTATTATCAAAGATCTATTCGATGTAATTTTCAAAAATTTAGTAATCTTGTAGTATTCATAATTAATTCAATTCGTATCAAATTTTCTAGATTTTGATGATAGTAAAGGCCCTTTCATTTGCCAATAACTTTTATTCATGTAATTTCGAATTTATGTTTTGTTTTTTTCTCGAAAAAATTAAAAAAATACAGATTTTTTTTAGTTTTTAATTCGGGGTACGTTTTATCCATTTTTGGAGTCGTTATAATTCTGTTTCTAATGAGATTTATCATTTTAGAAAGATCATTACGTTATATATAACTTTCATTTTTTATAAATTTTTTAAAAAAATATCGTTTTGAGGGTCGAAAAGTTAAATGAAGATATTTTTTTAATAAAAGGGTTAAAATATACAATTTTTATAGTTAATGAAGATTAGAAATGTTCAGGGGTGTAGATGAAAAAATTAGTTGAACTTAAATGGTCAAATTACAATTAAACACTGTCAAATTACTATATTACGTCTGTCATATTAATGGTAACGGCATAAACTATCAGAATGGGTGTAAAGTGCAGCGCCCTAAGAAGCATGGGATGCAAAATGCAATTATTAAAATTCTTGATACCAAAATGATAATTTTATAAATTAAAGAGGCATATTATGCAATTAACCCTAAAATTTATGATGAAAATTTGAAATAAATCTAAGATTTTCTTTATTTATAGCGCAAGTGACATGTACTTGTAATATTTTTTTATTTATAGCGCAAGTGACATGTACATAACTATATGCTACATTAGAACAAACATTTGGGAAGTGATATTTTCACAATAAATTTAATGCCGACAAAATTTCTTTCATTGGTAGGACCTTGTTGATATTTATAATTCTTTTTTGGTATATTTTTTATCAACTACCTGTTTAACTTTCATCTTCTTTGAATTTTTAAAGTTACTCTATTTGATTGTTTGTATATTTTGCTACCACGTTCAAATCTAATATTCACGGTATACGCCATTATTAAGTGTTGATCACTACTAGATTACCCGCACACATCCTCCAAATCAGCACATGGGTCTTGATAACTCCAATATTTACCCAGGCCCTTCTCCCTTTTCCACCCGGATTTGTACTCCGTTTATACAGAAACGTGGTTGTTTGAGGTGTAGTTGTAAGGGGGGTTACTGCAAAACAGAATCGGAGGGGGTTGACGTCCCCGTGGTACCTTCGACGTGAGAATGAGATAGAGCTTGGTGGAGAAGGGTAAGACATGAATTATTTAAATATATGAGTGGTGTGTGTATAGGTGTGTAGGTGAATAGAGAATGTAAAGAATCAGGGTCGTTGGAATATCTTGGGTCCTGGGCACCTCGACGTCCACGATGTGATCACGAATCTAGGTGTCCTGTCCCTGAATCTGGACCGTTGGAATTTTCTGGATCCTAGATACATGAACACTCATCATGTGTGCACGTGTCTAGGTATCCTATGTTGCTGGAGTGTGCTGGGGTGTGTCTGGCGTGTGCCATGGGTGTGTGGAAGTGCGTGTCCCATAATTAAGGAATATTATTCGTACTCACAAGCCCATAATTGGGAGGAATATTCTGATATGACAATAGCTCATGGGGTCCACTGCCTCCTAGGGTCACATTCTCGTGATTGGGCCCTGCGCTCCTTTTATTGGGCTTTTCAAGGGTTTTCCTGGGTCAATATTATTATGGCCTTTTATTTGCCTCCCAATCTTTTATGCAGGTTTCCCGGATAGGGGAGTAGAAATTTACTGAAATATTTATTTTTCTTTGATCTGTATCAATGGGTGGATTCCTTGAATTACTTAGAAGAAAAAATTTGGATTTTTCTTTAATTTGTAGCCCCTTAACTCCGGGGTCTTATGAATATAGGATTCAGAGTTGACTTGGTTAGTCTCTTTGATTTGTATTCAAGATTAGTTTTCTCGAATTACTTTAAAGAAATTTTTAGATTTTTCTTTGGTTTGTAGCTCCGTAACTCCGGGGTCTTATGAATCTAGGTGTTCAGAGTTGATTTGGTTAGTCTCTTTGATTTGTATCCAAGGTTGATTTTCATGAATTACTTGGAAGAAAAATTTGGAATTTTCTTTGATTTAAAGCCCGTAACTCCGGGGTCTTATGAATATAGGAGTTCAGAGTTGGCTTGGTTAGTATCTTTGATTTGTATCCAAGGTTGGTTTCCTTGAATTACTTAAAGGGAAAATTTGGATTTTTCTTTGATTCTTAGCCCCTAACTCCGGAGTCTTATGAATATAGGAGTTCGGAGTTGACATGGTTAGTCTCTTTGATTTGTATCCAAGGTCGGTTTACTTGAATTACTTAAAAGGAAAAAACTTTGATCTTTTTCATTTGTAGCCCCTAACTCCGAGATCTTATGAATGTATTGTATTCTAATTTGAATGTAGGTTAAAAGGTGTTTATGAAGATAAGGTTATGGGGGTAAAGTTGAAAGGATGAGGGCGAGATGTCAGGGATTTGACTGGACTCTGAAGAGATTGGCTAGTTTTCCGGGGTGTCAGGTGACGGCTGGAATTTATGCAGGGTTATGTATTTTGTAAGTTACTTGCATGTACAAACCCTTCACTTTTCCCCCATTTTCCTGAAAAGTTATGCCATAAAATAATTACAGCGGTATAATTTTTAAAAATGACGACAAGGTCATTAACTGCCGCAACAGTTACATTTTCGAGACTGGTGAATGGCTTCCACATGGAAGTTCTATCTGGCCAAACTTGTGAAGAGAAAAAACTGTTCACTTCACTTTTTCAATTTCTTTTTTCCGCCTATAAATACTCCTTCTCACTCTTCCATTCTTCTTTTACGCAACCAAAAGCCAAGGACAAAACCTCATATTTCCTATGAGTTTTCAAGTTTTTTCAGGAGGTTTGCACGCTTTCGATTCCGTTGAAGCCTCAACATTTTCTCCCGCTTACTTGTAAGTTATTTTATCTGCTTTGGTCTTCTTTACTTTGTGTTTGCATGCCGTTGATTTCGATGAAGTGGCTTGACTGTTCATTTCTTTCATTTTATGTTTGTTCAAATTTTGGGTTTTTTGATCTCGTATTTGCTTGATTATGGAGGTAGATAATGTTGTGTTTATGATTTCATGTTTCATGTTTATAAAAAGTGGCTAATTCTTGTTTGATTTGTATGCGAAAATGGGTTTTTATTTTCTCAAAATTGGCTTTGAGCCCGGGGTGGAATCACAATATTATTTGTTTGTGTGTTTCTGTGTATAACTGTATACATAGGTTGTAGATCTATATTTTGGTATTTTGATTTGTGAACAAGTTGTTCTCGAATTTGTTTGTTTTTTTTGTTTTGGGTTCGGGTGTGACATTGACTCTGTGGTAATAGTACATGCAAGGTAGACGTTATAAATAATTTTCTAACCTTAGGAAAAATAACTCGGAGTGTCCTCGATTTATTAGTGGTATAGACTTTAGTTCTCCTTCCTCTTCTTCAAGTCATTCACTAGACATGCCTCCGAGAGCAGAAAGACCGATACAGGTTTTGGCAGAAACTTTAGTTTTGGGCTCCGGGGGTACGTTAGCTAATGATGATGGTTCATGTGAGGATATAGATCACTACTTTATCCAGTGTCAGAGGGATCCCCGTCCTTTAGGGTTTTATTATAGAGATTTGTCTAAGGCCTGTGGGGCCCGGGATGGTTTGGAGGGGAGGCAGCCTTACAACAAGGCTGCAATGGATAGGATATTTTATAGCATTCCCGGGACCAGATATTATTGTGCCCCGTGGAGAAGGATATTGGTAAAAAATACACCGATGCTGATATAGACTGCGCGTTAAGTCCATCCTTGAATTTGGGGGAAGACTTTGAGTGAAGGTGGTCGGAGCCGAACGAGCGCGTGTACCATAGGCCTCTGAGTGGGTATGTCGATATTCCTTTAGAGCATCTTCGAGGTATTTGGTTTACACCAATTCAAAAAGTCCATATGCCGGGATATTTATGGCATTCCTTTTACCCAACTGGCCTCTAATTTTATTAGGTGGATTAGTTGGATTCTGGCTTGTTGCCATGTAAAGAACTATCTTCCCACCTTTAAACTTTTCCATCATCTTATTAAGATATAGAAGTCCACCAATAAGCCGTTGTTTGAGCTTCCATTAAAATGGAGGATTATGGATTCCCGGTTGATAAGGTAGTGATGCTAAATTCTTTATAGGGTTGGCATCAAGAGTTTATATATGTCTGGGGCAGGGACCTGGAGTTCATGCCACTTTATAAACAACGTTTAAAAAAAATATAAACCTCCAGTCTAGAGGCTCGGAGAAGGAGCTCTCACGATGATCTATGACTTCTGTGGGGCACTCAGAGAGCAATGGACTCGGGATTCGTTCCTTGATAACATGAAACTTCATGTTTTTGGCTGTAAGTTATTTTTTCTTGTGCTTCGTTATGTGCTTCATATAAATTATCTGTATCCGGGGTTAAATTTTGTTTGTTTTTCTCAGGTATCCCGGAGCTATATTCTATTCCAAACAGGATGTCTAATGCTTTGAAAGATTTAGCCGCCCGGTGCAAAAGATTGGAGGATTGAACAGCTTAGAAGCTGTTAAAAATAAGAAAACTGTTGAAGCTGGATCCGGATCATCAGGCCCAGGACGTGATGTGGAAAATGTTGTTGTCTTCGGGGATGAGGTTGATGTTGGGAAAGAGCAGGAGACAGAGCCTAGAAAGCGGAAGAGTCCTCATGCGGGTGTAGTTGAAGATGTCGAACTGTCGGAGGACCGGGCCTCTAAGAAAGTTGCTACGGAGATGGTCTCGGATACCCCGCAGACGTTGAAGGCGCTTCTTACAAGCTTCTCCCCGAAAAGTAGGAGGAAGGAGCTCTTTGAGAAATATGCCAGTGTTGCTGAGAGGAGACAGTATCTAAGGGAGCACCTGGATGATTTTATCATCGGTCTCCAAGATGATATTGCTGCTGTGAGTATTTTGATTTGTACTTGTGTTTTTCATAAGTATCTTCTTCTTATTGTTGACATATTTTTTTTTGTTTCAGGCCAACTCTAAGGTTTCCAGACTCGGGGCCATAACCTGGTCCCTGAAGACGAAGTCTGATGTCGGGGATGCGGCGAAAAGAGATCTCGAGAAGGCTAACTGGGAGGGAGCTTAAAAAATCTTAATGCTGATGTTGTCAAGGAGAGCATTGATCATAAGAAGATTGTGGCTGAGCTCCGGTGAATCAACAGCTTGCTGAGAATAACATGAAGGAAATGATTGAAGAGAATAAGCAGTTAAGGGAGGAGTTTGTTGCGTGACCCAAACCCGAGGATGTCATAGCTGGGTTCCGGGGTACTCTGGTGTATTACTAAGAGTTAAATGATAAAGTTGCTCAGAAGATCCATATTTTCTCGAACTTACCTACAGCTACTTAGCTCAAGTCCCCGGGGGACTCATTGACGGGTTTTTGGAGCGCTAACAAAAGCTTAACATGATTGTTGCAGCTGAAAAGACCTAGGGTGCTTCTGGTTCTAATCCTCCTCTTTTCCAGCAGCCTTTGGTTCAGTAGCATCCCTTTCCCCAAGAAGAGCCCGAACATGCTCGTCTCACTCCTCCCGAGACCCAGGAAAATTAATAGCAATAATTGGCCCTAGTGGCTTTGTAATTTGACTTGCAGTACTTTGTCATTTCCGAACTAAACTTGTTTGTTTATAACGTTTAACTTATGGTTTTGTTATCCCGGGGTCTGTTTATCGCTGCGATTTTCTAATTTATTGCTTTTGTTGCATATTATTTTGCACAAGTTTTTTAGAAAATTTTCTAGGTACTCATGGGCGGTGCTCAATCGACCCCGGGCTGGGGTTAAAATTTTAAATGCGCGAATTTTTTTTAAGTATACATAGATTGTGTTTAATCGACCCTGGGTTGGGGTTACAATGTAAAATATGAGCAAATTTTCCTACACATGGATTGTGTTTAATCGACCTCGGGTTGGGGTTAAAATTTAAGATATGAGAAAATTTTTAAAGTATACACTAATTGTACGTAATCGACCTCGGGTTGGGGTTAAAACTTATAATATGAAAAAAGTTTAAGCACACATGGATTGTGTTTAATCGACCCCGGGTTGAGGTTAAAACTTAAAATATGAGAAAAAAATTAAAGTACATATGGATTGTGTTTAATCGGACCCGCATTGGGGTTAAAACTTATAATATGAGAATATTTTCAAATGATGCATGGATTGTGTTTAATCGACCCCGGGTTGGGGTTAAAACTTAAAATATGAGAAAAAATTTATAAGTACACATGGATTGACCCCGGATTTGGGTTAAAACTTAAAATATTAGAATTTTTTTTAAGTAAACATGGATTGTTTTTAATCGACCCCGGGTTGGGGTTAAAACTTAAAATATGAGAAAAATTTTAGGTACACCTAGATTGTGTTTAATCGACCCCAAGTTGAGGTTAAAACTTAAAATATAAGAAAAATTTTAAAGAACACATGGATTGTGTTAATCGGCTTCTGGTTGCGGTTAAAACTTAAAATGTGAGAAACATTTTCTAGGTACACATGTATTATGTTTAATCGGCCCTGGGTTGGGGTTAAAACTTAAAATATGAGAAAATAAGTGAATGTTTGGTTAGCCAGAAATAGATTGTGAAAATTTATTCGAAGTCATGTTGAGCTTAAAATACGATATTTCATTGCAATAAGATTTTGATAATGGTTACATTTCGGAGCAATATTTGATATAGCCTTGAATTTCTTAATTAGACAAATAGAAAAAAAAATATAGCATTTGGAGTTCTTCTTTAATAAAGAGACGTCTCCGGTATGTACACCCTTTCTTACTGGTAGAACATCCTGAGCCGCATCTCGTGCCAAGTGTTCGGGACTTTGGTGTCATTTAGATAGCTAAGCTTGTAGGTTCCCGGTTGTAGCACTTCTTTGATCTTGTATGGTCCTTCCTAGTTAGGCTGTAACTTGCCTTGGTTTGTTGGGTCTAACGCCTCGGTATCATGGATAACTAATTCTCCGATTTCGTATGCTCCGAATTTAGCCTTCTTCATAAAGTAGAGTTTGGTCTTCTTTTTGTATTTTTTCATTGTCTGAATGACCTGGTCTCGTACTTCATCGAGGAGTTCCAAGTTCACCTTAAGGCTCTCGTGTACCTCTCAGAGATAGTAATCTGCTTCATCCAGATCTACACATTAGAACGATGAAAGTTCTTCTGTAAAGTTGGTCATCTTCGAGGAAGAAACGAGCAGCCTTGTACTTTAAATATCTGGCTTTGTTCTTGTCCTTCGGGAGTTTCCCATGTTTCAAGTAGGTTATGAAGGGAGTCATCCAGTTCTCAGAGCTACTGATACACATGATTTCGTTCCTTTCGATGCTTGGAGCCCAGAGTTCTTCGAAGTATACCGAAGTGTTTAAATATGAAGAATTATGAACTAGCTTTGACAATTCGTCATTCTTGGTGTTCTCTTCTCTATTGACTTGGAGGATAATTGCTTATTTAATCATAAATCCTTCAGGGCTGGTAAGGATGAGGCATGCTCCGGATCTTTCAGCAGTAGCGGATCCGTCAACGTATAACTTCCAAGAATCCGTGTTGGGTGGATTTTTTCGACTGATGTTGTAGGAATAACATTTGGTGAGAGTTAAAGGAAAATGCACTCCATCACGAACTCTGCTAAAGTTTGGGCCTTTATCGATATCCGGGGAGTGAAGGTAATGTTGAACTGGCTGAGTTCGATTGCCCAGTTAACTAGCCTCCCGAATGCATCGGGTTTATGAATGATCTTCCTTAGAGGCTAGTATGTGACTACTCTGATTTCTCGGCCTTGGAAGTATTGCCTTAGTTTCCTGCTTGCGTGCATAAGAGCGAAGGCAAACTTTTTTAAGTTTGGGTACGTGGTTTCAGCATCTTTGAGAAGTTGGCTAACGTAGTATACCTGGCCCTGTGCTCCTTTTTCTTCCCGAATTAGTGCAGCAGATATGGCCTTTGGACCAACCGCAATGTAGAAAGAGAGAGAGTGGTTCTCCCAGTTCTGCGTGTTAGACATGATTGAAGGGTTCATAAGGTGTTTCTTTACTTCTTCAAACGCCTGGTTATATGGGGTTCATTCTATTAGTTTCTTATTTTTGGCCCCTTTGAGTAACTCGAAAAATGGAAACCATCTCTCTGCAAATTTTGGGATAAACCTGCGAAGTGCTGCAAAACATCATGCCAACTTATGAATATCTTTTTGTGTCTGAAGAACTTTAATTTCTATGATTGCTTTTATCTTTTCAGGGTTTGCTTCGATTTCTCTTTCACTAAAAAGAAAACCCACGAACTATCCTGCAGTTACTCTGTATAAACATTTTTTCAGGTTCAATTTTATGTTGTATTTCCTCAAGTTGTTGAAACATTCTTTGAGATCTTTGATGTAAACCGGGATTTTTATGGACTTGGAGATCATGTCGTCTACTTAAGATTCCATATTTCTCCCAAGTTGACTTTTGAAGATGGTGCTCATCATTTTCTGGTATGTCGCCCCGACGTTTATGAGTCTGAATGACATCATGATGAAGCGTAAACAGCCCAGTGGGTTATGAAGACCATTTTTGCTATGTCATTTGGATCCATCTTAACTTGGTTGTATCCCGAGAAGGCGTCCATGAAACTTAGCATAATGTTACCCGTGGTTGCATCAATTAGCTGATCAATATTGGGAAGAGGGTAGAATCCTTCGGGCATACAGAATTTAAGCTTATATAACCAACACACATCCTCCACTTCACGTTCGGCTTCTTAACTAGGACCACGTTGGCCAGCAATCTGGATACTTATTTTTGCAGACGATATATGCTTTGAGAAGTTTCTTTATTTCTTCATCAATTGCTTGTTGACGTTCCGGAGTGAAATTTCTTCACTTTTGTTTGATTGACCTTTGCTTGGGATCAACATCTAGGCTATGCATTGCTACAGATTCATCTATTCCAGGCATATTTTCTGGATTCCATGCAAACACATTGGAATATTCTTTCAACAAATCTATGAGTTCTTTCTTAAAGGTGGATTTTAGGCCTTTCCCGTTCTTTAGTTTTTGGGTGGGTTTCCCGTGGTCGAATTCAACCTCTATTCTTTATGAGGCCAGTTCGACTTTGGTTTTCTCCTTTGTTTCAACAAACTTCTGGATTCAGGCATCTGCGTTGATTACGTTGTATCCTGAATCCTCAATGACGTTTATATCTAATTTTGGTCTTTTACTCAGATATTCCCGGTGTTTCTTCCTTCTTTGACCCTTGGGTATGGACATGGCTTTCTTCATGTTTAACGGTTCAGTTTCATCCATGACTATGGCTTTCCTGTAATATCTTCCCTCCACATCCCTATCTCATTTGAGTTCTCCAACGCCCTCTGGGGTAGGAAACTTGAGCTTCAGGTGAATAGTTGATGGGATAGCCCGGAGCTTGGTGATGGTAGGTCCTTCTAAGATCATATTATAAGATGAATCAACACTAATCACGTAGAATTTAATAAAATTGGAAACCTGTTGCGGGGCGATTCCAAATATAATGGGAAGATAGATTATCCTCGGATAGGAATCATGGAGTTTTTGAAGCCATAAAGTGGATCCCCGAGGCAGGGACCCATGCGAGGATGGCCCAGTTTCATCCTATTGAGTGTATGTTCGAAGACTATATTTGCCGAAGACCCATTATCCACCAAAATCCTTTTCACTTTATTTTTTGACACATCCAGGGTGACTACCAATGCTTCGTTGTGTTCCGGGTCCAATCCCTTGTAATCGGGGTAAGAGAAGAAGGTTCATCCTGGTAGGGTCGGATAATCATAACATCACTGTCCATGTCGGGGCTTCGGGGTGGGGATCTTGTGCCTCCTATGACAACACTGGCCACGTGTTTTCCGGTACTCGAGGATTTGTCCTTATCGTTTGGTTTTCTCTGTATATATTGACTCATTTTTCCCTTCTTGATCTAATCTTCGATGAACACTTTGAAGGAACGATAGTTTTCGGTTGTATACACATGATCTTCGTGATACTCGTAGTGCTTTTTTCTTGCCCTGTTCTCCAGAGGAACGAGCAGAGGTTTCAGGGGATAGTAAAAGGGTTTTTCTCTGACTTCCTTCAAAATATTGACCCTGAGCCTATTGAGAGGTGTCTATTCGGGTTCTGGCTTGGGTTCCCTTTTGGCTCTTGACTTTCTTTCACTCTTCTCGGGTTCTGTGTAGTTGCTCCAGAGTGGGGTGCCTTGGGATCTTTGAATATAGTTAGATTGTCTGTTTGTTTAGAACATCTTATCCTTCCTATAAGATGATCTCCTCTCCGGGAGATGATCTCCTCTCTTATAAGAACATCTTATTCTCCGATTCATTTTCATGGACTTGAGGAATTCATTTTCCTTGATGAACTTCGAGGCTAGGGCATACGCCGAGGCGAGACTCTAGGGTTCTCTATAGATCAAATCTTTGACGTAACCTTCGAATGACCCCGGGTGTAAATTTATGCGGAAGATATTAACAGCCTCTTTCTCTTCCAATTTATATAACTGGTTGACCGCTTCTTGGAATCTTTTGATGAATTTGGGGAGAGATTATTTGCTTCTCTATTGAATTTTTTCCAGGTGGCACATCTGAAGTTCATTCATGCGGTTAGCCCGGAATCGCTTCAGAAAAATTTCTCGGAAGTCTTTCCAAGCGTCCACACTATGAGATGGAATTCTGCAAAACCATTTTTGAGATCCGCCTTTAAGTGTTGATGCAAAGAAACAACACCTTGTTTGTGACGCCCTCAATCTCGGGGTTAGGAAATGAGGACCCACACACCTTCAATCTAATAATTAAATAAGCATAAACCCCGATTAACTACTAACAGGATCAAACAGGATAAAGTATGAGACAAGATTACAACTACCAACCATAAAATATAACTTACAACCCCAAAATAATATTAAATAAACATAATCAATTCCGGCTTGGAACCGACAGATAACCCATTGTATCTTTACAACCTTCTGGCTAAGCGCTTTCTCACTCAAAAACACCACTACCTGCTCTGGCAACCAGAAGCCCTCAACACGGTAGGGACCACCAGGTACGATCTTACGAGCAGTGCACCTAAGCCTGGTCATCTTCTTGCTTAACTGCCATGGTTAGATTAAAGCAAAACATATGAGTATAAAACTCAGCAAGTAACTATAAAGCAGTTCTACGATATAAAATCCACAATATACTTTACCAATCTCAGGGCATTATACTTTATTTGTTCTAGGTGGCAGATTTCCATCTTTCGAGTTATGAAAGAGTTATGAAGGAAAAATGTGGGACTTTCAAGGAACAAGGCTCGAAGCAGGGTGAAAGCCGACATTCATCACAAATCAATAAAGGATCAAAACAGATCTTTCAGAAAGGAAAGCAACAATATTTCACTATATGGAACCAATTATATGATCAACAGATTAAAATCAGGGTTCACGAGCTTTAAGCTTCACAATATCACAATCAACTCTTTTCAAAGCAATATAAACCATTTTCATTTTTTTTTCAAAGAATCAATTACTGAGTAGAAAGTTTCAATTCCTTTTTAAAATCAATATAGAACCCTTGATTGGACCACTTTATCTTTTTATTTCATTATAATACGGGTGATCAGCCCGTACCGACCTCCATCTGGTCTTTAAGGTACCATACGGCATAATTTCAGCCTTAAACTGGACTAGCCACGCTAGCCTCTTACAATGATCGGACTAGTCCCACTAGCCTCTTATGTCCAATCCAATCCACTAGGAATTCGTTTGGAAAACCTTGAGTTGGAAAAAGTAGGTTTTCTAAATTCATTTTATCACTACCAAGAATATGAAATCATTCGGACTCTTTCAAGTCGAAACTCATTCTTAGATTCAATTTCGATAATTCAAAGTTAAGGAAATGAATCAAGGATAAACAAGATGAAATTCTAGGGGTTTTGAATCAATGATAACAAGGCACTTAATTTAAAAGAATCAGACTGTTCCAAGGATCAATAGGGGATATGGTGATCAAAGAATATGGCATCATTACAAGGGGTTTGTAAAGGTAATTATAGGGTTTATAACAGTTCATGGCATAACAAATAAGTTAAACAGAAAAGATAGGTTACCAAAGGGTTGAATCAATAAGCTTATCAGTAACAGTTTTACAAGATCAAAGACAGGGTATCTCAAATCGATATCAGGGGTTCATTATTTTAGCAGTTCAATACTCTACATGGTATGAACAACATTCTCTCTATAACCATTTACACAAGTAATTAGAGTTACTTGCCTGAATTCGCTTTCCTGTTTCACAAAGGTTGAACTACTGCCACCTAGTATACCTTTCCCTTTCCTAGCCTGAATGCCCTCACGTTCCAAATCTACAATCAAAACCAAAACCTCAATTAGTTTCTCAACTCTCGTTCCCGAAACGTTCACTCAATACGATAGCTCGATTATACTTCTGACTCGAACTATACGAGTATAGCTTATATACACACATGCACATAGCACATAACACATTCTTTTCTCATAGCCTTTATATCTCTATATATATACTCGATCACCAACTTATACTCGCTAAATCTTGACTATTCTCTAAATCAAACATTTATAACTCATACGAACACACAATTTCATTCATAGTTAATTACTTACGACCATAGCTATCACTTATAGCTTTTAAAATCAATCAACTTAATTTCCCTTTTTCTTTTATCCTTAATTCGAACCAAAACAACAATCCAACAAGCAAAATCAAATATTTTCACATATAAACACTCAATCATTCTTTCAATTACCAAAAATCAAGTTTTGACCTTTATTTCATATGGCCTATTCGGCCTTAACACTTATCACAATCAAGAATCAAACATGCAAAGCCCTTATTTGACATGCATCAAGTATATCATCCCAAACTAGTTTAATTTCATTCTTACAACTGATTTAAACTCATAATTCAAACGTAATCATGGTTGATCACTCAATTTAACATTTAATTCAACTTAATCGAGTAGAAACATTCGAAATTTCCAAGAATCACAACATGCATGCATCAATTTGGACTATAACTCATTCTAATTACTCTACAATTTATAAAACAATCATCAATAGATCATTTGCTCCAACAAATCAACATGATTTTCCAAAAAAAACAAGAACCATTCGGCCTCTTCTAAGAATCCTCACATGCAAACTCAATTTCAAACGTTTGCATCTTTAATCACACTAATCTCTTAACATTAAGCTAGATTAACATTCATAATCAATAAGAATCTACTCATCAACTTGTAAACTACAAAACCATTCGGCCTTTCAAAAGAAACCACATGCAAACACAAAATAATTGATTAAATACTAGAGCTCAGTGTTTAACATCATTGCTCACCACCAGTTCACCGGAGTTCATCAGGCGGTGGCATCACGGTGGTGCCCCCATTCGGGGGTTTCCAACCTTCAACCACCGATTTCCTCAAGTGATTACACACATGCAAGCACTCATCTTTACTTTAAATCATTTAAAAACCAAAACCCTTTTGTTTTCATGAAAACCGAATTCAAAACCACCAAATCCAACTTTGGTTTTTCTCAAAATCTTGAAGATAGTGACATGCATGTATGTATATAGGTAGATATCACAAAATCTCACACAATCATGGTTCTATAACCGAAAAAAAAGTGAAGAACAAGTGAGAGATTAAAGGGAGAGTGTACCGAGAGAGAGAGAGAGAGAGAGGGAGAGAGAGAGAAATCCCGAGAGGGATGGAGAAATGAGAGAAAAAGAAAGAGAAGAGAGAAGCTCGGGTAAAAAGAAAGAAAAGAGGAGGTGGGTGAGATTATATACTACCAAGGGAGGGGTAGTATGGTAATTAGGTATCTCATTTCTGATTCACTTTTTATTCTTAAAAGAAAACGGATTTGATTTGCAAATGTCTCTCTCAAAAAAGATGAATTTGATACGAATGATAATTTTATAACGTGAATCTCGAAATTAGCTTTCCAACCATTACTCATAATAATATTTTGAGCGTACGGTTGATTTTATATGATTTTTACAAGTTTGTGATACTAATAACATTTTATCACATAAAAATCAATTTAAAATGCAACGATCACCAAATAAATCCGTCCATCATTTTTAGAAAGTCTACAGGATTATTACGAAGATAACAGAACAAATCTCATGCAGTTATCTTACCCAGATAATTTTATAAAAATGTGTGAAGGTTAAATAAACCTTTATATAAATCAAATAATTCCCTTAAATCCATAAAAATATCAACAGATCACGTAATCATGCATACAGATAGGCAAACACACACATATGAATACATCACAACTCATGTCTGGTCATAGAAATTATCCTTCTTTAATATTATTCCCTTTTTACGCGTTCCGGGTCACGTTCTGCCTGACGGCCCGACGCTCAGCGTTTCAATTATGCTTCTCATTATCATTATCGACCGACACGTCACTAGGATGCAATACTTCATTTAAACATTAATTTCACATTATCATACATATTTCACGTTTTATATACTTTAAATCCTTATTAGGACGGGATCCGTTCTACCTGACGGCCCGACGACACAGCTTAACTCCTAAGCTGACTCTTTAAATTGAAATGCTTTTACTTACACTCCTAGATTCTAATATACAGTAAGGACAATTAACCATCACTTAATCACATAATCATAATCACTTCACATAAATCATATTTTATTGACTTAATTACGTCACAAACTTCTCAATCATCATAATCTACCCTCCTTAAAAGGATTCTGTCCCCAAAATCTAGTCTAGGCAAATAGACGGGAATACTTTTCTTTCATTTCACTTTCTAATTCCCAAGTTGATTCTTCTACTAGTGGATTTCTCCACAACACTCTAACTAGAAGTACAACTTTATTTCTAAGTGTCCTCTCCTTTCGGTCTAAGATTTGAACTGGTTGTTCCACATAAGACAAATCCGGTTGAATTTCCACTGGTCCCAATTCGATCACATGGCTCGCATCAGCATTATACTTCTTCAGAAGAGATACATGGAATACATTATGTAGATGTTGCATTTGCGGAGGTAGGGCTAATTCATATGCCACCTTCCCAACTCGTCGCAGTACCTCGAATGGTCCAATATACCTAGGACTTAACTTCCCTTTCTTTCCGAATCGAGTTAAACCTTTCCAAGGATATATCTTTAGCAAGACTATATCTCCAGGTTCAAATTGCACATCTTTTCGTTCTCCATTTGCATACTTCGTTTGTCGATCTTGAGCTGCAACTAACCTTCTCCGAATCATTTCTACCTTTTCCTTCGTTTGTTGAACTAGCTCTGGGCCAATTAATTTGCGCTCGCCAACCTCATCCCAATACGTAGGGGACCTACATTTTCTTCCATACAACGCTTCATAAGGCGGCATTCCAATACTCGCGTGATAACTGTTATTGTAGGAAAACTCATTTAACGACAAATGATCGTCCCAATTTCCTTTGAAATCTATTGCGCAGGTTCGTAACATATCTTCAATTATCTGAATTGTCCTTTCACTTTGTCCATCCGTCTGCGGATGGTACGTCGTACTCATTTTCAGCTTAGTTCCCAAATGATCATGGAATTGTCTTCAAAATCTCGAGTTAAACCTCGGGTCTCTATCAGACATGATAGATACTGGAACTCCATGACGCATCACAATCTCATCCAAATACAATTTGACCAACTTTTCCAACAAAAATATTTCATTTATCGGCAAGAAATGTGCTGACTTCGTCAACCGATCGATTACCACCCAAATCGCATCATGATTGGACTTGGTTTTAGGTAATCCTACCACGAAATCCATTGCTATATGTTCCCATTTCCATTCTGGTATATCCAGTGGCTGAAGCAATCCGTTTGGCCTCTGATGTTCCTCTTTGACTCTTTGACACGTATAACACTTACTTATCCATTCCGCAATTTCCTTTTTCATGCTTGGCCACCAATAACTTTCTTTTAAATCCTGGTACATTTTCGTACTTCCAGGGTGAATTGAAAATCTCGAGTTATGCGCTTCTTGCAAAATCTCGTGCTTTAGTTTCACGACATTAGGTATCCAAATACGTGAGTTAACACGGTATATTCCTTTTCCATCCTTTTGAGCTTTAATTTCCTCTCCTGTCAACTTATCCTTTTTGCGATTCATCACTTGCTCTTGACAGCATCGAATCTTTTCCAAAATTTCGGGTTAAAATGACATCGCATATATAGCTTCACCTCCAAATTCTGGAGTATGCACTTCTATTTTGATCTTTTCATAATCCTTGATCAATTCTTCCGATGACGTTAACATATTCAACCTTTCCTTGCGACTTAGAGCGTCTGCTACCACATTTGCCTTTCCAGGATGATAGTTTATCGCACAATCATAATCTTTGATCAATTCTAACCACCTTCTTTGTCTCATATTCAATTCCTTTTGAGTGAAGATATACTTTAAACTCTTATGATCTGTATAAATCTCGCACTTTTTCCCCGTATAAATAATGCCTCCAAATTTTAAGGGCAAACACAATTGCTGCCAATTCCAAATCATGCATTGGATACTTTTGCTCGTGCGGCTTGAGTTGCCTTGACGCATATGCTATTACCTTCCCGTGTTGCATTAACACACATCCAAGTTCTTTATACGAAGCATCACTGAATATTACAAATCCTCCTTTTTCATCAGGTAACACCAATACTGGGGCAGTTACCAGTCTCTTCTTTAACTCTTAAAAGCTTTCCTCACACTTTTCCGTCCATATAAACTTCTCGTTCTTCCTTGTCAACTTTGTTAATAGGACAGCAATCTTAGAAAAATCTTGCACAAACCTTCTGTAGTATCCGGCTAATCGCAGAAAACTTCTGACTTCCGTAGGAGTCTTGGGCCTTTCCCAATTCATTACAGCTTCTATCTTGGCTGGCTCCACTTTGATTCCTTCTTTATTAACTACATGACCAAGAAATTGCACTTCCTTTAGCTAAAATTCACACTTCGAAAACTTAGCGTATAGCTTCTCTTTCCTCAGAGTTTCCAAAGAAATCCTCATATGCTCCTTATGATCTTCTTCCGTCTTGGAGTAAATCAGTATATCGTCAATGAACACAATAACGAACTTATCCAAATATTGCTTGAACACTCTGTTCATAAGATCCATAAATGCGGCTGGCATATTCGTCAAACCAAATGCCATTACCAAAAACTCGTAGTGTCCATATCTCGTTCGAAATGTTATCTTGGGTATATCTTCCGCTTTAATCTTTAAATAATGATACCCAGATCTTAAATCAATCTTGGAGAAATACGAAGCTCCTTTTAACTGATCAAACAAGTCATCGATTCGCGATAGAAGGTACTTATTCTTAATCGTCAACTTATTCAATTCGCGATAATCAATGCATAACCTCATACTTCCATCCTTTTTCTTTACAAACAACACTGGTGCGTCCCACGGGGATACACTCGGCCGAATTACTCATTTATCCAACAATTCTTGCAACTGAGCGGCCAATTCCTTCATCTCGACTGGCGTCGTACGATAGGGAGCTTTTGATCCTGGTTCCATTCCAGGAGCCAAATCAATCGTAAACTCGATCTCTCTATCTGGAGGTAGTCCAGGCAATTCATCAGGAAATACATCCGGAAAATCTCTTACTATTGGGATATCCTCTATCCTCACGGATTCTTTCTCCACATCCATAACATGAGCCAAATAAATTTCGCATCCCTAACGTATTAATCTCCTCGTCTCGATCACCGTTAGGAATTTCTTCTCTTGCCTCTTTCCTTTGAATATCACTTCCTCACCATCCTTGGTCCTTAACTTCACCTTCTTACTTTTACATTCTATTTGCGCCTCATGGTTTGACAACCAATCCATTCATAGTATAACCTCAACTCTCCTAACTTAAAGGGAATTAAGTCAGCAAAAAAGTGCCGACCTTCTATAATCACATCACAATCGGGATAAATCTTATTAACAATAACTTTCTCTTGATTTGCTACCTCTATAATCAAATTAGGTTCCAGAGGGTACGCAACACAATTTAACTTATCAAGAATACTTTCAGAGATAAAAGATCTAGTTGCTCCAGAATCCATCAATACTTTTACTTCTACTGAGTTAATAATAAGCATACATGCCACCACGTCCACATCTTGCACCGCATCTTTCATTGTCATATTAAAGGTCCTAGCTCTGGGTTGAGCTGATGGTGTTGGGAGAGACGGCGGTCCAGCAATCCTAAGAACATTGGCCTTTTGAACAGGCTCCTTGCAATTCCTGGCCATATGCCCCACCTTTCCACAATTGAAACAAGCCAAGTCAGGCTTCCTTGCTCCATTAGGACATTCTGAAGAATAATGCCCTTTTTGGTTGCACTTAAAACAGGTCACATCCAACTTATTACACCTTCTCGGGTGTCTCTTCCCACAATTCTTGCACTCTTGAATCTGAGGTCTGTTATCCTTCCCCGATTATCCTGCTTTCTGGAAATAGTTCTTCTAAGCTCCGTTATCGGGTTTAAACTTCTGAAACTTTTGGTGTTGACCTCCACCATTCCTTCCAAACTTTTGTCTAAACTTCGAGCTTCCTTGCTCTTGCTCCGAGCTTTCAAATTTCCTTTTCCTTCCTTCATTTTCTCTCCTCGCAGCTTCACGCTCACCTCCCACTATCATTGCCTTTTGTACCAAGGTAGCATAATTCTTGATC
The DNA here is from genome assembly GCF_009905375.1 of Apium graveolens. Classification (NCBI taxonomy): domain Eukaryota; kingdom Viridiplantae; phylum Streptophyta; class Magnoliopsida; order Apiales; family Apiaceae; genus Apium; species Apium graveolens. The sequence goes on along the minus strand of NC_133650.1, from coordinate 207,409,179 downwards.
TCCAACAACGCTACTTGACTCCTAATCCATGGCTTAAGTCCCTGTTGGAACCTCTTAGCCTTCTTTGTCTCCGTATTTACACACTCAGGTACGAACCTAGACAGCTCCGAAAATTTCACTTCATACTCCGCTACCGACATCTCTTCTTGTCTAAGGTCCAGAAATTTCATCTCCAACTGATCTTGCATATAACACGGCAAATACTTCTCCAGAAACATCTCAGTGAACTTCTCCCATGTTAAGTCTTTTCCCTCCAACAACGCTTTCGAAGACTCCCATCAGAAACTCGCTTCATCTTTAAGGTAATAACTTGCATACTGAGCTTTCTTGTCATCCTTAACTTTTGCTAACTCAAAAGCTTTTTCCATTTCTCTTAACCACGACTGTGCTTTAATCAGGTCTGGAAAACCTAAGAATTTTGGGGGATGAACAGATTGAAAGTGTTTGAAGTTTCCAACTTTAGGGGCCACAGGTTATTGCAAAAGCTGAGCAAGTCTGCTCATCGTGGTGGTTTATGGGTTTACTTCTGGGTCTTGGGTTGGTATTTCTTCTTCTTGGTGATCTGGTGAGTTGGCAATTTCTTACAAACCTGATCGAGCAATTATTTAGCAATACGATAGCATGGCATATATACAACATTTTATTATGAAATCTTTTTGCGGGTTTTAAGCTTTACCCAATTTTGCTCATTCAATCCTATTACTACATAATTCTCATATCAATGTTGTTTTATCATGGCACAGAATAGGGTAGTACGAATTTTGAACATGGTTGTACGGAAACATGATATTTAGAACAATTTATGAGATATTTAGGGTGCACAATGGAAAACAAGATAATGGATTTATTTAAACAAATGGGTACATAAAGAAAAGTCTGGTTACCACAAGTTCTGAAATAAGGTACAATAATATAGCAGGGTTAAACAGAGGAAAAACTGGAAAATATCCCCCTATCTACCCCTAACTTCTAACAACTACTACTACAATGTTCCGAAATACAATAAAACAAATGAAAAAGGGATCTCGGCATCTGACCAAGTATCCCAAAGCCTACTGGCGCTGAAAAACAACAATTACGGGCTCAACCAACAGTCCTGCCTAACAACTAGTCATCCAGAATCTCTCTCAACACAACCAACATCCAGCGAATGATCTTATGCAGCCTCCGGGCCTCAGCATCACCATCACTAGTGGATGGTCCCTCATCCAATCTCCTCCGAGAAACCTGCTCCACCAACTGAATCCTAGCTCTCCACTCCTCCATCACTACTGAGGTCCTCTTCCTAGAGTCTCAAATCAACCTATCCACCAAAGCTCCCAACTCAGGGATACGGGAGTAAACAAAATCTCGGTCCTGGGCTAACTTGCCACCAACACTGACAGGTACAATCTTAGGCATCTCAGACTCTGGCTCAGGGGCAGGGGTCTCTGAATCTGGCCTCAAGGGTGAAATCTACATAGGGATCTCACTACTCACAGAGGGATCCTCCTATGGGTCTGAACTAATGGGGTCCACTGGGGTACCGGTCAAACTAATCTCGGAATCTGAATCGCTACCACTACTGGGATCCTGAGAGAAAACACAAAACAACAACCAAGAAACAATGTTAGGGTTAAATAAAGCTTCCAGCTAACTCACACCCTAACTCTAGTTTCCACTTTAACTAATACACACTTTCCTTAGACTATACCTTAATAGTCTAACTCAACTCTATACGAGTCGAACTCTCTCGTGATATAAATATACCCAAAATACCCCTTTTTAATCCTAACTTGTCTTAGGGACTAGATCCTGTAGCTCTGATACCAACTTGTGACGCCCTCAATCTCGGGGTTAGGAAATGAGGACCCACACACCTTCAATCTAATAATTAAATAAGCATAAACCCCGATTAACTACTAACAGGATCAAATAGGATAAAGTATGAGACAAGATTATAACTACCAACCATAAAATATAACTTACAACCCCAAAATAATATTAAATAAACATAATCGATTCCGGCTTGGAACCGACAGATAACCCATTGTATCTTTACAACCTTCTGGCTAAGCACTTTCTCACTCAAAAACACCACTACCTGCTCTGGCAACCGGAAGCCCTCAACACGGTAGGGACCACCAGGTACGCTCTTACGAGCAGTACGCCTAAGCCTGGCCATCTTCTTGCTTAACTGCCATGGTTAGATTAAAGCAAAACATATGAGTATAAAACTCAGCAAGTAACTATAAAGCAGTTCTACAATATAAAATCCACAATATACTTTACCAATCTCAGGGCATTCTACTTTATTTGTTCTAGGTGGCAGATTTCCATCTTTCGGGTTATGAAGGAAAAATGTGGGGTTTTCAAGGAACAAGGCTCGAAGCAGGGTGAAAGCCGACATTCATCACAAATCATTAAAGGATCAAAACAGATCTTTCAGAAAGGAAAGCAACAATAAATCACTATATGGAACCAATTATATGATCAACAGATTAAAATCAGGGTTCACGAGCTTTAAGCTTCACAATATCACAATCGACTCTTTTCAAAGCAATATAAATCATTTTTATTTTTTTTTCAAAGAATCAATTACTGAGTAGGAAGTTTCAATTCCTTTTTAAAATCAATATAGAACCCTTGATTGGACCATTTTATCTTTTCATTTCATTATAATACGGGTGATCAGCCCGTACCGACCTCCATCCGGTCTTTAAGGTACCATACGGCATAATTTCAGCCTTAAACTGGACTAGCCCCGCTAGCCTCTTACAATGACTGGACTAGTCCCACTAGCCTCTTACGTCCAATCCAATCCATCAGGAATTCGTTTGGAAAACCATAAGTTGGAAAAAGTATGTTTTCTAAATTCATTTTATCATTACCAAGAATATGAAATCATTCGGACTCTTTCAAGTCGAAACTCATTCTTAGATTCAATTTCAAGAATTCAAATATAAGGAAATGAATCAAGGATAAACAAGATGAAATTCTAGGAGTTTTGAATCAATGATAACAAGGCACTTAAGTTAAAAGAATCAGACTGTTCCAAGGATCAATAGGGGATATGGTGATCAAAGAATATGGCATCATTACAAGGGGTTTGTAAAGGTAATTATAGGGTTTTACAAGATCAAAGACAGGGTATCTCAAATCGATATCAGGGGTTCATCATTTTAGCAGTTCAATACTCTACATGGTATGAACAACATTCTCTTTATAACCATTTACACAAGTAATTAGAGTTACTTGCCTGAATTCGCTTTCCTGTTTCACAAAGGTTGAACTACTGCCACCTAGTATACCTTTCCCTTTCCTAGCCTGAATGCCCTCACGTTCCGAATCTACAATCAAAACCAAAACCCCAATTAGTTTCTCAACTCTCGTTCCCGGAACATTCACTCAATACGATATCTCGATTATACTTCTGACTCGAACTATACGAGTATAGCTTATATACACACATGCAAATAGCACATAACACAATCTTTTCTCATAGCCTTTATATCTCTATATATATACTCGATCACCAACTTATACTCGCTAAATCTTGACTATTCTCCAAATCAAACATTTATAACTCATACGAACACACAATTTCATTCATAGTTAATTACTTATAGCTTTTAAAATCAATCCACTCAATTTCCCTTTTTCTTTTATCCTTAATCTGAACCATAACAACAATCCAACAAGCAAAATCAAATATTTTCACATATAAACACTCAATCATTCTTTCAATTACCAAAAATCAAGTTTTGACCTTTATTTCCTATGGCCTATTCGGCCTTAACACTTATCACAATCAAGAATCAAACATGCAAAGCCCTTATTTGACATGCATCAAGTATATCATCCCAAACTAGTTTAATTTCATTCTTACAACTCATTTAAACTCATAATTCAAACGTTATCATGGATGATCACTCAATTTAACACTTAATTCAACTTAATCGAGTAGAAACATTCGAAATTTCCAAGAATCACAATACGCATGCATCAATTTGGACTCTAACTCATTCTAATTACTCTACAATTTATAAAACAATCATCAATAGATCATTTGCACCAACAAATCAACATGATTTTCCAAAAAAACAAGAACCATTCGGCCTCTTCTAAGAATCCTCACATGCAAACTCAATTTTAAACTTTTGCATCTTTAATCACACTAATCTCTTAACATTAAGCTAGATTAACATTCATAATCAACAAGAATCAACTCATCAACTTGTAAAATACAAAACCATTCGGCCTTTCAAAAGAAACCACATGCAAACACAAAATAATTGATTAAATACTAGAGCTCAGTGTTTAACATCATTGCTCACCACCGGTTCACCGAAGTTCATCACCGGTGGCGGTGGCATCACGGTGGTGCCCCCATTCGGGGGTTTCCAACCTTCAACCACCTATTTTCTCAAGTGATTACACACATGCAAGCACTCATCTTTACTTTAAATCATTCAAGAACTAAAACCCTTTTGTTTTCATGAAAACCGAATTCAAAACCACCAAATCCAACTTTGGCTTTTCTCAAAAACTTGAAGATAGTGACATGCATGTATGTATATAGGTAGATATCACAAAATCTCACACAATCATGGTTCTATAACCGAAAAAGAGTGAAGAACAAGGGAGAGATTGAAGAGAGAGTGTACCGAGAGAGAAGAGAGAGAGAGAGAGAGAGAGAGAGAGAGAGAGAGAGGGGGGTGAAGAAATGAGAGAAAAAGAAAGAGAAGAGAAAAGCTCGGGTAAAAAAAAGAAAAGAGGAGGTGGGTGAGATTATATACTACCAAGGGAGGGGTAGTATGGTAATTAGGTATCTCATTTCTGATTCACTTTTTATTCTTAAAAGAATACGAATTTGATTTGCAAATGTCTATCTCGGAAAAGATGAATTTGATACGAATGATAATTTTAAAACGTGAATCTCGAAATTAGCTTTCCAACCATTACTCACAATAAGATTTTGAGCGTACGATTGATTTTATATGATTTTTACAAGTTTGTGCTAGTAATAACATTTTATCACATAAAAATCAATTTAAAATGCAACGATCACCAAATAAATCCGTCCATCATTTTTAGAAAGTCTACAGGATTATTACGAAGATAACAGAACAAATCTCATACAGTTATCTTACTCAGATAATTTTATAAAAATGTGCGAAGGTTAAATAAACCTTTATATAAATCAAATAATTACCTTAAATCCATAAAAATATAAACAGATCACGTAATCATGCGTACAGACAGGAAAACACACACATATGAATACATCACAACTCATGTCTGATCATAGAAATTATCCTTCTTTAATATTATTCCCTTTTTACGCGTTCCGGGTCACGTTCTGCCTGACGGCCCGACGCACAGCGTTTTAATTACGCTTCTCATTATCATTATCGACCGATACGTCACTAGGACGCAATACTTCATTTAAACATTCATTTCACACAATCATACATATTTCACATTTATATACTTTAAATCCTTATTAGGACGGGTTCCGTTCTACCTGATGGCCCGACAACACAGTTTAACTCCTAAGCTGACTCTTTAAATTGGAACGCTTTTACTTACGCTCCTAGATTCTAATATACAGTAACGACAATTAACCATCACTTAATCACATAATCATAATCACTTCACATAAATCATATTTTATTGACTTAATTACATCGCAAACTTCTCAGTCGTCACATTCTTAAGTTACTGTACCTGTAGATGTTTGAGATTTTCTCAAAGTAGTTAAGGTGTTCTTTGGGGCCAGCCAACCCATCAAATGAATTGAAGTTGAAGTGTTTGAGGCCTGCTTCCCGGGGTATGGATTACAGTTACACCGACCTCCATGTCGCATTCTACTTTTCTTTTCAAGTTACGTAAGGCCCATGCCAACTACTCCTGTTTTGTCTCTTTCTCGGGTTCAGGATATGAAAAGGGGATGTGAATTTTTTGAGCTTTCTTCCTCGGCTTTGCCTCTTCCTCTTAGATTCTTCTCTCAATTACCAGCTTAGTTTTCGCCTCTTCTTCCCTTCGAATTTAATCTCGGAGATTCGCCTTGCGGATGTCTTCTCGGGCATCTTCAGTCGTCCTTTTCATAATTTTAACAATTCGATCTAGGGCGGAGCCCCGAGTTTCCCCCGAATGTTCTTCCAGGTCTTGAGGCTGAGTTTCTAGCTTCAGGTGATTTTTCTCTTTCCACAGGTTCATAGCAGCTTGGATCTTACCAGGGTCATGTTTCCTCATGAATTTTCAGGGGTTTCATTGTATTTGTGGCCCACCTTGTCAATGAAAAATCTTTGATCTCCTGGTTGGAGGGTTTGATATGAGTTATGGGTTGTGGGATGCACATCTTCAGTTTCATCGATAAAGTCGTCTCTGTCTGGGGCAGTGTTGGCCGGAATTGCGTCGGAAATAAAGGGTTTGTTTCTTCTCGTCGTCATATCACTCAATACCAATCAACAAAATGCAGTTTTAAACTGTTACAACAAAGCGAGTAACCAAGTTTTTAACCGAAAGTAATAGAACAATTATTACCAAACTAGATTTACACAACTTTGTAAAGAGTATAAGGACTAGAAAAGTAGATCTGGAAAGAATAAAATAGCAATCTTACTAGGGTGCTAGATTTTGGTCTTCTGGACAGAGCTGAGCGGCTGAAATCAACACCACCACCGAACGGAGGTTCGACCCCTCCTTCTAGCACAAATGATAACTCCAATATTTTCACGGGCTCTTCTCCTTTTCATATCCGGATTCAGACCCTTTTTGTGTAGAAACATGACTTTTTAAGGTGTAACTATAAGAGGGGTTCTTATAAAACGGAACTAGAAGGAGGGTGGCGTCCCCACGACACCTCCGACGTGAGAGTGAGATAATGTTTGAAGAAGAAGGGTAAAACATGAATTATTTTAATATATGAGTGGTGTGTGTATAGGTGTGTAGGTGAGTAGATAATATAACCCCCAAAATATCTTTTTGGAGGCTTGTTATAGGCCTCTAATTAGGGATTGGGGGTTTGTACCTTGAATCAGGATTGTTGAAATATCCTGGGTCCTGGGCACCTAGACGTCCACGATGGGAGCACGTGCCCAGGTGTTCTGTCATGTCCCCGAATCTGGACCGTTGGAACGTTCTGGATCCTAGATACTTGGAAGCCCATGATGTGAGCACGTGTCCAGGTATCTTATGTCGCTGGAGTGTGTTGAGGTGTGTCTGGCGTGTGCCATGTGTGTGTGGGAGTGTGTGTCCCATAATAATTAAGGAATACTCCTTATACTCACAAACCCATGATTGGGAGAATTATTCTAATATGACAAGACCTCCTGGGGTCCACTACCACTCGGGTTCACATTCTTGTGATTGGTCCCTGGGCTCCTTTTATTGGGCTTTTCAAGGGTTTTTTTAGGCCAATATTATAATGGTCGATCAGATCTTGCTCTGCATATCATTCGGAATACATATACAGTTTCACTTTGAAAATGCATATGACTTGCTTGGTCTGAGTCTTACATATGGAAGTTAAAGCAGCGTTCTCGATATACATCTTTAAATTAAAGTAAATATAATAATTCATATTGACTTGGAAGCTAAAGCAGCATTATTGATATGCATGGTCACAGGGCTTCCTATACAGAGCTAAATATGTCACTTCTTTATCGCTCATCTTATTGAATTCATTCTTCTGGGGTGAGTTTCTTTCTAAGAAGCAAGGATACGGGTGTGGGGATGCGGGTGCGTAGTGCGGGGATACATTGATTCGGTAAATAAAACAATATGGGGATTTGGGTGCGGGGATACGGTACATATATTTATTATAAATATATTATGAAATCTATTAACAAAACTAATAGTTTTATGCAAATTGCATCAAATACATCATATAAGCATCTATAAAACGTGAATATAAATATATGTAGTATAAATATTAAAAAATATGTATTTTAGTTGAGAATTTTTGAGAATTTTGAATATCGGAGTATCCCCAAGAATCCGAGTATCCGATATGGGGGTGCGTGAAAATACGGGGATTCGTTGGGTGACCGAAGAATCCCTGCTTCCTAGGTTTCTTTTAATAATAGTTTGATATCACGTTTTTACCCATATTTCACATGGCATCATTGTTATGTTTGTAAACACAATCCAAATTCCTTTGCTTATATATATGACATCAACTTGTGCAATATGCATGTAACCACAATTCAAATTCTGAACTTATGCTTCAGTTCTTAGTTGATATGAGTTAGTGACAGTGTAGGCCTCGTTTGGTAGCTTGTAACTTAAAGTACCTGGGAACAAAAATAAAATAATATAAAAGTCAACAAAGTAACCCTAAATACTTGAATGTTTATAGTTACAGTAAAATACAGGAGCCCATTTTTAGAGCGGTAAAGGTAAATGAACAGAGGCTAGCCGAATTCTGTCCGAGTCGAGTCGAGCTTAATTTTTTTTTAATGAATCGAGCCGAGCCGAGTTTAATAACCGTGCCTGAAGTGATGTTCAAACTCGGCTCGTTTAAGAACAAGTCGAGCCTAAATTACAAGTTATTTAATGGTGTATATGAAAATGTGAATAATTGGAGATGAATATATCACGATAACAATGTTTGATAGTTTCCTAACGACAAAATTAAGCGTTAACTTTAGAAAATAAACAAAAATTCTAAAATAATTAAATTATTTATAAATGATGAAAAATTTACTAAAAAAAATTTAAGTGATTAGTAATAATTTATTATTTGTAATATATATATATATATAAACTTTATCCGAGCCGAGTCGAGTTACCGAGTTCGATCTGAATCCGATCTGAGTCTGAGTTAAACGAGCCGAGTCCGAGCCGAATAGACAAAAAGTTCAACTCGGCTAATTTAATCATTTGAGCTTATTTTCATATTCAAAATTGGCTCTGCTTAGCAGCTTCAATTAAACGAGTCGATCCCGAGTTTTGTTCACGAATGACTATGTTCATTTGCAGCCCTATCCACTTCCCTCTACAATCGTGGTCACCGATAGCTCCGTTATTGCCCAACCTATCACTTACCGATCACCCGTTAAAAAATTAGGCGATAAACATCTAGACCTCTTGTCGATAATTCTAAGACATATCTTTTCTCTTCTCTTCTATATATCAGTATATATCTCTCACTCTCAAATCATAAATTTTTCGACAAATCTCAAACAACAAGGCTCTTATCGCAACATATTTCAATCAAGACTCTTATCGCATTACTCAGGTATGATTATAACATACAACTTATGTTTAACATCAACTGAAGCAAATAGATTATAACATACAACTTATGTTTAACATCAACTGAAGCAAATAATTACGAACATATTCTAATAATTGATTATCAGTTTGATATATTATATATTGTATTCACGCGCAAATAATTTTCTATTTGTTCTATTTTATAATATATTTTTCAAATATATAATATTTTTTTTTACCTTTTACTTGTAATATTTTCGTAATTGATCAACATAAATGGCCTGATTGCCATTATGTAGGAAGAAGCAAACTGTTGCCGCATGTGTTACGATATATAGTGAGATGTTGAAAAGGATAACAAATATTTTAATTGAAATGTTACATACAGTAGCTCATTTATGTGTCAAAATACCTACACCAATGAATTATCTATCTGACGATTCCGTTAATGATAGAGTAAAAGCAAATTTTTGAACGTTAAGTCTATTATTCAAATTAGTGACCAAGTGTGTATAGATAATATTCGAATGGGCCTAAATTGTTTTGACATATAGACATTGGAGGGTTAAAGGATAAGAAAAATATGGACATGAGAGAAAGAGTTTCTATATTTCTTTACATAATTGCTCAAAATAAAAAAAAATAGAACAATGCTAGTATTTCTTAGAAGAAGTGGGGAAACAATATCACGTCACTTTACATTCGTTCTCCATGCTACCCTTTATCACGTCACTTTACATGCGTTGTTTTAAGGCAAATTAGTCTAAATAGGGCACTTTAACTAGTTCACTTATAAAATTCCTATTAATTGGTATATTGTTTTGTAAAGTTGTTTGGGTGCTTTAGATGGAACACATGTGAAAGTGCGTGTTCTTGAAAATGATAAGCTTAGATACATAAACAAAAAAGGAGAAAAAGTGTATGCTCAGGAGACATGCAATTTATTTATATATTGCCTGGTTGGGGGTTCCGCTCATGATAATATAGTACTTTGAGATGCTCTTTTAAGAAGAAATTCTTTTAAGGTTCCTCAAGGTAGTAATTGATAACTCCGGTGAGCGGGCGGCTCCGTCCGACGGTGTTCCTGGACCTTCTGTGCGGGGGTGAGGTGTAGCTGCTGGTTGGGCACCTGCAAAACAACACCGGAAGGGGGGTTTGGCTCCCACGGCACCTCCGGTGTGAGAATGAGAGCAGGCTTTGGAGAAGAAGAAGGTTTATGTAAGTAATGTAAAGGCTGCTGTGTGTGTGTATGGATATTTATATGTGATGGCTGCTGTGTGTTTTTGAGTGTATAAGAGTGTGTGAGTGTAAGAGTAAAAATATTTCCCAACCCCTAAACCCTTCAGTCTTGGGGGTATATATAGCCCCAAGGTAGGGTTTAGGGGTAGTTACCTCTCAATCTGGGCCGTTGGATCTTGGGAGCGGAGGACGCCTGGCTTGGGCGGATTGCTTACGCGTGTCTAGGGGAGGACCACCTCCAGAGTGTCCTAACGGCCTCTGACACGCGTCGTGCTTTTCTGGAGTGTTGGCTGTTGATAGCTGTCATAGTCACGTGCCCACGTACCCCTCCTTGGCGGGTTGTAGAATGTGCATGTGTTTGCTGGGACCCCGCTCACGGCGGTCTGAGTCCAGATCCGGATCTGGGTAGGCATTAGGTCCGGGCTCCCTGTCGGATCCGGATCCAGGTAATGTGATGGGGTCGGGCCTGGTCTCTCCATTTGATCGTTCTGAGAGAGGGGGGTCTCGGACCATCGATCGAGCCTGGTGTCCCTTGGATCCAGGTTACATCCTAGCCGAGTCTCTTATACCCTATCATTTGCCCCCCACTCCCTTATGCGGATTTTTCGGATGAGGGAGTAGAGTAGGATTACATGGTTGGCTTGGGAGAAAAATTTCTGCTCCTGGTTGCCCCCAATCTGGATCTGGTGTAGTAGATGCCAATCTGGATTAAGGTAGGATGGTTGATGCCTTAGAAAAATTTCTGCTCCTGGTTGCCCCCAATCCGGATCTGGTGTAGTGCATACCAATCCGGATTAAGGTAGAATAGTTGCTTTAGAAAAATTTCTGCTCCTGGTTGCTCCCCAATTCGGATGTGGTGTAGTGGATACCAATCCAGATTAAGGTAGAATAGTTGCTTCAGAAAAATTTCTGCTCCTGGTTGCCCCCCAATCTGGATCTGGTGTAATGGATCCCAATCCGGATTAAGGTAGAATAGTTGCTTCAGAAAAATTTCTGCTCCTGGTTGCCCCCCAATCCGGATCTGGTGTAGTGGACACCAATCCGGATTAAGATAGAATAGTTGGTTCAGAAAAATTTCTGCTCCTGGTTACCCCCCAATCCGGATTTGGTGTACTGGATACCAATCCGGATTAAGGTAGAATAGTTGGTTCAGAAAAATTTCTGCTCCTGGTTGTCCCCCAATCCGGATTTGGTGTACTGGATACCAATCCGGATTAAGGTAGAATAGTTGCTTCAGAAAAATTTATGCTCCTGGTTGCCCCCCAATCCGGATTTGGTGTATTCTAGAGAACTAGAGTATCAGAAATCAATCCGGAGTGATACGGATCCGGGTAGTCCTTCGGGATCCGGGTAGGATGCTTCAGGTTCTGCCAAATTTTTCAGAATTTGTAACGTTTTTCGCTCAATTTCCCCCCATGAATTTGAATTTCGACAGTTGTTTTCCTAGAAAGTCGCCCCCATAATAATTATGGGGTTTAATGCGGTTTAATGTGTATATATTTTTTTTGTAACTGTTGGGTGAACCAGTGTTTGGACGCCACGTGGCAGGGGAGTTACTCTTTCCTGGGCCTATAAAAGGCTGCCTCCCCTCTTCCATTTCATTTTTTATTTTCACCCAAAAAATGAAAAGTCTCTTCGCCTTTTTATTTTCTTTTTCAAATCTCTCGGAGTTCTTCGAAGTCTTGGAGTTTCTTCGCCATTTCCACCGTCGTTCTGTCTTTTCTTGCTCCCGTGTTCAGCAAATCTGTAAGCCTTTCTCTTCTTGCTTTTTCTCTTTCAACTTCTTGCGCTTTATTTTCGAGTTTTTGTGCTTTTTCTTTGAATTGATGCATGTTCGAGTTCTGCTTGTCATCATGGCTTTTAGGTCCAAATCGGCCTCTGTTGTTTTATTTTGTGGTTTCTTTTGCTTGGATCTGTAGCTTTTGGGGTTTTTTACCATGCTTTTGTGCGAAAATATTGTTTTTGTTTTCGACTTTTCTGGGTTTTTTGATGGTGTTCTTCGTGTTCTTGAAAGAAATGTTTGTATGTATGTATAAAACTCATATATTTTGCCTTTTGATTCTCAAGATGACTGTTTGTGTGTTATGGTTTTGTTTTTTATCCGGGTCGAGGGTATAGGGTCCAGTTCGGGTGATGTTTTTGGTAGGATTATATGACTTAGGCTTTTTCTGTTTTTGGTTGCTTTTGATCCGGGTATGGGTAATTTTAAGCTTTTGGTTGCTATGGAACCGGATCTGGGAATTTGCCATAAAGATCCGGGTCCATGGGGTTTGCTTTTTGTTGATTGTAGTTAACATGATCCGGATCGTTGATGTTTTTCCGGGTTGGACTTGCATTAGTGGTCCGGATCATTAGGTTATGCTAATACTAACATAACACAGTTGATCCGGACCTCTTAGCGAAACAATTTAAATATTTAGGGACCAGGCTGACTGACCTTCGTTTTAATAGGTATATGGTCCGGATCGAGGAGCGGGCTAGAAAAGTCTATAACTGCTACCCAAACTTTTCTGGAGAGGAGAGTGACCCAGATTCTTCTGGTAGAGAACAAATCCGGGTATAGATGGTTAAGAAAGCTTCTGCTTCCGCCAAGATAATCTCGAAGTTTAGGTATAAGAGAATTCCTGGGGGCTCGGTTCCCTTCACGCCCGAGGGGTACTGGATAGATGTCAAGTATCACTTTGTTGAAAAGCCGACCGAGATCGAAAACGAGGTCTATTATAGCCGGGTTAGATATGATAGACAGCCCGACGGTCACCCCGAGGTATACAACCAGGAAGCTCTTGAGAGGATGTTCGCTGCGTTCCCTATAAGCCGGGATCACTACCAGTTGAAGGACTCGTTTTCTGAGGCTGATCCGGGTGAGATGAATGAGGCGGTCCGGGCTGCTTTCCAGTTGACTCCAGATATTGAGTGGAGATGGCCAGAACCCCATGAGAGGATCTATCATCGGCCAGAAGATGGTTTTGTCCCGGTCTGGATGGAACATCTCAGGTCCGGCTGGAGCCCCCGGTGCCATATGTTTATCAAGCACCTCTGTAAGCACGAGTACAGGATATCCCCGATGCAAATCACCCCGAATGGGATAAAGTCGATGACATGGTTCATCGCTTGCTGTAACAAATCCGGATTCTTGCCCATCTTGAAGCTTTTTCATCAGATTTTTTATCTCTCCAAGTCGAGTCAGAAGCCTTTTTATGAGAACAGGTTCCGGGCCTCGGAGTGCGGTTACGGCCCGGGTAGAGCTAAGCCAATAATGCACCAGTCTTCTTTGAAGTACTGGAATGGGGAGATAATCCTTCTGAAGGGATATGACTTGGCCTATCTCCCTTACTTTACTACTGAAGGGGTTCAAACTAAGTTTAACCCGGCTGTGCTCGAAGACCGGGCTGTTACCCAGATTAGATGTTTCTGTGAATCTCTCGAGTTCCAGCCGACTCGGGACACATTTATGAATCATAAGCTGCTTTTTAATCTTGGCTGTAAGTTGTCCTTTTTTCTTTTTTTATTTTTTTTCTGATTGTGGATAAGATGCTTGTCCTTGATTCGGATCTTTTTCGCACAGCTTGATGATCCGGATCAAGGTCTAGTTTGCTTGTAATCTGTTAACATTTATTTTTTCCTGTGATCCGGATCTCTTTCATCCAGCTTGATGATCCGGATCAAGGTCTAGTTTGCTTGTAATCTGTTAACATATATTTTTTCCTGTGATCCGGATCTCTTTCATCCAGCTTGATGATCCGGATCAAGGTTCAGTTTGCTTTTCTGTTTGCATAAGTTTCAATCCGGTATTTAATCTCCCTTTGTTTCCTTTCCACAGGTCTGCCTCATTTCAACCGCAATTTCCTGAAAATCATGTCTTCTTCTGCATATGTTGCTGCTTTCAACACCCTCGGGCTGGCCTTTAAGACAAGCAAGGGTGCCCCTGGTCCCGGATCTGGCTCCGCAGATATTGAGGGAGGGGCCGAGTCCTCCATCCCTCAGAACATCCCGGATCCGGGCCACGAGTCTGAGCCCGAGGTTCAGGAGATTCCGGGCGGTGATGGCCCCCCGAGTAAGAAAAGAAAATCTGTTCCGACTAAGCCACCCCGGGGCAAAGCTGTGGTTTCCAACCGGGTTATATGTGATTCGGAAGGCCGAGGGCCCGATGGAGAGGCCGTGAAGATAGGCACCAAAACTCTAATCGACCTAGCCGGGTTCATGTCCAGTATCCCCTCCGAAGAAGATTGGGAGGAGGTTGAGGGCTACAATATGGCTGCTGCCTTGAAGAGGGTCACGGGTCAATGGGGGCAGGTAATTTCTGAATTTTGATGATCTTAGTTCCGGATTATGCCCCCTAATTTACTTTTTGCTTTGCTCATAGTATTTGTTTTTTTTTCAGCTTGGGAGTGCAATATCCATTTGCTCCGATGTTGCTTTCACTGAGCTCAAGGAGGCCAACAACCGGACTAAAGCTGAGAAGATGCTTTCTGATTCCCTGAGGGGTGAGCTGGAGGAGGCCCGGGAGGGGTTCCGTGTGGTGGAGTCCGGGTTGAACGAGAAGCTGAAGGATTCGGAGACCCGGGCTAAGGGGCTGGCCAAGGAAGTGGAGAGGCTCAAGGCCGAGCTTGTTGCTAAAGAGAATCTGAACAAGGAGGCTATCATTGCTGAGTTCAAGGCTAGTAATGTTTATGACTTCGAGGTCGCTCAGGTCGGGGTTCCCGAGGTGCGTAGGTCCTGGGTCGTTGCTGAGCGGCACATCAAGACCGACCCGTTGGCGTCCCGGGAGAGCTTCATCCAGGAGTTCCTTGCTGCAAAGGCTGCAGTTGAGCAGGGTCAAGGGGAACCGGAACCCTACGATGGCCCGAGCCCCAGCTTTCTCTAGATCCGGATCAGCTTTGCTAAGCTTCTCGGGCCCAGCCCATGTAATTTTATTTTCTAGGATTTCTCATTTGTCGTACTTTGATTTGGACCTTGTGTAATATTTGGATTTGTTCCGGGTTGATGGCAATCCGGATTGTCTTTTAAACTCTTATTTCGTTGTAGAAAATATTTGCTTTTCTTCGATCTGTGTTTTTTTTTAGCAATCCGGATCCTGGTTAAGGCCCTTAATCCGGATTGGGTTCATATCAGGGATGGTCCGGGTATGGAACCGTGTCCGGGTTGTTTAATTTTTTGCTTTATGTACTTGAAAATTTAAGTACATAATGGTTGTTGGCAACCTGGATTTGAATGCTAATCCGGGTTGTTTTTTGCTTTTAAATTTGGTTTAAATCCAGGTATGTCTAACCCGGATTGATGTTTGCTTTTTTGCTTTATGTACTTGGAAAATTTAAGTACATAATGGTTGTTTGCAACCTGGATTTGAATGCTAATCCGGGTTGTTTTTTGCTTTTAAATTTGCTTTCAATACGGGTATATGACCTACCCGGGTTGATGTTTGCTTTTTTGCTTTATGTACTTGGAAAATTTAAGTACATAATGGTTTTTTGCAACCTGGATTTGAATGCTAATCCGGGTTATTTTTTGCTTTTAAATTTGCTTTCAATCCGGGTATGTCTAACCCGGATTGGTGATTGCTCTATTTACTTAGAATTTTTCTAAGCAAATAGTGGTTGCTTTCGTTTTTTGCTTCTAACCCGGGTATGAGAAGGTACCCGGGTTGTTTTTTGCTTCCATAACTGGTAATTTAAAAGTAATAACTTTCTAAGAAAGGAAAATTCTTTTCATTGATTTGCAAATTTTTTCATATAAAATATAGGATCATAGATTGGTTGCTTGCCATAGGCTACAAGTTCTGGTTGCTTTTGGTTGCTTTTTCTACTGGTAAAACTTTCTGAGCCTGAGTCAATGCCATGTATTCGGTACTTCAGACTCATCCATGTTCATGAGCTTGTATGTTCCTGGCCTTAGAACTTCCTTGACTTTGTATGGGCCTTCCCACTTTGGCATTAGCTTTCCAGTGTTGGTGGGGTCTGAAGCTTCCGTGTCTCGAAGGACCAGGTCTCCAACTTGAAAGTTTTTGACCCGGGACTTCTTGCTGAAGTGCTCTCTTATTTTCTGCTTATATTTTTCCATCCTTGCCACTGCCTGGTCTCGGACTTCGTCAATTAGCTCAATATTCGTTCTGAGCCCCTCCTCATTTGCTATCTCATCAAAGTTGATTGCTCGATGGGAGGGGGATCCTACTTCAATTGGTAGCATGGCTTCAATTCCATAAGCCAGCTTGAAGGGGATTTCTCCTGTGCTTGTTCTGGGGCTTGTTCTGTATGCTCAAAGTACATTAGGAAATTCTTCTGGCCATTTGGTTTTGCTTTCCCTGAGTCTCTTCTTTATCCCCCTGAGAAGTATTCGGTTTGTTACTTCAACTTGGTCGTTTCCTTGAGGGTAGGCTACTAATGACTTCTTGTGCCGGATGCCCCTTTCTTGAAGGTAGGATTCGAATTCTGAACCAACGAACTGCGGACCATTATCTGAGACCAGTACCCTCGGGATCCCAAACCTCATCAATATGTTGTCCATGAACTTGATGCAGTCTTGTTGGTTTATTGTTCTCATTGTCTTTGCCTCTACCCATTTTGTCATATAATCAATTGAGACTAGTAAGTACCTGAGGTCTCCTCTGGCCCTGGGAAAGGGTCCCATGATATCAATTCCCCATACAGCAAATGGGATTGGTGACAAGACTGAAGAAGGTAGCACTGGGCTCATCCGTGTCACATTGCTGAAGAGTTGGCATTCCTTGCATTTTTTCACAAAGTCTATTGAATCCTGATGGATAGTAGGCCAGTAGTACCCCTGCCTTATGATTTTGTGAGCTAGTGCTTTTACGGACATGTGGTCCCCGCAGATTCCTTCGTGAACTTCTATGAGGCAGTATTGTGCCTCTCCTGGGCCTATGCACTTGAGTATTGGGGAGGAGAAGGTCCGACGATAGAGTATTCCCTCTTCCATGAAGAATTTTGAAGCTTTTGCCTTTAACCTTTGCGTCTTCCCTTTGTCCTCCGGGAGCTCTCCCTTCTCCAAGTAGTTAATGAATGGGGTCATCCAATTTGGACTGTTGTCTATTTCCATAACTTCCTCAGACTCTGTGCTTGGTTTCTGCAATTCTTCGAAGTAGACGGAGCAATCCAGGTCTGATGAATTTTGAACAAGCTTAGATAATGTATCAGCTTCTGAATTTTCCTCTCTGCAGATTTGGATGACTTGTATTTTTGGTATCGAGGCGAGGTAGCTTTGGACCAGAGCCTGGTACTTGGCTAGAACTGGATCCTTGGCTATGTACTCGCCATTTGTTTGCTTTACGACGATCTGGGAGTCGCTGTAGATTTTGAGATTCTGGATCTCGAGTGTTCTTGCTAGCTTCAATCCTGCAATCAAGGCCTCGTACTCTGCTTGGTTGTTTGTTGCTGAGAATGCAAAGGAGATTGCTGTTTGGATTGTGAACCCTTCTGGGCTCTTTAGGATGAGCCCGGCTCCTGATCTTTCATTGGTTGAAGAACCATCAACGTTGAGAGCCCAGGCTTCTGTTTCTTGATATGTGTTTCTCTCAGGGTCAATGCACATGGGCACGGGCTCTTCTTCTGGGAAATTGCATTCTATGATGAAATCAGCTAGAGCCTGGGCTTTGATTGTTGTTCTAGGAATGAAAGTTAGGTTGAACTAACTTAGCTCAACTGCCCAATTTACCAACCTCCCTGAGACATCTGGCTTGTGTATTATCTTCCTTAATGGTTGATTTGTTACAACTCGTATCTCCCTTCCCTGGAAGTAGTGTCTGAGTTTTCTGGATGCTGTGACTAGGGCAAAAGCAAACTTTTCTAGCCTCGGGTACCGGGTCTCTGCATCTTTTAGCACTTGGCTCACATAATAAACTGGTTGTTGTTTGCCATTCTCTTCCGTGATCAAGGCTGCTCCAACTGCCAGGGCCCCTGCTGACAGGTAAAGGGATAGGGGTTCCCCGGGTTGAGCTTTTGTTAACACAGGGGGTTGAGAAAGGTACCTTTTGATTTCTTCAAATGCGCTTTGGCATTCCGGGCTCCAATTAACTTCTCTCTTGTTGGTTGCTCCTTTTAACAGGTCAAAGAAGGGTAGGCATCTTTCAGCTAGCTTGGAGATGAATCTCCTTAGTGCAGCCAGTGACCCTGCTAGCTTCTGCACATCTTTTTGCGTTCTGGGGGCCTTCATCTCTTGGATTTCCTTTATCTTTTCTGGGTTGGCTTCAATTCCTCGGTTGCTTATCATGAATCCAAGAAATTTTCCCGCCCCTACTCCGAATGTGCATTTTTCTGGATTGAGCCTGAGTGAGTACTTTCTCAGGTTGTCGAAGCATTCTCTCAGGTCTCTTATGTGCCCGGGGATGCTTGTGGACTTTGCAATCATGTCATCGACATATGATTCCAGGTTCCTTCCAATCTGGTCCTTGAAAATTTTATTCATTGCCCTTTGATATGTTGTTCCCGCATTAGTCAATCCGAACGGCAGAATTATATAGGCATAGACCGCCCTGTGGGTGATGAAGGCTGTCTTTTGTCTCTGGGATTCATCTTGATCTGGTTGTACCCCGAGTAGGCGTCCATGAAACTTAGCATCACGTGCCCAGAAGTCGCATCGATCAATTGATCAATGTTTGGCAAGGGGTAGGGGTCTTTGGGGCATGCGATGTTCAGGTCTGTGTAATCGATACACATTCTCCATTTTCCGTTTGCCTTTTTCACCATTACTACATTTGCCAGCCATTCCGGGTACTTGACTTCGCATATTATTCCCGCTTTCAATAGCTTCTCAATTTCTTCATCGATTCCTTTCTGCCTTTCCGGGGCAAAATTTCTTCTCTTTTGCTTGATTGGCTTTCTCTCTGGGTTGACGTCCAATCTATGCATCGCTATGGATTCATCCAATCCGGGCATGTCTCTTGGTTTCCAAGCAAATATGTCAGAGTACCCTTGGAGTAGCGAAATCAGGTCTTTTCTGAAATTAGCCTCGAGACCGGATCCTATCTTTATCTTTTTTGAAGGATCGCTTGTACTGATCAGAATTGTTTTTGTTTCAACAGCGGCCTCTATCTTGGATTGATCCGTATCTGATACCATCTTCTGAATCCGAGCTTCTGTGTTCTTTTTCATATAAATCTGAGCCTGGGCTGTCATATCTTTATTGTTTCTTTCTTCAGTCATTTCTGGGTTGGTTGCTTGCACAGTAGGGTTGGTTTGGTCAATGCCTACGCCCAATTCAATCCCTTCTGTGACTTGGTTGCTTTTTTGCTCTTCTGAGCCTTGTTTGGTTGCTTTTGGATCTGAGAGGGTCTCTATGACCTGAACTTCTTTTCTCCCATGATCCCTTGATTGTTGGCGATGTTTCTTAATACTTTGCTGTTTCCGGAGCACGACAGCCTTTATCTTGTTGTCTTGATGGGTCTCAGCCATTACCAGAGCCTGGCTATAACATCTTTCAGCTACCTCATAGTCTCCCTTGATTTCTCCTACCCCGGTTGGGGTTGGGAACTTGATTTTCAAATGTGATATGGAGGTGATTGTTTGGATCCTGGTCAAGGCTGAGCGCCCGATTATGCCATTGTAAGATGAGGGAGTATTGATCACGTAGAACTTAATCACATGGGTAACTTGGTTTGGGGCCGATCCAAATATCACTGGCAAGTACAAAGTTCCTTGGATCGGGACCAAGTTGTTCCCGAACCCATACAGAGGGTCCTCTCGGCATTCATTTGAGCGCACGCTCCTTAGCTTCATCCGGTCCACAGTATGTTTGAAGAGTATGTTTACTGAAGATCCATTATCAATCAGCATCCTTCTCACTTCGTTGTCAAAGATATCAAGTGTTACCACCAAGGCTTCGTTGTGATTTGGGTTGACCCCTTCATAATCCTTGCTGCTGAATGAGATCATCATCTCCGGGTAGGATTGAATTGAGAATACCTCATCTCCTGAGCCCGGGCTCCTAGGGGGAGAGTGTGAGCCTCCCAGGACCACATTTACCACATTCTTACCTTTTCTTTGCCTTTCCTCTCTCTGATTTTTCTCCCTTGAGATGTATTGATTCAGGTTGCCTTTCTTGACTTGATCTCAATGAAGTATTTTAAAGAGAAACAATTCTCAGTCTTGTGCCCATGGGTTTCATGATAGTCGCACTGCCTGTTGTAAGGCCTGCTTTCTGGGGGAGTCTGCATTGGCTTTGGAGAATAGTAGAATGGCTTTCCCTTGATCTCCTTCAGTATCTCTTCCCGGGTCCTGTTTAGTTGTGTCCACTCTGGCTCTTGCCTAGGCTCCCTTTGCTGCCTAGGGGGACCGGGATCACTTTTGGACTCTGTTTTAGGGCCCAATCTTTGGAATATTGGGGTATTTTGTACAACATTTGTTTGCTGGGTTTGGTTGCTTTGTTTGAACTTTTTCTCCTGATGGTAACCTCCTTTCGGTCGGTCATCAGAAGATTTGTTCCTGTTTCCTCCATTCCGAGTCATTCTCATTGCCCGATGAACATCCGTTTCTTTTATGAACCGGGCTGCCATAGAATAAGCAGCGGCCAGGCTTTGGGGTTCCTTGTTTATCAATTCCACAATATATCTCTCGTTGTGTTCTGGATCCAGGTTTCTTCGAAATATGCTTAGAGCCTCCCTTTCATCGAGATTCAAAACTTTGTTGATGGCTTCCTGGAACCTCCGCATGTAGGCTGAGAGTGCTTCGTTATCATACTGACGGATTGTCTCCAGGTGGCACATGTGCATTTCATGTGTTTTATTGGCTCTGAATCTTCTAAGGAAGGCTTCTCTGAATTCTTTCCAGGAGTGGATACTTCTTGATGGGATTCTGCTGAACCATGTTTGAGCCCCCCCCTTTGAGGGTCGAGGCGAAGAATCTGGATTTCGTCAAGTCATTGTAATAGTATATCTGAGCTATCTGTTCGAAGTAGTTGAGGTGCTCTTCCGGATCCCCCAGCCCATCGAAAGAATCGAAGTTGTAGTGTTTGAGATTTTTCTGTCGGGGGATGGCTTCTAGGGAGTGGTTGAAGGGCGTGAGAGTCTCCCCAACTTCCACCCCGGATTCTTTCTCCATTTTTCTCTGGAGCTCGTAGATCATTTCCTTGAGGTCTTTCTGACCCTCCTCTTTGTCATCGGAAATGAGTTCGGGGGTAGGGTCCCTCCGAGTTCTTTTTCCTCTTATTTTAGCTAGGAGCCTCTCCTCCTCCATCTGCATTCTTTTCTGAATTTTTTGCTCCAGCTTTTCCTCCTCTTCTTTTCTTATCTTTTCTCTGATTTCTTCTAACTTTTTCTTTCTGGTTGCTTCTGTCTCCTTCTTACTAGGCTCTTTTTGATTCTTTTTTGCCTTAGCCCCAATTCGGTCAAAGACAGATCTCCTGGATTGCTGAGAGTCCCCGGACTCTTCTTGCTCATCATCTTGTTCAAATTCCATCTGAGCCCCGGCTTGTTCATCTCTGTAGAGCCTGATTGCTTCAGCAAGTTCGTGGCTTGTTAAGTTAGCCATATGCTCCTCTGCAACTGGAACATTGGTGTACTTGTACTGATTGAGCTCTATGACATTTCTAGCATCCCTTACCGGGGTATGCTGCGTCAGTGGTTGCTCCTGGAAGGTCTCCCTGTCTCCTCCAGGTTCTTGGACTTGAGAGGGGTCTTGATCCTGAATGTGGGTACTGGCGGAGGGCCTACCAGCTGTACTTTTTCCTGCTCTTGCCATTACCACAATTGTACAGACAACTGACCAAGATTTGAGGCTACAAATGTGGATCTGAGGTTGCTTTTTTGAAGATTACAAAAAAATTCCAAAATAACAGCAAGCAAACTTTCTGGGTTTTGCTAACAATAATCCTAAACAAGAACAGCAGGCTCTTGAACACAAAAGAAAATATGCAAGCTAAAACAGTTCTGGGTTTTAAAATTACCAAGACTATAAAACCCCAGGCTTCAAAACTATCAAGATTATTAAACCCTAAACAACCAAAACTTAACAAACAAGAGCGGGCTCACACAAACGTGGCCTAAAGTAACGAGCTCACACAAACGTCGCTAAAATGAACATTCATATTCAAGAAAGGGT
The DNA here is from genome assembly GCF_009905375.1 of Apium graveolens. Lineage (NCBI taxonomy): Eukaryota > Viridiplantae > Streptophyta > Magnoliopsida > Apiales > Apiaceae > Apium > Apium graveolens. Next base: position 207,386,689 of record NC_133650.1, on the reverse strand, counting down.
TTGGTTGCTTGTGTTCTTACAGGTTTAAAAGTGGACTCTCTCAAGAGTTTACTGATGAAGATGAATCCAGGGGCACCGAGACCCAAGGATGGAGCGCCCCTCCTTCTAGCGCCAAATGATAACTCCAGTGAGCGGGCGGCTCCGTCCGACGGCGTTCCTGGACCTTCTGTGCGGGGGTGAGGTGTAGCTGCTGGTTGGGCGCCTGCAAAACAATACCGGAAGGGGGGTTTGGCTCCCACGGCGCCTCCGGTGTGAGAATGAGAGCAGGCTTTGGAGAAGAAGAAGGTTTATGTAAGTAATGTAAAGGCTGCTGTGTGTGTGTGTATGGATATTTATATGTGATGGCTGCTGTGTGTTTTTGAGTGTATGAGAGTGTGTGAGTGTAAGAGTAAAAATATTTCCCAACCCCTAAACCCTTCAGTCTTGGGGGTATATATAGCCCCAAGGTAGGGTTTAGGGGTAGTTACCTCTCAATCTGGGCCGTTGGATTTTGGGAGCGGAGGACGTCTGGCTTGGGCGGATTGCTTACACGTGTCCAGGGGAGGACCACCTCCAGAGTGTCCTAACGGCCTCTGACACGCGCCGTGCTTTTCTGGAGTGTTGACTGTTGATAGCTGTCATAGTCACATGCCCACGTACCCCTCCTTGACGGGTTGTAGGATGTGCATGTGTTTGCTGGGACCCCGCTCACGACGGTCTGAGTCCAGATCCGGATTCGGGTAGGTATTAGGTTTGGGCTCCCTGTCGGATCCGGATCCGGGTAATGTGATGGGGTCGGGTCTGGTCTCTCCATTTGATCGTTCTGGGAGAGGGGGGTCTCGGACCATCGATCGAGCCCGGTGTCCTTTAGATCCAGGTTACATCCTAGCCGGATCTCTGATACCCTATCAGTAATAACACTTAGTGAAAGATCACTCCTAATTTTTATTCATTTTTAGATATTGGTCAACTTTTATTAGTGATAAAACATATTCTGTTAGTAACAAAATATATGCTAGTTGTTATATGATGTTATTATTTATGTGATGCTGGCTATATGAATTGTGAAGAATTTCTCATCCCTTTTAGAATTCAAAGTTATCATTGAATGAGTGGAAAATGGTTGACAACCTACAACGCCCGAAAAATTATATATTAAACATTCTCTGAGCATGAAACGTTATCGAAAGGTGTTTTGGGATGCTAAAAATCAGATGGATATTTTGAGAGATACTACTTACCAAGAATTATTTCAAGCATGTGCTTTGCTTCATAATATATAAGATCTAACATGAATATACACCCAATACAGCATAGAGCAAGAGAAAATGGAGGAGGACATGGTGCAGATTTTGTTCAACATCTCAAGTGCTTCCTGGACTAATTTTAGACAGAATTTGGACAATGAAATGTTTACTGATTGGCAAAATTCTAGACATGTTTGATTTCTTTTAGAATTTTGTACTTTTCTCCTTTGTACTATATTTTGTTTAACGTTGACATTAATAAGTTTTTTATATAATTTTATTATGGTCTACTTTATGTAAATAATCTTTTACTTTTTAAACTAAAGTTGTAGGTACAAGGTTATGACGTCAAATCCTAAAGAAAAACAATTGATTACAAGAGACAATGGTACGGTCGCCAATATTAGGTGGAGCATTGTTGAAGATGTTGCCCTTGTTAAGTCACCGATGAAACTTATAAAGATGGTGGTTGGAAAGCTCAAAATGGACAGTTAAAATCCGGTGCTTACGGAAATCTTGAAAATATTATGGAGGAGATAAAACCTGGTTGCGGCATGAAAGCTCGACCACATATTGAGTTACGAGATTGTTGAGAAGACAATAGTTTATTATTGAAGAGATGCGTGGTCTAAATTGTAGCGGATTTGGATGGAATGAAACGAATAAATCATTCTCTTGTGATAAGAATATGTTTGGGGATTGATTTTTGCATTTTCTATGCAAGTAAGAAATAAAATATTAAAATTATTTTTGCGCAATTACTGATGTTGCTGGTCTGCTATATTCTGCAAATGAGTAAAATAATATGTTATGTGCTTCATTTTTGTGCATCTGGGTATTTTTGCATATCTATAAATGAAGTACACTGAAATACAACACGAACGCCGTGGTGCCAAATTCAAGAAATCCCAATTTTAAATTTTAATACTTTGCCCAAAGAAGTAGACCTGCTTACCATATTAAAAAGTTATGAGAATATAAACGGTTCCTTTCTTTCTATAAAAATAAGTGCTCATTTGCTTCTAACAGAGCAAAAACATAATCCCCAGCACACATGCTGTTCTCCATCTATAATAGCCCATATGAAGGCGTATTGTTTGAACAATTTGAAATAAAGCAGATCAACTTCAAAATCAAAAAACTATTAACCAATTTAAATCTTGGCCTTGTCATTGCCACCTCGACCCATAGTCAATATGACCCTTGTCTGCATTCACGACTCATCAGGTGTTTGTTGTCTTCGGGTTTGCTGCCCTCGTAATCGTTCACTCCTTCTTAGACCTGTTTCTCCATCTGAGGACTCGGTATCAGGATCCCTGGACTCACCAGGGAAGCTCTCTCCCCAAAGTCTGGTAGTAGGTCTTCTGACTTGTGCTCTTGCTCTAGAGCCCCCTGACCAGCTACTACTTCTTGAGCTATGTCTTGGATGGAACACTCTAATTAAAAGAAATACAGTCAGCAAACGATTTTCATTTAAAGAGAAACTGCTATCCTCCTCACCCGTCTCCTCTCCAATGGAAGCTTGCAATGTGCTGATCAAATCACCAAAATCCCTCTGCCGCTCCAATCTCCTCCAATCACGCTGCCTCTCTGGATTAGCCTCGGTTGGTCGTACATCAGGATGCACAAGCCTCGCATGCTTCCTCAGTTCTGCATATGTGCCACTGAAGTCGCATGTTTCACAGGCACAGCTTCTTGACTTTGAATTCATATATATACGGGCAGGTTCCACTACCATCCAACCATTAACATCTCCACGACAGAGAGGGCACACCAGCTTTCCCTTTACTTGGTTATCTACATTGTCATGCATCCCTGTGGACACTTCCCTACTTGCTTCAGCTTGACTACTAGTGCCTGCTGCTTCTGGAATAGCAACATTTGTGGATGGTTGTGCTATTGACACCGGGACACCTTCCTCTTGAACAGTTTCTGACCTTTCTGCAGATGACTTGCGGAACTGGTCAAAACAATTGGAATGTCGGTAGCTTGTGTCACACATGAAAGGCCGACAGCCTTTATCATGAGATGAACATATCAGAAGTATTGCATTATGAGGATGTTCCATACATACGGGGCATAGAGCTGATTCCCATTCTTTAACATCTTCATTCTCTTGAGGGTTTTTAGCAAGTGATAGAAGTGATCGACTAGATCCACATGGAAAAGGAGACACCCTTGACCTATCAAAAGATACAGAACGTGCTCTTATCTCTTTTGGCATCTTTAGGTGTGAAAGTGGCAGCACGTGTATGATGAGAACTACATGCAGAAGACAGGTTAAACTTAGCAAGAAACTAAAACTAGAAAGTTCACAAATCAAGTGAGAAAGGCAGTATACCTTTCTCAAATCATTATCTTTTTTTTCGGCATTAAATTGTGGAAGGTCGTACAGATAAATACGTTTATTATTCAATAAAAATGGGAAGTCAAAAAATTGAATTATTTTTCTCGAATTTCATTATAATTTAATTTTTTGCTTGTCCTCAAACAATGCTTTTATTGGTAATACTGTGGGAAGTCGGTTCAAACTGGATATAAAGCAGAGAAGGGAAGACAGGTGAAAGCATAGAATGCATTTCTTTCACATGTAAAAGGAATCATTTAACAAGTATAACGCATATTCAAAGTTGTCTGGAAAAGGCAAATACACCACCTGAACTTGCACACGAAAGTGTTTTGCATAAAATACATCATTGTTATATGTCAATGCAATCATCAAAATAATCAATAGATAATCACCATAGAAATGTGATACACGAGATGACTTGTTGAGAGTTAGGCTTTCGTTGCCAGATGAAACAGTTAATCAAGATAATAAATAGTATAGTTTTCCGTACTTTAGAAATAGTTATTAAAGTATCTTGTTAGAAAAGTAGATTTTTCAAAATCACTAGTTACATATGCGGTATGCCTAACACGCGCAAAATTTACAAAATAACGCCAATTTATATCCTTAAACCAAGTTACATATACAAGTGATGAGATGACAATTAACACTTTGTTTTGTCAACGTCCTCCGAAATCATATATTTTTACAAAACTATAACAAATATACTGTAAGTCATCGCCAATCCAAAACAGTACAGTGAGAGTTTCTTCTCCTTTAAAATCCATCAAACTCAGGTTCTTTAAAAGGAAGTCAAATAACCGCTAAAACCATAAAGCTTGCAACTTTAAACCAGATATCTTGCAACTTTAAACCAGAAAACACCTTAAAATCCTTGACTAAGAAACCAAAATCGACCCCAACTTTACATATTAGTATATTACCAAAACAAAAATTGAACATCTCAAATCATAAAGGGTGCAACTTCAACCCAACAACAAGATTTTAACCCTCGACTAAGAATCGGAATCCCACCCAATTTTATACATTAGTAAATTTACCAAAACAAAACTCGAAAATGACAGAAATAGCCTACATAGACCTCACTCAACTTTATAATTAAAATTTCATATCCCTTTTAGCTCAAAAATACACATTTTCATCAAATCTTTTAAACCGAACACGATCCGAAACCCGAAACATCTACCTCTCCTATTACACACTACCAAAACCAAAACACCAACAAAAAACCACAGCAAAACTTACAATACAAACTTGGTAATAACCGAACACGATCGATATATAACGATTTACAACAAATAAGCAGATCCAAGTAATACTAAACGCGCCTTAAAGAGTTATAATTGGGAATTTAAGCACAATTACTGAGACAAATCAACATATATATGTGTATATGTGTGTGTGAATTGATGATTACCTGGTTATAATGAGAGACGGGTTCGACCAACGGGTCGGATCCCGATGAGACGGCGGTCGGGGCGAGCAACTTGATTGAGAAAGTAGTGAGAACAGAGAAGAAAAGGGGATTATTTGAGGGTGCTGTCATATTTATACTTGTTATTAAGCGGGTGACGTGGCTTCGTTATGCGTCTCTTTTGGGGAATTTGAATTATTGGGTTCGGTCTGCAGCTGCCAAAACTTCCGCGACACATTGTCTCTTTAACAAATATATTAATGATGTTTTAAATAATTTTAAAATTTGTTTATTCAATTATATAATAATTTTAATATATTTATATAAATATATAATAATAATGAAGGAATTAGTAAGAAGTTGTGGTCGTAATTCATTAAGATAAGTTTTGGTTATTGTTTATCAGGATATAAAGACTATATCTAGAAGTTTAGAAATTTAGTAGTTTAACATATATATAATACTATTTATTTTATTTATTTTTATTTTTAATAACTAAAATAGAGAGATAACCGTTGAACCAAAATATAACTCATTCTGGTTATTATAACATATAATAGCCTAAAACCCGTGCGATGCGCGTATTATTTTTAATATTACATAAATTTTTTGAATTTAATTTGAAGTGAAAATTTTAAGTTATGAAACTTATTTATTTGAAATTTTAATAATATGATTTGATAATACTTATTAATATACACATATGTATATAAGTTGTTATCCTACAGTTTTAAAATATAATGTAAATATTGAAATTTATATTGTTATTGATATTTATAAGTGTGTTATTCATCAAAGTGCAGATCTGGTGGAGTTTTAGCCTTATTCAATATTGCAGCATAGCTATTTGGTACAAACTTGGCTCCATCAACAATTAAATCCTTGGGCGCTATCAGAAATAAGTGAGAAATAAAATTGCCTGAAAGATGTTTGATGAAATGTCTGTATAGAAACCGTCAGAAAATGTGAGAGAGAATAAGAAAAGAGAGAGAGTGAGTAGAATAAAAATGAAAATAAAAGATTTAAAAATCGTTTATCTCTTTTACTTAGACACCCCACGTGACAGCAGTTAATAAGAAATGGAACAGACCTTTACACCTGTCAGCCATGCAGCAGTTAAGGCAAAAGTTAATGGGCACGGTAAATAAGTAATAATTACATTGCACGTTCAGTTTTTTTTTTATAAAAAAACGGTTCCCACTAAACAAATGATTATTACTGCTTTATCTCACATAAACCAATATTCTGAGAAAATATGACCGTTCAAGTAATGACCAAGAAAAATAAATCAAGTAAATAAATACTGCCACGTCAGCATCAGAACTTGATTATTATCAGGATTTAAAAGTCATCAGAATATGGCTCCTCAACTCGAAAAGTGAATGTTTATTCCTGTAATTCTTCACACAAATACTGATATGGGTACATCAGAACTTCCATCAGAACTTTTCCTCAGAATTTATGCAATTGACACTTAAACTGTTCATCTAAAATAATATTTATCACCACAGTAATTTTCATCATTCATATGGAGTGTAAGTGTGTGCAATAAGCTAAATATCAGACAAAGAGTATAGTCTGATTCACTTCAGTGCATCTTAGAAATAAGGCATAACTAAGAACTTTGCTTAAAAATTGTCATTAGTCTAAAGCCTACTATAGAATGAGTTCATGCATGAGTCCACCTCAACTGTTTTGTGCTCATTTTATGCATCTTTTGAAATTCCTTTTTACAGTGGCTTCTCAGTATAAGTGAGTCACAACTGCTTATCAGAATTTATGCCATTATCAGAGTATTTCTCCAGTAATCAGAGAATGTGAAAAGTCACTAAGAAAATTTTATTTTGCTTTTCGAATGCATATTACTTAATACCAGCAATGCACTTGGGTCTTCCCTTCCACATATAATTTTCTCTAGATCTCAAAAGAGTACCTGATATTTATTTCTTTTTTTTCTTTTTCTTTTGATAAGTAAGGCTTATCAGCACTTAGTACATCCATCAGATTTACTAACATCAGAACTTAACAGATAAGAAGCACTATTCTAGTTTTTGACTTAGTAATAAGATACACAAAGTAAACTTTAACCAAGCTCAATATCAGAATCTGCTTGTGTTAAAAGATTTCCACATAAACAATTACTTCAAACATGGGATTATTAGTATATTAAAGACTACTAGGTCAGCATCTAGCACAGTTATCCTCATTGGATTGAATAGTCAACGAAACATTCATATCACTATCAGAGTTTAGAAATTCACATCAGACAACAATCAGCACTTAGAAAATTTCAAATTAAGCACATATTACACAAAGATAGTAATATCATGTAAATACTGATCATAAAGTCTGATGTATCAGAACATTAACTAAGCAGATTTAGAGAAAGAACCTGAAACCATTCCAAGTTCATTTACCAATCTTATAAAAGTAGCTTCACACAGTGGTTTTGTGAAGATATCTGCTAGTTATTGATCTGTTGGAACAAAATGCAATTCCACTGTACCTTCATCCACATGTTCCCTTATGAAGTGGTACCTTATGCTGATGTGCTTTGTCATTGAGAACTGGATTACCTGTCATAGCAATAGCACTTAGATTATCACAATAAATAGGGATTTTAGAATATGTTAACCTATAATCCAGTAACTGATTCTTCATCCAAAGAATCTGTGCACAACAGCTTCCTGCAGCAATGTACTTTGCTTCTGCAGTTGATGTGGAAATTGACTTTTGTTTCTTGCTAAACCAAGAAACTAATCTGCCTCCAAGAAATTGGCAGCTTCCACTTGTGCTTTTCCTGTCAATTTTGCATCCTGCAAAATCTGCATCTGAGTAACCTATTAGCTTAAAGTCTGATTCCCTAGGATACCACAATCCTAGATCAACTGTACCCTTAAGGTACTTGAAAATTCTTTTTACAGCTGTTAAATGAGGTTCTCTTGGATCTGCTTGAAATCTTGCACAAAGACAGGTAGCATACATGATATCAGGTCTAATTGCAGTTAGATAGAGTAGTGAGTCAATCATACCTCTGTAATCAATAATATCTATTGATGTACCAGTATCTTTATCCAGTTTTGTTGCAGTGGCCATAGGAGTGGATGCACTTGAACAGTCTTGCATTCCAAATTTCTTCAACAAAATTCTGTTGTACTTAGATTGACAAATAAAAGTTCCTTCTTCATTCTGCTTGACTTGAAGGCCCAGAAAATAGCTAAGTTCTCCCATCATACTCATTTGATATCTTGAATGCATTAGCTTGGCAAACCTTTTACAAAGTCTGTCATTTATAGAACCAAAAATGATATCATCAACATATATCTGCACCAAAAGTAAGTCCTTTTCATGGTTGAGATAAAATAATATTTTTTCAATGTCTTATACCATGTTCTTGGAGCTTGCTTAAGGCCATAAAGTGCTTTATCAAGTCTGTATATATGATGAGGAAATTTTGAATCTTCAAAACCTGAAGGTTGTTCAACATACACTTCTTCTTCCAATTCTCCATTAAGAAAAGCACTTTTTACATCCATTTGAAAGACTGTAAACTTTTTGTGAGCAACATAAGCCAAAAATATCCTTATGGTTTCCAATCTAGCAACTGGTGCAAATGTTTCATCATAATCAATTCCCTCTTGTTGAGAATATCATTTTGCAACCAGCATTCCTTTATTCCTTGTAATTATGCCATCACTATCAGTTTTGTTTCTGAACACCCACTTTGTACCAACAACAGATCTGTTCTTTGGTCTTGGCACTAGGGTCCAGACTTTATTTCTTTCAAATTCATTTAACTCTTCCTGCATTGCTTGCACCCAATCAGCATCTTGAAGAGCTTCTTCCACTTTCTTTGGTTTAGTCTGAGAAAGAAAAGAGTGATAGAGACATTCATTTGATGTTGCTGTTCTAGTTCTTATACCTGCTTCAGGATCTCCAATAATCAAGTCAGGTGTATGTGCTTTAGTCCACTTCCTTGCAGATGGAAGGTTATCTCTAGAACTGGATGCTCCCCCATGATCCATGTTATGTCCATCAACATTTTCTGATGCTCCCCCTGAAATTATGCTCTCTGAGTTGGATCCTTCAGAATTTGAGTTTCTAGAATTATCAGAATTTGGCCCATAAGAACTTGATGAATCAGAATTTGAGTTTCTAGAATTATCAGAACTTGCCCCATCAGAACTTGACGAATCAGAACTTAAAGAGCCTGTTATAGGTTCTGATGCTTCTTGAGATGTGGTTGGATCTTCAATATGCTCCCCCTGTACCGGTGCATTTTCCTTTGGCATAGTCACCACAGTTTCAATAACATCAGAGTTTAACCCATCAGAGTTTGCAGTATCAGGATTTAGACTGTCAGGATTTACAGAATCAGAATTTAAAACTTCATTCTCAAATCTCAGCTGATCATGATCATTGAAATCTTCAAGTCCAGTAATCTTCTTATCATCAAAAGAGATATTGATAGATTCCATGACAACCCTTGTTCTTAAATTGTAGACTCTGAAGGCGTTTGTGGAAAGTGGATATCCAACAAAAATTCATTCATCAGCTTTTAGATCAAATTTGGATAGCTGTTTAGGATGAATCTTAAGAACAAAATACTTGCATCCAAACACATGAAAATACTTCAGATTTGGCTTCTTTTTCTTCACCATCTCATATGGTGTCTTTCCATGCTTGTTGATAAGTGTTGCATTCTAAGTAAAACAAGCAATCTGCACAACTTCAGCCCAAAAATAGGTTGGTAACTTTGCTTCATCAAGCATAGTTCGTGCAGATTCAATAAGAGTTCTATTCTTTCTTTCAACAAATTCATTTTGCTGTGGAGTTCCAGGAGCAGAGAATTCCTGCTTGATTCCTTGGTCTTTGCAGAACTCTTTCATAATCAAATTCTTGAACTCAGTGCCATTATCACTTTTTATGATTTTCACAGAGTCTTTAACCAATTTATCCAGTTGTTTGACATGATCAATCAAGATAGATGCAGTTTCACTTTTTGTGTGCAAGAAATACACCCATGTGTATCTGGTGAACTCATCCACTATGACCATAGCATATTTCTTCTTTGCAATAGACATGACATTTACTGGACCAAATAGATCAACATGTAGTAGGTGATAAGGCTCAAGAATTGAAGATTCAGTCTTGCTCTTGAATGAAGATTTTCTTTGTTTTGCCTTTTGACATGAATCACAAAGGCTATCAGGAGCAAATACTGATTTTGGCAGTCCTCTCACAAGATCTTTCTTGACTAGTTCATTTATATTGTTGAAATTTAAATGAGACGGTTTCTTATGCCAATCCCAGCTTTCTTCAATTGATGCTCTACTTAACTAACAGATTGCAGAACCATCAGAACTTGTTGAAAGCTTGGCTTCATAAATATTACCATGCATGTATCCTTTCTATACAACTTTGTCTGTAGATTTGCTTATAACTTCACAGTGTTCTTCAAAGAAATCCACATGATAACCTCTGTCACAGATTTTACTAACACTCAGCAAATTGTGTTTAAGTCCTGAGACTAGAGCTACTTTTTCAATGATGACATTCCCAAGATTGATATTACCATATCCCAGAGTTTTTCCCATGTTGCGATCTCCATAAGAAACACTTGGGCCAGCTTTCTCCACAAAGTCTGATAGCAGGGCTTTATTTCCAGTCATATGTCCTGAACATCCACTCTCCAGAACTAGGATGTTTCTCTTGTTGCCCTGCAATCACAAAGACCACTAATGATTAGTTTTAAGGACCCAGACTTGCTTGGATACTTTGGCCTTATTAAGTTTGTTAACATTTGCAGCGGATTTAGCATCAGAGTTTATGTTAACAGTTTTCTTATCAGAATTTGCAATATCAGACTTTGCATCAGAACTTACACTAGAAGGAATAATGCTAACTTTCTTTAAAGAATGTTTTATTTGATAATAATCATAGTACAAACTATGATATTCCTTACAAGTATAAATGGAATGCCATAAACTACCACAATGAAAACAAGGATTTTGTGGCCTATATCTAACAGACTGACTCTTAACTCCTAATTTTGAAGGTAAGGAGTTTATGTTCTTATTCTTCCTGCAAAAAGAAGCCAGATGGTTAGAATTTCCACAGTGTAAGTCATATGTCATAGCCTATTTGTATATTCGAGGATTCAACTCAACTCAAATAAGAATGTAATAAGTAAATAGTGGATCGACCGTCAGAGAGATCTCGCAAAGTAATATCTGTCAAAGGATTCAGAAACAAGGTTCATCTACAGACTTGAGGAATTAATTCACTGGAAGAAGTTCAAGAAGTTGATCATGCCTCAGTGATATAAATCAAGATCGTGGATTTAATCAAGTGACAGAGATCTCGTCAGAGTATCAATTAATTACAAGGATTTAATCTGAAGAAAATCAAAGTGTCAGAGTCAAGACATGAAGAAACGTCACAGAAGTTAGTCACTCATGAACCAGACAGTACATCGAGTGTCAACGTTGAAGTGGTAGAATTGATTCATAATTTTCAGTAATTTTCAGAAGATTTGCAGAAGAATGGTTGCTGCTCAAGACTAGAATTAATTCTCTATTAATTAATTAATTTATCTAATTTAATTAAGAAAATAAATTATATCTGCGAAGAATAATTTATTTATTAATTGAATTAATTGATTAATTAATTCTGAATTAATTTTAGGAATTTTCAGAAGTTTAATTGGATTAAATTCAAGTCTTAAATCAGCAAGACAAATGGAAATGAACTAGCATGACAATCTGGATTGTCATACCGATTGTCATGCCAAGTCATTTCCATTGTCATACCGAAAGTTACTCTAGGAGGATAATTGTCTTGCTAGTTCATTCTGATTGTCATGCTAGTTCATTCTGATTGTCATGCTAGTTCATTCTGATTGTTATGCTAGTTCATTCAGATTGTCTTGCTAGTTCATTCAATTGTCCTACCGAAAGTCTTGCCAGCTATAGGATTGTCATGCCAATTCAATTCTATTGGTTTGTTGATTAAAAAGAAGCAGAAGACCTTCTTTCAATTATCTATCATTCAAACAGAAGAACAAAGAACAAGAAAAGCAGCCGCCTTGAAATATTACATTTTTCATCTGTTTAATCCAAGATTAAATTTCTAGATTGTAAAGTTAAATCCAATCAACTAGAAATCTTTATCTTGTTCTTGTGTAACAATCTAGCGGATCAAAATCCCTAGAACTTAATCTCAAATCGCGTTTAGCATTTGATTCTAATTATTGCAAAAATAGAAAAAGTTCATGTCGAATTTATTCTAGATTTGTGATAATTGATTTGAGATTAATACCTTGTAATCGATACAGTTGTTGTAACACCTTTCAAGTTTAATAATATTTTTATTTAACTTGAATTTTGTTTCACATTTTTTTTATTCCGCATTTAATTCGATTATTCGGTGCTGTTTGTATTCAACCCCCCCTTCTACAAACACATTGGGACCCAACAATTGGTATCAGAGCCTTCTGATTAACGAACAAATCAAGATCCTAGACTTTTGTGATTTTTCAACTCTTTGAATTTTTATTCATTCAAAAATTCACAATGACTTCACATAAAGTTGGAACCGTTAAAATTCCACAATTTGATAATGAGAATTATATTATGTGGAAGAAGAAGATGCTCTTATTTTTACAAGTTGCAAATCCCAAATATTCAAACTTGTTAAAGAAGGGTATAAAAACTCCGATGGTTATTGAACCGGAGGTAATAATAGATGGTGTGGTGACTACTAAAGCTAGAACCTATCCAAAAGAGCCCGAAGATTTTACTCCTGCTGAGAAGGAAGAAGCCTCCTTGGATGCCAGCCTTCAATTAATATTAATTGATTCCCTTGATCCCTTGATGAACAGACATGTGATGAACTGTAAAAATTCCAAACACATGTGGGAAACTATTGAGGTGATTAATGAAGGCACAGAGGAAGTTAGGGAGAACAAGTTGGAAATCCTAACCTTTGAATATGAACATTTCAAATCAAATCCAGGAGAAGGAATTACTGAAGTGTTTGAGAGGTACAATGCGTTGATCAACAACCTGAACATCAATGGAAAGTATTATTCAATCAGGGAGGTCAACAAAAAGTTCCTTTTAACACTGCCAGCTCATCTTGAACATAGAATCACTGCCATTAGAGAAGCTAGAGATCTGAATGAGATTTCTTTGGACAGGCTCTATAGAGTGTTAAAAACCTATGAGTTGGAGCAGATTCAACAGAAGGAAGTCTACGGGAAGGATAGAATGGTCAGCACATCTACTGCACTTGTAGCTGAAGGTCAACAACAACAGCAATCTCAACAATTAGAGAGAATGGTACAGTATTCCAAGGCTGAGGAAAATATGTTAGTAGCAGAATATGATCCTCCTACTACAAATCAATCAAGTGATGATTTTTATTCCTTGGAAGAGCTGGAGCAATTGGAAGACGAGTCAATGGCCCAAATTGTCAAGAGATTCTCCCATGTCAGATTCAAGAGGAATCCCAAGCTGAAGTACAAGTCCAACTACAACAAATTCCAGAAAGGTGGATCTTCATCCTCTAACACCAGCAGTGGTGGATACAAAGCAGGGATGGTTGATCGGAGCACCATTAGATGCTATAACTGCAATGAGTTGGGACACTTTGCCACAGAATGTAGGAAGCCAAAGCAAGTAAGAAAGAACTCTGAAAGGGCTTATCTGGCAAAGGGAAGAAGCTGGGATGATACTGACAGTGAAGATGAAGATGAAGGAAATCTTGCTCTTATGGCTATTGATGGAAAAGCTTCATCGTCAAGAATAGAGGTAAAACTTTCTGATGCTGAAATGGTTTATCATCTAAGAGGTAACTTAGATTGTGCACGTCGTGATAATGAACTGTTAAGTTTACAGATCACAGACCTTGAGAAAGAGGTCAATGAATTAAGACTTGTGCACATTAATCAAGACAAATTAAAAGAACAGGTATCTTTTCTAGAGAATAGAGTTGACTGTTATAGAAAACTTGAAACTATTCTCAAAGACAAGATCACCGGTCTTGAGACTAAGGTTAGAGCCTACTTCAATTCTTGTTCGAAGGCTAAAGAGTTCTACAGTAAGCAAGCTGTTAATCAAACATCTGGAATAGGTTATGATTACAATGCTGCTATTGGAGAATTAGGCATAAACTCCCCTCCCCATGTCTGTGCTAAAGGGAGGGAAGTACCACATGTGCTTAAGGGTGTTGATGAACCCCTCTATAAAGCATCAATTGCTGAACCATTTGATGCGACCTCTTCTGTTATTCATGAAGAAATACGTGCTGAAGATCATGCTAATGAGAAGATTGTTTCCAAGTCAAGTGAGTTGAAAGTTCCAGTCAAAGTTGTGAAAGCAACTGAGACTAACTCAGACACACATGAGTTGGATAACAATAATTCCCTGTCTACCATGCATAAATTACCTGCTGTTAATCACTCTCATGAAGCATGTGGTGTTGCTAATTGTATGTCTTGTGTTTTAATATGATGTATGCTTATTTTAATGGTAAGCATGTGTCTAATGATAAGACTACTCCTCGTCAGCATGTGAATAACATGAAGCATGATAGGTCTAAGACTGCTAGTCCTTCTAAGGCTAGAAAGGAGACATTTGTGCCTAAGCTTAAACAGAAATTTGTTAAGGCTGTTTACAAGGTCAAATGTCCAGTCATTGAGAAAGTTGAGACAATTAAAATTAAAAATGTTGTTTTGTCTGACAAAGGACAGTTCTACAAGTATGCCGGGCCCAACCAAGTTTGGGTTCCGAAGAAGGTCTAATCCATTTGAAGTGCAGGGTAGTATACAGGTGTAACCGGTAGTGTGGATTCTTGACAGTGGATCATCAAGACATATGACCGGAGATAGAGCCCTGCTATCAAATGTGGATTGAGAAAGCTGGCCCCCTGGTTACCTTTGGAGATAACAGCAAAGGTTTATCTGAGGGATATGGCTGTTTGCAAGCTGGGAATGTTATCATTGTAATTTTGTATATTGTGCTAGGTTATTATCAGGAAGCAGTATCTAACATATAGCACCAGTGACGAGACTTGAGTATATTATGACATATCAGGCACCTGCTGCACATTACACTTGGAATTGTACTCTAGTAAGATGTGTACAAGTGTACTCCTGGTTGGTGAGTCAAAAGAGGAAGTCAATGCACCACAGTTCATGGACTTTGCAGCTGCAGATCTATTGGACTATGCAATCTCTTCTTCACAATCTCACTTCAGGTTGGTATGAACTAGTGTACTACTCAAGCAATCGTCAAGAACATGGTATGGCACTCTAACTGAAGTTATTGTTTAATATGAACTAGTAGAGTCGTCATATTTTTAACTCTCTTATCACTAAGCACAATCATATTGTTTTATATGTGCAGTGGTATATTGATTATGCAACATAACAATTAGTATCTAAAGTACTTGACAAGTATCGGTCAATGATATGTTGTTAACATTATGTTGCAGATATTTGTAAGCTTTTGACATGAATGAGAATTACTTAGACTTTACCCTAAGTGATCAATGTTTTATCAAAAACTCATTCATATTGAAAAACAAAATCAAACTTCTTTCTACATTAGTGATTTCTTATTTCGTGTAAAATCTTTTGAAATCACTATTGTAAATCATTTTCTCTCTATCACCATATGTTCTGTGTTACAGGTTCAGTCTCCAATGACTTTCTTTCATTGACAGTCATGAGGTTGAAAACCCACAACGTCTATCCCAGACTGTAAAGACAATCACAAAAACAGAACCAACCAACACTCTCTTACCACTAAATGTAGTATGAATGAGCGTGAGGGAGATAGTGCCTAGTGCACCACATAAGGAAGGTTCTGTAGTCAACCCAGTAGCTCTGTCTCCTACATAGATGAGTAGTATTTAAACCGAGACAACTGCTAGCCCCCATACATCTTCTCAAAAAGATGTAATGGCTGAAAAGGCACAAAAACAGTTACTAGATTCATTCTCTCAACAGGGTGCGTCTATTGAATTTTGCCTGTCGGCCAAGGTATCCGATGTAGTGTCACCACTTCAAACATAATCAATTCTTGATGCACAAGGAGAGGTTACACACACAAAGGATGAGTTGACGGAAACAAGAGTTTCGACCATTTTAAGGTCAGATTCGATTGTTCAAGGTTCGTTAGTGGACCAATTGCCTTTACAGGTGTTAGGAGAGGATACTGATCCAAAAGCCATATGTCAGTGGTCAGTGTCTACCTCCCCAGGCTTAAATCCCCTGGATGCATCTGCGGATAGTGGATCTGACATAGGTGCAGATCGGCAACTTGTTGATAATGATTCAGATATTACCTGATGAGTCACAAGGAAATGTCTTCACAGGCATTAGAAGGGAACTTTGATCTTTATGCTAAATTCTTTGGATCATTGTTTACCTTCCCAGAATTCAAATCTGGAACCCTAAAAGGGAAACTAGCAACTTGTAGATTATGACTCAGATTCATCTGACGAGTTTAACAAGGATGGGGATTTGTGAACTCCCATTGCACCACCTGTGACCTCCTTAAGGATGGCTAAGGTGATTTTCCTTGCAGGTACAGCTGATTTTTGGAGCTATGAGAGAAGAGTGATACACTTGTGAGAATGAGTGTAAACACGAGTGGAGAGAAGAGTGAAACACATGTGAGGTACACTAAAACACAATCACACACTCACAGTGAGGAAGAAAGAGAAACTACTTGTTATTTCTTTTCCAACCAAGTGAAATATGAGAACTCCTTCAGACGACGGCATACATTCCTTCTTTAAGGGGGAGATAAAAGCTTAAGTAATAGTTTGGAGGATTCCTCAACTAAGGGGGAGAAATAGCAGGGAGGAAGAAAAATATCCTACATGTACACTACACCACACCATTGTTGTTTCTAACTACGGATCCTATTGTACGGGAGAGGTGGTAAACACAAGGTGATTTCCTAGTAAGGGAAGAAGCTGTTAGGGGAGTACCATTGGTTTTTATCTGCGGATCCTATTGTACGGGAGAGGTGGTAAAACGAAGGTGATCTTCTGTAATCAGTTGATTCTCATAGGGGGAGAAGCAAGAGATATGGGCTTCTCAACAGGAAATGTGGTTGTACAAATGAAGATGGAACTACTTGAAGATATGTTCAGTCTAGAGGAACATCTACTTGGAATCTGGAAAATGTTAAATCTCATCCAGAAATTTTCTGCTATTTACTTTGCATGTATGTTTATATCTTTTTCTTATTTGTTAGTTGAGTTATCCTCTAGGTATTTGTGTGTTATTGTCTAACAAACAAATAGGGGGAGATTGTAAGTCATATGTCATAGCCTATTTGTATATTCGAGGATTCAACTCAACTCAAATAAGAATGTAATAAGTAAATAGTGGATCGACCGTCAGAGAGATCTCGCAAAGTAATATCTGTCAAAGGATTCAGAAACAAGGTTCATCTACAGACTTGAGGAATTAATTCACTGGAAGAAGTTCAAGAAGTTGATCATGCCTCAGTGATATAAATCAAGATCGTGGATTTAATCAAGTGACAGAGATCTCGTCAGAGTATCAATTAATTACAAGGATTTAATCTGAAGAAAATCAAAGTGTCAGAGTCAAGACATGAAGAAACGTCACGGAAGTTAGTCACTCATGAACCAGACAGTACATCGAGTGTCAACGTTGAAGTGGTAGAATTGATTCATAATTTTCAGTGATTTTCAGAAGATTTGCAGAAGAATGGTTGCTGCTCAAGACTAGAATTAATTCTCTATTAATTAATTAATTTATCTAATTTAATTAAGAAAATAAATTATATCTACGAAGAATAATTTATTTATTAATTGAATTAATTGATTAATTAATTCTGAATTAATTTTAGGAATTTTCAGAAGTTTAATTGGATTAAATTCAAGTCTTAAATCAGCAAGACAAATGGAAATGAACTAGCATGACAATCTGGATTGTCATACCGATTGTCATGCCAAGTCATTTCCATTGTCATACCGAAAGTTACTCTAGGAGGATAATTGTCTTGCTAGTTCATTCTGATTGTCATGCTAGTTCATTCTGATTGTCATGCTAGTTCATTCTGATTGTCATGCTAGTTCATTCAGATTGTCTTGCTAGTTCATTCAATTGTCCTACCGAAAGTCTTGCCAGCTATAGGATTGTCATGCCAATTCAATTCTATTGGTTTGTTGATTAAAAAGAAGCAGAAGACCTTCTTTCAATTATCTATCATTCAAACAGAAGAACAAAGAACAAGAAAAGCAGTCGCCTTGAAATATTACATTTTTCATCTGTTTAATCCAAGATTAAATTTCTAGATTGTAAAGTTAAATCCAATCAACTAGAAATCTTTATCTTGTTCTTGTGTAACAATCTAGCGGATCAAAATCCCTAGAACTTAATCTCAAATCGCGTTTAGCATTTGATTCTAATTATTGCAAAAATAGAAAAAGTTCATGTCGAATTTATTCTAGATTTGTGATAATTGATTTGAGATTAATACCTTGTAATCGATACAGTTGTTGTAACACCTTTCAAGTTTAATAATATTTTTATTTAACTTGAATTTTGTTTCACATTTTTTTTATTCCGCATTTAATTCGATTATTCGGTGCTGTTTGTATTCAACCCCCCCTTCTACAAACACATTGGGACCCAACACACAGTTATAACATTTCTTTCTAGGAGTATTAGGAACAGGCTTATAATCATTGCTTTTATTCACACCTACCTTTCCATTCGTATTTTTCCTAGGTGGCTTTACCTTGTTTACATTTTTAACATCTTTCAGCTTATGCTTAAGCTGCTTCTTTGTCATTAAGCTTATGTTAACTTCAGTTGGCTTATCCTGTTTTGGTTTGTCAGAAGTTAATTTATCTTTAACTTTTGATTTATCAATATCAGACTTTACAGCTACAAACTTAACAGGATTTACCTTTGGCTTTTGTTTAACAACTATAGGCTCAATTTCTACAGTTCCTTTATTATTTTTATCATCTCCATAACCTAAGCCCTCTTTCCAATTTCCACTACTTAACAAATTCTGAGTTGTTCTGCCAGAGTTAGTCCAAGTCCTGATAATCTCTCTTTCCTTTTCTAACTCAGTTTTTAGAGATTCATTCATTTTTAACACTTCATCTCTAACATAGAAAACATCATTTCTATCTTTATGAGTTTAATGGAACATAACTAACTCTTTTTCTAAATAATCATTCCTCTTTTTATAGGCAAGATTTTCAGAAGTTAATCTTTCATATGTTAAAGTTTGATCTCTATAACTAATGAACATGGTTTTAAGATATCTTCTCAACTCAGTAATATTATCAGTATGAAAATCATAAGTTGTTTGAGGTACCTTTAACTCAGCAGCTTCAGAACTGCTATCAGCATTTTCCATCAAGGCATAGTTCACCTCACTTTTAGAATCTGAAGTGTCTGTCCAACTTTTCTTCTTTGTGACAAGAGCCTTGCCTTTGTCACTTTTTCTTTTCTTGCAATCAGGAGATATGTGGCTTCTCACCACAGTTTAGCATTTGATATTTGAGTAATCTCCTCTGTCAGACTTTCCTCCTTTGCCTTCAGATTTTCTGAAACCTTTCTTATCAGAACTTGCACCTTTCCTGGAAAACTTCTTTCCCCTTCTGAATTTCCTGTGTGCAATCTTTGTGATTCCTTTCACCATAAGAGCACACAGCTTCATCATCTCTTCATCAGGGTCCATCTCAGATAGACTTTCAGTTTCTGAATCCTCATCACTATCAGGACTTGATGACTCAGTATCAGACTTTTTGATGAAAGCCTTTCCTTTGCCTTTCTTTGAGACAGCCACTTTAGGGGATTCCTCTCAGCCTTAAGAGCAACTGTTCTTGATTTTCTCCCATGCCTTTTGCTTCTTTGATCCATCTCAAGTTCATGAGTCTTGAGCATACCATAAATTTCATCAAGAGTAGTTTCATCAAGAGCATAGTTGTCTCTTATAGTTGTGGCCTTCATAAGATTAATATCTTCAAGATCATATTCCTTATCTACCAGTGACAGATCATTCAAGAGTTTGACAAATCTGTCATATAATCCAGTTAATGACTCATCAGGTTTTGAGTCAAAGTGTTCATACTCTTGAGTGAGTATAGTCCTCCTGTTCTTCTTAATTGAATCAGTTCCCTGGCATCTTGTCTTCAAGGCATCCCATATCTCCTTTGCAGTCTTGCAGTTAATTACCTTGTTTGACATAACATTATTAATGGCACTGTGCAACAAATGTCTTACCTTTGCATCCTTTGCAATAGATGAGATATCTTCAGCTGTATATTCACTTTTCTCCTTTGGTACAGTCTGTGCTGGTTGATCTGCAACTATAACAGAGAGCTTGGGTGGCTTATGTGGTCCTTCATTAATTATGTCAAGGAATTCTGGATCTATAGCTTCCAGAAACATAGACATCCTCACCTTCCATATGGGATACTCAGAAGGTTTCAGTATGGGAACCCTAATAGTCTCATATCGATTATGGATTTGAGTCTTTGGAGTTTCTTCAGTTTTGGTGGGCTTGGTTGGAGTTTGTGCTTCTTCAGACATGATTGTTTTTGGATCTTTACTGTATGTATGTTAACAGATTGCTCTGATACCACTTGTTAGGTCACACACACTGTAGAAGGGGGTTGAATACAATGTTTACTATAATCAAATCGAATATATGAACTCAAGTAACAAAAAACAGATTTTATTCGACACAATAAACTCTGTTACAAAGAACTGTTCTCTCTCAGTGATGAACAAATTATCACGAGAGCTGCTAGGGTTACAATGAATAATAATCTCGATTAAGATAACACATATAGTGTAAACCGTATATCTGTGTTTATATACTATACACAGTTACAAGATAATCTTCTAATTGATATCGAATATAATTCTGCTTCTTAATATATATCAACTAGTTATCTTTTCTTCCGAGTATTCTATTCTTCATAGAATTCTTCTCCATGCATATCTCTTCTTATGTTTGTCTTGATCTTATTTCTTTTCAATCAACCGTCTTCCTTATCTGAACGTCTCCTTAAGTCCTGATATTATCTCCTGATAAATATCTCCTGATAACTTAAGTTCTGACAACTTAAGTTCTGATATCTTAAGTCATGACTTCAGTATAAGTACTGATTTCCAGTTAAGCACTGATTTATCCTGTTAAGTAAGATCTGAAAACTAAACACAAATCATATTAGACATGACATCACAAATATATCTAACAGGATAAATCAAAATTCAAATGTTTCAAATGTGGCTTAGCAGGGCACTTTGCCAGTGAGTGTAGAAAGTCAGATTCCAGCAAGAAGAAGTTTGAGCCTGTAGACTATAAACAGAAATATTTTGAGTTGCTCAAACAAAAGGAAAGGGCTTTCATTACACAAGAAAATAACTGGGCAGCAGATGGTCTGGATGAGGATGAGGATGTCAGCTATGTCAATCTAGCCCTAATGGCCAAATCTGATGAAACAGAGACAAGTTCTTCAAGTAATCAGGTAATCACCACTAACCTAGCATATTTACCTAAAGCTGAGTGTAATGATGCAATAAATGACATGTCTACAGAATTATATCATTTGCGTGTTACACTTAAGTCTCTTACTAAGGAAAATGCTAAAATCAAATTAAACAATTTGTTTTTAAGTGAGAGGAATAATGTGTTGGAATCTCAGTTTATTAAATTTGAAAAATTGAGAATTGAGTGTAAAATTGCTAAGGATGAATTAACTGAGTCCTTAAAGAAAGAAGAGATCTTGAAGAAGTAGCTTGAACGAGAACAGGAGGTGATTAAGGCATGGAAAACATCTAGAGATGTTCATGCTCAAATCATTAAAGTTCAAGGTATTGAGTCCTTATGTGATGCAGCCTGGAAGAAGAATAAGGAGAAACTGGAATCCAATTTGGTTGAAGGATTGCTAACAGATGTGGACTCGACGGATGATGAGAGCCATCCGTCGGATAATCAAAAGGATTATCCGTCGAGTGACACAAATCCTCATCCGTCGGCTGTAAGCAAACCTGTGAGTAAAGCCAAACTTGCTAAGTTAAATGAAAAGTATGGATCAGTTTCCAAAAACTTCATTTCAGGAGAATCTAGTCAATTGAGGAATGAAAAGAATGTGAATGTTGGTCATCTGTCTATCAAGCAATTGAATGACAGACTAGAAAAGATTGAGGTTAAAACAGAGGCTAAAAAGAAAAACAATTGAAATGGTAAAGTAGGGATTAACAAGCATAACAACTACACACCTGATAAGTATGCTCCAAGAAAAATATGTGTTAAGTGTGGTAGTGTAAATCATCTGTCTGTTAATTGTAAATCTGTCATGCCTACTTCCATATCTGTGCCACCTCCTTTTCCCAACATGAATGTCATGCCTTCTATGCCTATGAATGCTATGTCTACACAGAATATGGATGCACAATTTGCTAATATGCCATTTGCACCTAATTCTTATTATGCTGCATTTAGTATGCCTCAAATGCCATTTAGCATGCCCTACTGGAATAACATGTTTACTAATAGCATGCCATTTCCTGTTAATCAAAATATGCATGATAACTCTGTTGCAATGAATGGTTTCAAAGGTACAACTCAAATGACTAAGGATGAATCTGATATCCCCAAGTCAAATTAGATCAAACCTAGGAAACAGAAAAAGAAAGCTAACAAGGAAGGACCCAAGGAAACTTGGGTACCAAAATCAACTTGATTTGATTTTAATGTGTACAGGGAAACAGAAAGAATCTGTGGTACTTGGATAGTGGCTGTTCAAGACACATGACTGGTGATTCTACCCTGCTCACAGAGTTCAAGGAGAGAGCTGACGCAAATATTACTTTTGGAGATGACAGCAAGGGTTATACAATGGGATATGGCTTGATTTCAAAAGACAATGTCATCATTGAGGAGGTTGCCTTAGTGGATGGTCTCAAGCACAATTTGTTGAGCATCATCTAGCTGTGTAACAAAGGCAATTCAGTAACCTTCAACTCAGAAGCCTGTGTTGTGACAAACAAGAGGAGCAACAAAGTGGTTCTCACTGGAGTGAGAAAAGGATATGTGTACCTAGCTGACTTCAACTCATAAAATGCAGAATCTGTTACTTGTCTTCTCAGTAAAGCAAGTCAAGATGAAAGTTGGCTATGGCACAAGAAACTATCCCATCTAAACTTCAAGACCATGAATGAACTTGTAAAGAAAGAACTAGTTAGAGGCATTCCTCAAGTGGAGTTTTCTAAGGATGGACTGTGTGATGCTTGCCAAAAGGGAAAGCAAATGAAAGCATCATTCAGAAAAAAGCTTGATTCAACAATTGAAGAACCTTTACAACTGCTATACATAGATTTGTTTGGAACAGTCAATGTGTTGTCAATCTCAAGGAAAAGATTTTGCCTAGTAATTGTAGATGATTTCTCAAAGTTCTCTTGGACATATTTTCTTAAGTCCAAAGATGAGGCTAGTGAAATCATCATCAGTCACATAAAGTAAGTCAACAATCATCCTGATTTCAAAGTTAGAAGAATAAGGAGTGATAATGGAACTGAGTTCAAAAATTCTGTCATAAGAGTATTTTGTGAAGAAAGTGGGATTTTGCATGAGTTTTCAGCAGCAAGAACTCCACAACAAAATGGAGTAGTAGAAAGAAAGAACAGATCACTTATTGAAGCTGCAACGACAATGCTTGAAGAGTTTAAGTTACCAACATATTTCTGGGCTGAAGCTGTAAATACTGCATGTTACACTCATAATATTTCTCTGGTTAATCAAGCAAAATGCATGACTCCCTATCAATTGTTCAAGAACAAGAAGCTAACTCTAAATTTTCTTCATGTCTTTGGCTGCAAATGTTATATCCTGAGAAATCAAACTGATCAGAATGGGAAGTTTGATGCTAAAGCAGATGAAGGAATTTTTGTTGGATATGCTGTTGGTAAATTATATAGAGTCTACAATCTGAGAACCAACATTGTTGTGGAATTAATACATGTTGTGTTTGATGATAAAAATATTGAAGGACTGCAAGATGAAGATTACCATGAGAGCCTCAAATTTGACAATGTGGAGATGGTTAGTGATGACAGTGATGATGAAAGTGATCAAGAAACAGTATCAAAGGATAATGCAGAAAAATCCATTACCAATGAAGCACAAAATTCAACATCTGTCGAGTTGAAAAATGCTTCATCCGTCGGGAGACAATCTGCCTTATCCATCGGGAGATAACCAGCTTCATCCGTCGGTACTCAAAATTCACCATCTGTCGGGTCATCAAAAGAAGCTGGAAGTCAGAATAGATCACTTACAGAAAGTTCCCCTTTCTTAAATTAAAGATCCATTAATTCAGGGGGAGTTTCTAATAATCAAAACTCAATCACACATCAAGACAACAATGAGGCCTCTTCATCTAGAGCTAATCTACCTCAACAAAGGAAATGGACACAGGATCACCCCTTTGAACTCATCATTGGTGATGTATCTTCTAGATTTCAAACATGGAGAGCAACTCAGGAAGAATGTCTATATAGCAGTTTCCTATCTAAGGAAGAACCAAAGAAGGTAGAAGAAGCTTTGTTGGATCTTGATTGGATTTTAGCTATGCAGGAGGAGCTAAACCAATTTGAAAGGAATAAGGTTTGGAAGCTGGTACCCAAGCCTAAAGGAAAGAATCCAATAGACACCAAATGGGTATTCAGAAACAAGATGGATGAAAATGGCATAATAGTCAGGAACAAAGCTAGATTGGTTGCCAAGGGCTATTGTCAACAAGAAGGAATAGATTTTGATGAAACATTTGCTCCTATTGCAAGACTTGAAGCCATCAGAATCTTCTGAGCCTATGCAGTCCATGCCAATTTCAAGGTCTATCAAATGGATGTCAAAAGTGCCTTTCTGAATGAAGATTTGGAGGAGGAAATCTATGTCAGTCAGCCTCCTGGTTTTGAAGATCCAAATTTTCCTGAATATGTCTACTATCTTTTGAAAGCACTTTATGGACTGGAGCAAGCACCTAGAGCCTGGTATGACACTTTGTCAAAGTTTCTTTTAGGGAATCACTACACTAGAGGTACTATAGACAAAACTTTATTCTTTAGAAATGTTAATGGCTCTAGTATACTTGTTCAAATTTATGTAGATGACATTATTTTTGGCTCTACATATGAGAAACTTTGCAAAAAGTTTGCCAAAGTGATGCAAAGTAAGTATGAAATGAGAATGATGGGAGAACTGACTTACTTTTTTGGTTTACAAGTTAAGCAAGTTAGTGATGGAATATTCATTAGTCAAACTAAATACATTTATAATCTTTTAAAGAAGTTTGATCTAATGGATTGCACATCTGCAAAAACTCCCATGGCCACTGCAACTAAGCTTGAATTAAACACTACTGAAAAGTCTGTGGATATTTCAAGTTATAGAGGCATGGTTGGCTCACTTCTGTACTTAACAGCTAGTAGGCCAGATATAAGGTTTGCTACATGTCTTTGTGCTAGATTTCAGGCTGATCCTAGAGAATCTCACTTAATAACTATTAAGAGAATTTTCAGATATCTCAAGGGAACACCAAAACTTGGCATTTGGTACCCTAGAGATTCTGGTTTTGATCTAACTGGTTATTCAGATGCAGATTATGCAGGTTGTAGAATTGATAGAAAAAGTACAACATGAACCTGTCAATTTCTGGGAAACAAGCTCGTGTCCTGGTTCAGTAAAAAGCAAAATTCAGTTTCTACTTCTACAGCTGAAGCTGAATATATTACTGCTGGCAGTTGCTGTGCACAGATTTTGTGGATGAAAAACCAATTGTTAGACTATGGTCTGCAAGTTGAAAGGATTCATATTTTCTGTGATAACACAAGTGCAATTGTCATCACTGAAAATTCAGTACAGCATTCAAGAACAAAGCACATAGACATCAAGTACCACTTCATAAGGGAATATGTAATGAATGGTACTGTGGAACTACATTTTGTTCCAAGTGAGAAGCAGCTTGCAGATATATTTACCAAGCCACTGGATGAATCCATATTTTCAAGGTTGGTAAGTGAGTTAGGTATGCTAAATTACTCTTGAATCTTTATAGAAAATTTGCAAGTTGTAATGCAGCCAGAAATTTAATTAATTTTTCAGTGTTGGATGAAATTTTGGCTAAGTCAAAATTTACATCCCGACGGATGATCATTATCTATCGAGTTTGATCATCCGTCGGAATATAATTTGTTAGCAAAATCAATTATTTTTCTGGAATATTTTATAACTCGACGGATAACTATTTATTCTCATCCGTCGAATTGTCTGAATCCTAGCCGTTAATTTCCTGAACATTATCCATCGAGTATACTTACAATTTGTAAGCATAACACGACATATAATTGATAGAATTTTTACAGTTTATTTTTTTTAAACGGCTATTTTGGGCAATTCTTATTGGTCAATTTATTTTACTTTATTATTTTGACAGTTATTTTTTGAGATAGTATAAAAGCATAATTCATTTTCATTGCTTTTCTTTTATCATTCTCAAATCATCTGCTCTAACTTCTCTCTTTCTCAAAAGCACTTACTTTCTCTCTCTCTCTGCAAGTTTTTACTCTCTAACAATGGCACCGGTCGTCAAGATAATGTCTCAAATTAGATTTATCTATGAGGTGAACAACTTCACTGCTCTTGTGAATAAGGGGATTCAACAGTCTGGCGACTACCACAAGATGATGGATTTTGTGTAGAACTGCAAACTCAACTATGCTATGCTGGAATCACCCACCATATACTGTGAAGTTGTTGAAGAGATGTGGACGACTGCAACATTCAACTCAGCTGATAAGACTATCACTTTCACTATTAAAGGTAAGGAATTTTGTGTTAATAGTGACATTGTTAAAGCATGTTTCAAAATTCCTGATAATATTGTAACTTCACCACACATAGACACTGACATTGTTAATATGCTTAACTCCATGGGTTATGCACTCTCTACTTCTAAATTAAGTGAAATTGGGAGGTTGGGTCATAGGAAGGAATGGAGTTATTTATGTGATGTAGTTACTAAGGTATTTTCTGGTAAAATGAGAATATTTTGATTCAGTTAATATCTCTATACTTAACATGCTTTA
Organism: Apium graveolens; assembly: GCF_009905375.1. Taxonomy (NCBI): domain Eukaryota; kingdom Viridiplantae; phylum Streptophyta; class Magnoliopsida; order Apiales; family Apiaceae; genus Apium; species Apium graveolens. Next base: position 207,359,534 of record NC_133650.1, on the reverse strand, counting down.
CATGCTTGTAACTGATAAACTTTTCAACTTTAGTGATCTTGTTATAATTGAGTTGGGGTTTAAGTTAGGGGAGCTAAATAAGAGGGGTAAAAATGTTTACTATGCTAGATTTTTAATGATGATTGCTAACCACCTCTCTGAGGATATTGTGCTTGAGAACCCAACAAGTCATTGACCCAACAGTTGCCTGCCCAAGCTACCAAACCCAAAATTTCAAAAACCAAGACAAAGAAAGCCCCCTCTGGTGTCTCTCAAAAGATGCCAGTTGTAAAATCCACCAAACCAAAAGAGGGGAGTGTGAAGGTGGGTAACAAAGGTGAGGGACAGGGTGAACATCAAAGAAACCCTAAGGATAAGGTTGGAGAGGTGAGTGTTTCCCAGCCTAGCCACACTGCAGTTTCCCAACAAACTGCAGTGCTTAATAAGGATATAAGCTCATTGCTAGTTGCATCCTCCCAAAAGGATGTGACTATTGAACAAAGCTCTCAACCAAGAGCACAGGCCAAAAGGGTAAGGGACACAAGCTCACCCCAAACCTATACTAGAAAGAAGAAACCAAAGACCCTTTGGGATGCACATGGTTCACACACTGTGCAAACTAGTGCTAAAGACACAGTCATTGCACCTTCTCAAAGTCAGGTTGATGTGGCTCCAATAAATGTGGAGTCACAGCCAAAATCTTTAACAATTGAAGCCCCTGAAACACCAAATTCTCCCACACACTCTTTGGATGTTAACATGATAAACATATCACTTCCAAATTCTCCATCTTTAACTCTCTTGGAGAAGCCAAAAATCCAAGCAAGTGAGCATCATCTTCTAGATGATTTGTTGGCTCACTTGCCATTTCTTTCTGAAACTGTTGAGACATCTGTGCCAAAATTCTCATCAATCTGTACAGAGTCCACAATAGTTTCCACTCCAAACTCATTCATTTCTACTACTCGATGGATATTGTTCATCCGTCAAGTAGTGATTGTATCCCGAAAGATAAGCTTAACAGCAGTTATCCGTTGGATAGTCAAACTGCTAACCCGACGGATATTCCTTATCCGTCGAGTGTCTCTGCACAGCTTCAAATTTCATCAATTATTACAAGTGTAGAAGACTTAGTGGTAGTGCAATCACTCCTAGGATTGAGGGAAGGGAGTGAAATGAGTGAGAGTCTGGGTTGCTCCCAGGAAAAAAGAGAGGAAAAGAGTGAACAAATGCAATCCATTTCTTCAGGATTGGAAAAAGTGAGTGTGAGGAGTCCCACCTTAGATGGTGAAGGTGAGGGTATGAGGGTGGGGAGCCAAGGTGAGACCTTGATGCAACAAAAAAAGATCAAGAGAGAAATGCAGGTATAGGAGTGATAAGGGTGGAAACCATTGCAAGTGAGTCAATGAGTGTCAATGATGCAGAAAGTGAAAGGCTATTTCAGCAAGAATATCAAGTTGTTATAGATTCCATTTCCATGGATGCTGAGACATTTACTCACCCTGTGACAACTTACCAAACTCTAGATGTACAGGGCAATGAGGAGGCTGAAAGATTGCTGAACTTGGTGCATACCACACAATCTTTACAAAGAGCAAAGGATGCAATCACTATTATGCCTTCCAATATTGGCAGTGATTTGGAACTGAATGAGACTTCTTTTAGGGATGATGGTGGTGATGAGGAGGAAGATAGCATGGACATAGGGGGAGATGCCGATATTCCAGCCTGGATGCTCACAAAAAAATGCTCCTACTCACAACTCCAATCAACACTTTTCAAGCTGATTCATGACACCCAAACAACCATTCATGCATCTTCCAACGCTAGTACAAAGCAACTACTCAAAGCACATCTTGAAGCACTCCAGCTGCATAAGATTCAAGCCCTCCAACACAGTCAGAGTGTGGATGCCATCAAACAGGAAATTTCTTAAGTCAAGCAGGATGTTATAGAAATGATGGATGTTAGACTCCCTGCAACCACCATGACTGAAATTGCTCACAAACTAAGGAAGGAGGATGATCTAAACAGGAAAGTTGAGGCCATGGACTCAAGACTATCTGTTGTAGAGAAGTCAATGGCCAAGATATTAAACAATCAAGAAGCTCAGACTGCATTACTCCAACAATTGATGGCAACTCAACTCCCTCCTACACAACTTGATGATAACAAAAAGGAGGAGAAAGGATCAAGTGAGGGGGAGAAACAGCTTAACATTCAAGTCAGTAAAGTAATTGTGCCTACAATTGCTTTCACCAAGCCACCAACAACAAACAATATTGATCTAATAAATGAAGCAGCAGCCACATTGAGAGCAGCTAAGAAGAAGCAGTTGAGTCCAATCAACTGGGAGAAAATTGATGAGGATATACAAAAGAGATTTGGGTTAGTGAAGAAGCCATAAAAATCAGCCATTCATCACTCCCAAGTCAGGAAAATATCTGTGAATGAAATGAGCATGAAGAATCGGGAAAAAGGACAACCATCCTGCATCAAATCTCCAAAGGCTAAGCTAATTTTGAAGCCAAAGGTGAACTATCCAAAATCTTCACTAAAGAACCCCTTGGACACAGTGTATGAGACACCAAAGCCTGATGAAAAGAAGCTGTTGGCCAGGTCCATAGCATTCTACAAGGATCTAGTTGATTCAGTATTGAAAAGAAGAATTGCTAAAGTTTTCAGGAATGGTAAAGAAATTTATGTGGTGGCTGGACACCCTCAATTTGCTGAAGCAAAGAGAGAAGAAAAGGCAAGATTGAAGCAAGAAAAGAAGCAAGCTGCTCTAGATGCTAAAAAGGTCAAACAAACGAAGGAGCAAGTTGCTATCTTGACCAAGCTACAAGCTGTGAAACCTACACAACAAGTTTCTGCACAACCATCTGAAACAGTTGAATCTCAAGATCAAGTAATGCAAAATGAAACTCCACAGACAAAGAAGCCAAGGTACAAGCAAAGAATAAAGAGAAAGTTGGATTTCAGTGATGAGGAGATGGAAGGGTACTTTCCCAAAAAGTCTATTTATACAGCAACTCAAACATCCATGCCCTCTGTGGTACATGAAGAATACAAGATAGATCCAACCAAGAATTTCCCTGGTAAACCTATCATTCCAAAGGATGAACCAATAGACTGGGACAGTCTACCAATACCTGAACTAAATCTACCTCAATTCATGAAGCCAAAGAAGATAAAGAAAAGAGCAGTCAAGTCAGTGAAGCCCTCAACTCTCAGATCCAAATCCCTAACCAAAGTTCAAACCAAAGTCAATAAGGGAGACATAATGTACATCTGTGACATCAAGGAATTCTCAGATTTAAACCTCTATCTAGATGAAATGGAAGAAGTTAGAGGGATTGATGCTTACATGAATCTGCCTGAAAGGTTAGTATTCAAGTACAAGGGGGAAAAGAGATACAGTGGCCACTTCACAGGATTCTTCAAGAAAGCCAATCTCTGCTGATAAAGGTTTATTCATCCTTCAAGAAGAACTTTGGATTCAATGTGACAGCTAGAAGACTTGTTCTAAAGAAGATTGAAGAACTGGGGAGTATTAGAGCCAAAGATGCACTCCCAAAGACTCTAACTATTCCTTACACAGGGATTATAGTGCATCTAAGGCCCTACTGGCTGATGGAATTTATGGATGATAAAGGAGTTAAAAGATTCTTCAGATTAGAAGACCAATTGAGCATATCTAGCAATGAGACTCTTTTGGAAATGTAAGAAATGTTAAATCTCTCAGAATCTGATGAACTGGAATTCCACAGATAGCTCCAAAATCAGATAGAAGAAAACAAAAGAAAGCTTGGAAAGATATCCAGATCTTCAAGGAAATAGATTAATCTGCTCAGGCTAGGGGAGCACCTTGAAAATAACTGTGAGCAAATCTTTGTACATTTTGTTAATTACAGCACTTTACAGTTTTATTTACTTCCATTTAAAGTTGTATTTTTAGGGTGTTTTGTTATCATCAAGTTTCTCTTAATTTATGGCTATAATTCTAGTAGACATAAATTGGGGGAGATTGTTGTGAATATGTTGTGGACTTGATGATTTCATTAACAAAACACCTTAGTAGATTTAACTTAGTAAAAAATATAGCACTCGACGGATAAGGAATATAGTCTCAACGGATGACTCAATATAGTCCTGACGGATGATGATTTGTTATCCATCGAGTGAGTAGCTTGTGTAATAATAAGTCATGAAGCACATTTTTGCAAACACCTTTGTTTAGATTCTGTAGTAGCATATAAGTCATGTTGACTTTAATTAGATATGCAGAATAGGTTGATTAATTGTACATAGATGATGTCTTGTAATTCTGCATGAATGAAATGAAGTCAGGTGCCAATTAGCTACCCGACGGATGATCAACAAAGCTACCCGATGGATGATCAACAAGGCAACCCGACGGATGATCATGTACCTGACGGATAATCAATTCAAACATCTGTTGATAGTGACAACACAGTCACATGCGTCGAGTGTATGCAAAAGGAATGTGGAAGCCTATTCAACTGGGTTTTTGAGAACAAAGAAGCATTGCCATTTCCATGCTATTGTGAAGATATTCAAAGATGCTGAAATAGAGTAATGAAGTAGCATATTATTAGACTTGATAGGTTTTGTTTTATTATCTTGTCTTATTACTGTGTAATCTTGGTGATATATAAACCAAGAGTAGCAATTAGAACAACAAGAAGACTAAGCAAGTATTTTCTCAGAGAAATATTTATAAGCTGTATCCTTAGCATTTCTCTGTAAGTTTAGTTGTTCTCATTTGTAAGCAGCCGTGAGCTATTCAAGCTTCACAGAGTTCTCTTGATATATATATATATATATATATCTGGTGGATACATTCAAATCCACCAGAAAGTTTTAAAGACTTGTGCTTTTATTACTCTGTATTTTGATTCATATTTAACTTGTCATTCCGCACTTTGCAAATCAAAACACTGTCATATATATATATATATATATATATATATATATATATATATATATATATATATTAAGTTAGAACATTTTATAATTCAGAAAAAGTTTCAAGAATTCCATTCAACCCCCCCTTCTGTAATTCTTGTTGTATTGTTAGGGACTAATAAATATTAAATTTTTTTAAGAAAAAAAAATTATGTAATTGAAGGATGCACCATAAAATTTCATATTTGATATGATAATATAAATAGATAAATAATTCAACTTTAAAAATCAAATATATATTTTTATTTTTATTATGTAATTGAATTGTAAGATAATGCTTATTTTAAGTATATTTGTCGTTACATAGTAAAAACTATATAAAACAAATATTTTTACTGTGGATCCATACAAAATATATCTGCAACAGTTACTGGTTAGAGGTGCAAATGGTTTTGACTTTTGTATTATTTTAAGAACATAGGATATTTGCATTGTCTTAAATGATTAGACGAGATTGTTGTTGTTGTGGAGGAATATGATGATGATGCTAAGTTGTTCTTGTAAAGAGTTCAGAATTTATGGATTGCTAAAGTGAAGGAGCTTGACAAAGTCTTTAAGTAAACTGATAATTAAATAAAATAGATAATTAAGTAGCTGAAAAAGTAATTCATTAGTTATTAGTGGATATAATAATATTATTTTATTTTATTAAATAAACTTGTTCGTGATATTTAGAGAAGTTGTTTTAATTGAGAGAAATAAAAAAGGTAACGTGTTATAGTTGAAAACAATTTTTATTTTTTTCTATTATAATTCGATTACTAAGGCTAATAAAACTTTGAAGTAAAATAAGGGTAATTCAGTAAATTCAGCGTGTACCAAAAAATAAGTACCATACCAAAACTTTCAATGTTTCGTCTTTTATATAATAGTAATTTATATATATATGTATGAGAAAGTTTTATGGAGACCGCTAATTTATCGGAGACCTCGGAGACCTCAAAGACCACCTATTTTCTCCAATCAAAATACTATAAAATATAGTATTTTGTGAAGTATATTCTACGAATATCACTAATTCATTAAAGTTTTTGAAGATCATTTAAGTTTAATAAGTATTAATGTGCATATTTTGCAAACTAACAAATGTTCTTCAAACAAAATATATTTTGTAGAATAAAACAGTGCATATATAATATTCAAAATTTTGAATAATATAATGATCTTGCTAGAGCATGATTCGCAAAACAATACGTTTTGCAATGTTTCTATGTCAGATTTTACTTGCAGAACTAAGTGGTCTCCAAAGTCTCCAAAAAAAGCCGTCTCAATAGAACTTAGCTCTCTCTCTCTCTCTCTCTCTCTCTCTCTCTCTCTCTATATATATATATATAATATATACAGACTATTCTAATAGAAACTAATTTTAGAATAGAAACCAAAAACTAAATATATTTTTTAAAATTACTTCGAAATATAACACATATGGTATGCAAATCGATCGTTGAGAGATGGAGAAAAATACAGTAAAGTCGGATTTAAAAAAAATTACCGTTTGAAGGGGAAAAATAAAATTAAAAACGGAGGGAAAAAGTTGAGATTGTGTGTGAAAAGGTGCTGCTTTCATAGGGTTATTAGATTAGATTGATCTAATAAATTAGATTAGTCTCTAGTTTCTATTTTAAGTTTGGTTTCTATATATAGGCAAATGATCAAATAGAAACTAAACTTAAAATAGAAACTAAAAACTAATCTAAGCCATTAAATTAATCTAATCTAATGCCCATTAAAAGCACCACACCCAACTAATCGGCACCCTCACACACAATCTCAGCTTTTCCCCTCCGTTTTTAATTTAATTTTTTTCGTCAAACGGTAAGTTTTTTTATTCCACATGTCATATTTTATCACAGAAAATGATAATTTTTAAATTAAAATAAATTATATGAGATATGAGATAAACTATACTACAAAAAGTTGAATAGATAAACTTTTTGCTCTAAACCATTTTTTTATTTAATACTTACAAAAATTTTGTTTCTTCTGCATAGAGCATCCAAAATTTCAGAACGTCTATGTTTGCAAGATTGAAAGTTTTTGATGCATAGTTTCTCATATGGCCGTTGGATGCAAAATAATTATATTTATCTAAGCCATAGCACCATAAATCTTCATCAGGCATGCGACCATCATGACACCAAATTTCCTTCAAATCACTTTTTATTATCCTATTTTTTATCATCTTCAATTCAATACCCTGAAACATTAAAAAATTTAAAATAACCGTCAGACGTCCGAATTCAATATTTACAACATACCGACTAAAACATCTAATTTAAGTATTAATTATCATAAAATACTAATTTATATTTAAATTCATATATTAATAAAATATAGATCAACAAATAACAGAACAAAATGTCTCTTCAAAAATTTACTGATGGTGGGAGTGGCCGGTCGAGATTTAAGCCGCCGAATAAAGTTAGCTTTGGGTATGAGGGTAACTGTGAGAAAATGATTGATAGAATGATATTAGGTATAAAAATTATGGTGAAGAATAGTAGAGAATTTCTCCAATAAGCCTAGCTATGAGCGTGATAGTAAACTAAATCTGTCTGGAAATTCGAGGCCAGGGAGGCAGTCTTATCTGAAAAAGGTAGAGAGAAGAGCCGACAAAGGTTTTATTGGGGGTGATCCATTTAGCCGGAAGAGCGTAGTAATAAGTGTCGACATAGAATTATCGGTTTGTGAAGATTTTGGTGATTGAACTTGTTATGTACTAGAAATAGGTTCTTATACCTTTAATAACTGTTGGAGTATTCCAAAATGTTACATTGGTGTATACTAATTATTATGCATATCAAATCTTAATCTTTTTTTATATAATTAAATTATATTAAGTACTAATAAGATGTTAAAAAAATATTAGAATAATATACCACACTTTTATTTTATTTAATCTGTGTATAACCAAAGGGGATCACCTTTGGTTATGCTTTATATTATTATTAATTATACACATATAGTCATAATATATATATATATATATTATTGTTATATTCATTGACCCATGTTTTTCTTGCTCTTTTTTCTTATTTTCAGGTGCATGCATGATTTTCAAGATGGATGTTTTCCTATTAGATATTAAACTTTAATTATCTAAATATCCACGGTCATCTTCTGCATGTCCGATGGTTAGATGAGATTTTTTCTTGAATGATGGAAATCTTTGCTAATGTATGCTGATAAAATTCATCCACGTGAAATATGTTTTTTGTCAAAAAAATAATAAAAAAATAAAAGATAGATCACATAGAACATGCAATTATTTTTTCTTTCTTAAGTGAGAGTCTTTGTTTTCTCTCCATCTCTATCATAGAGTGTTGTGAGAGTAGTCATCTTATGAAAACAGTGGACGATATAGACGCTCATATGGTTGACTGGATATCGATCAGGAAGAAAAAGAGGAATTATTGTTCGATGATGGTATGGAGTAAGGGACCAACATGTTTGAACTTTTTCTGGCTGGGAGGTTCTTGACTGAAAAGAATCTTAACATTCGTGCAATGAAAACAAAAATGGTAGATTTATGGCGACCTGCAATGGACATAAACACAAAAGAGTTAAAGCAAATGATTTTCTTGTTTTAGTTCTATCAGAAGAATGATATGGAATGAGTGTTGAAAGGAGGGCCACAGTCGTTCGATGGTGCAATGCTAGTAGTCAACATAATCCCGTTTGGTGAAGATCCAGTGAAAGTTCTATTGGTGCATATCGATTTTTGAATTCAAATCTATGGCATACCATCATGCTACATGACAGAAGCTGTAGTTAAACAACTGGGAAACTTTGTTGGTACATTATTGATGTATGATCCAAACAATAATACTAGCATACAAAGAGAATATATGAAGGTGAAAATTAAGATGGATGTCGGGAAGCTCTTAAGGAGGAAAAAGATTATTTGCAAGAAGGACAAGTATGAGTTTATTGTTTAGTGCAAATATGAAAGGCTCAGTGATATTTGCTTTGTGTGTGGAGTCTTGTCTCACACTGAGAGATTCTAGAGGAAAAAACTAGATTATGAGATTCAACTTAGTACACGAGATTAAGGAAGCTAGCTCCGTTCACCACCATGTATGGCGGCGGGACAAGGGTGGAGTATGTGGTTGCGTGCTAAGGGGGCATTGAGTAAGGTATTAAATATGGAATTGATAATTACAATTAACAAAATTTGAATGTGTCTATCCCGAAAAATCAGCAAATAAGCAATCAACTGTATAGGGCAAGGGGTAAGTTGTTTAAAAATGCTATTTTTCAAACATTATGCCGGTGACATGACTTTATTATTCGTTGATTCAATATTTAATGGTTCGATGGGGGCAAGTTTACGCCATTGTTAAGACAAACTCAATAAGGTATCTATGTGTTCTGAAACGTGCGTAAACTAGGTCTATATTTTATGTATCATACTACCCAGTGATCGGATTCTATTATTCAATACGCAACTAAAACTGAGGGATTTTGAAAAAAAATTATTTTCTTATTAATCACATATCGATATCTTATTCACGATAACAAAATCAAATATTAGAGAACATGTAATGAAATATAACTGAATACGTTACAAAATAAATATGGAGCAACGAATAGTTACTTACACGTAAGCAAACAAATAATAGTTATATATTGAATACAAAGAAATGTAACACATAGGGGGGTGAATGTGTTTCTTGGATTTTACTTTGCTTTTAAAATTATTTGGACTATTGATGAACAAAGCAGTTAAGATATTTAGAGATATTAAGTTTAGCAGAATCACACAAAATATAATATATCAAAAACTCACTTAATTGTATTAATTAAGTTTGTCTTGCTACAAATCTGTGTTCTAAAGAAAATAAGAACTCGGCTTTTATCTTGAGAGAATACAATATTTTCAAGATCTGTTTGTTATTTCTAAACTAAGGACCAGGGCATGCTTTATAGACTAACAACACTGGTTTACAAAACTTGCACTAAAATGTACTAAACCAATTTCTAAAGCAACCTTGTCTATTTCCTTTTCTGGTGTTAGAATATCTGTGCAGAATCTTGCAGGTTTGTGACCATCCTTTGTCCAGTGAATCTTGGCCCTTGATCTTGTATTCTTCAAGCTGCTTTTGTAGACTTTCCAATTCAGTGAATGAATCGTTTGTTGACCGATAATCTTGAATCTTGAACTTGTCTATATTCTGAATTTGAGATAGTATGTCGAGATCTTCTTTTGTTCTGTAGAGAAGTGACATATTGATAAGTATAATGACTTATCGATATATCGAGTTCTCGACATATGTAAATGACTTGTCGAGGTCTCTAGTTCTCGACATGAAGAATAACTTGTCAACATCTCTAGTTCTCGATATAGGCTTTTGACTTGTCGACATCTCGAGTTCTCTACATCTTCATTTGACTTGTCGATATCTTTGAGTTCTCTACATGCAGAAATGACTTGTTGATATCTCTGAGATCTCTACATACACAATTTGACTTGTCGATATCTTTGAGATCTCTACATGAGGTATTTGACTTGTCGATATCTCTAGTTCTCTACATCTTCATTTGACTTGTCGATATCTGAGTTCTCTACATGCAGAAATGACTTATCGATATCTCTTGGGACTTCACTACAAGTCATTTTGGAGTTCTCGACTGACTTCCCGATATCTCTTGATCTGTGACTTGTCGATATCTTGACTTAGAATATTTTTATTAGAACAGCATTATTCAACTCCAAACTTCTACACTTTTCTCTGAGGCATGATCATGACTTGATCTTCTTCCAGAGTTTATTCCTTAGCTTGAAACTGTTCATAAAAAACCCCTCAGTCTAATCTACTAAACATTTTTATAGACTCAATGAAAATAGTTACAAAATACAAATATTGATTATCATACAACTTAATCTTAGGGCTATCAATATGACTTAGTCTTGTTATTACACAGGCATGTCTTGCACAACATTTACTTGCAGAACACGTAGGAAAACAAATAATATTTACTTACATACTCAAATAATATAAAACATGTTTGAATATAATAAGGAGCAATGGAAAATTACTTACCTCGATTATGCAAACAAATAATTCACAACCCATGAAAACAAAACATCTAAAATCTGGAACATCTCCATTATTCCAATTCTGATCAGATCCTTATTTAGCCTTTTTGAACCTCTAAATAATGTTTTCTTGAAAAAACAAAATATGAAGAGTGAAGAGAACGAACAGGCCTCTCCGAAAAGTCTAGAATTATGATAAATTTACAAGACTGCCGATGTTTATGAATAAAAGCTCTACAAATTTTAATAACCAAGACAAGGAATGCGAATATGATTTATTTATAATGTTACAAAACCTTATTTCTTAACCTACAAGTTATCTATTTTAAAATTTGATCCAAATTTTAGGCACATTAGTCTAATTAAATTGTATATCATAATCCTTATCAAATTTTATTCTATTTTTCAATTATTCTTTTATTATTATTATCTAAAAGTTATAGGTTATTACATACTACACGCCTTAAAAAGAATTTGATCCCCAAATTTACAAAAACCTATACCCAAAAAGTTTATGTCGCATCTATCCTCTAATATCCCAATAGGTCAAACTTAAACTATGGTCCACAGAAACACATCCTAAACATGTACTAGCCCCATACCTAAAATACTCTGAAGACAGCCTGCTCTGATACCTACTTTAACAACACACACTTTTTAAACTATTAATTCTAAATCAAAACTAATACAAAATATAGTTTACTAATCCAAAACTATATTACAAAGTTGACTATTATAAAAGCGCAGCTAAAAGTGAAAATCAAAAACTCAATCTACTCTAATTCTAAGGTCCTCGAACTTCAATTCTATCCAACTCGAATCTTAACAGAAACTTGAAATTTAAAAGAATGAGCGGTGAAACCAAGCAAGTAGGCCCGGAAGATAACCGAACTATTCTTTAAGCTCGCTCATGTTTGCTCGAGTTTGTGTTCGATAAGCTCAGTTTGACAGGTTATCGAACTCGAGTTCAGACCATATTTTCTGTTCGATTACTTTAACGAACCGAACCGAACTTTATACATGTTCGACTCGAGTTCGTTCGAGTTCGAATCGAGTACAAGTTCGTTCGATAATAAATGTGAAGCGCTCCAAACCCGGGTCAGAAGTTTGGGGTTCACAACACACACACCCCCAATATATAAACTTGTTTATGAAAGAAATATATGTAAAGACCCTACTTACCATAACCATGGATCGCAATAGGTTAAGTATGAAAACAAGCCACAAACTTAACTTTTATTACAATGTACTAAATCCCCAACTAGTTTAACTTACAACTGATAACAAAATTAATCTTACAAGCTTGCTTATCTCAACTACAATATAAAGCTTCTGCTAGCTCGATCCAACTCGACCTGGAATCCTAGCTCACTCAATGGACCGGGAAACCTCGCTATCAATCATTTCCTTTTTCAACTGTGGAATACATAAACAGATTCACAAGAGTGAGCTAACTAGCTCAGCAAGTCATAATAACAATAACTGAGGTTAAACAATGATCAAATGAGACGATTCAGAGGAATCAATTTTATTGTTAAACAATTATTAGAATTGGATATTCATTTTAAATTTTAAAACCAAGGTTAGGCTGCTGATTAGTCACACACTAACCCCGAGCAAGGCACACGACTCTGCTCTATAAACTGGATTCAAGGCACACGTTGGTCTAATTCGACCACGAATCTGGTCTGACCACGAATCTGGTCCACATAAAGAAAACTATCCAATTCTAAAATAGTTCAGTATGATAAACAATATAATTTAATAAGACAGGATCATAATCAACAGGGATAAAACATTTGTATAAAAGCGTAATGTAATTCATGAGTATCACCAGGGTATATCAAGGTATGTATGAGAAATGGCTTCCAGCCTGTAGGAGAATCAGGTCTTAACTGAACAATGATTTCACAAGGTTTAGTTCATTGATGTTACAAGGTATGATTGAGTATAAGATTTTCTGTATGTTCAAGCAATTCTGTTCCGGTGTTTGGTGTATGGCGGATATGTATTTGTGAGTAGTATCGTATTTGTGTGTGGTTTAGTATCTGGTAAATCAACAATGGATGGTTTACAAAGAATAAGGCTTACAGCTCAAGATCAAATGATGTGATCCGGGTTCTTGACTGAATGATTCAAAATACTTATAATATAAAGCAGAACTATTTTAAATACTAGCAATATGTCACGAGAGAGTTTAGAAATATTTGCAATGTATCTCGAGAAAGGTTCAGAAATACTTGCCTTATCATAAATGTTTCCAACTTCACTTGTACTTGTCTAATGATTCTATTCAACAACCATTTGGCTACTTTTCTATGCCTCGCTTCCATTCACTGATCACTTACTTTATTTTCTACGCATCGATTCAATTTTCTGATCACCTGCTTCTTTTTTCTTTGCCACGCTTACTCTCCTAGGCATCATAAGTATATATCAATATTCATCTCACATTATCTAATCGTCACATAGATGTTATAAGGTTTTATCTACCCTTCGTTTCACCCAAATCCGATTTACGGATTGAAAGTTACGATTGAAACAGTCAAACGATACACATATATCTGTATAACACATCAATTAGATCACATATAGCACATAGCACGTAAGATTTTCGATAATAATACTTTTCCAAAGAAGATTTGATGTCAAAAATAATTTTCGGATATTTAATATGAATTTTTAAACATTTTTTAGAATTAAAACGGGCCGTTGATTCATTTTAAAATAATAAACAGAGTTCGATTGCCCGAATCTGGCTTTAAAATCATTTTATAATAATTATCGAGCCTTGAAAACAATTTAAAATAATATTTTAAAGCTCGAAACTATTTTTCAGAATTTTTAAATCAGAAATAAATAATTAAATCTAATTAAATAATTAATTAAAATTAATTAATAACTAATTAAATTAATTAATCAATTAACATTTAAATTAATTAACTAATTAAATAATTAATTATCAACTAAAATTAATTAATTAAATAATTAAAATTTATTTTATAATTAAAAATAATTTTCAGAATTGAAATATTAAATTCTTGAATTTTTAAAAAAAATAAAAATCAATTTCTGAAAATTTTATAAAAAGAAAATATAATGTTAGATATATTTGTGATGTCATGTCTAATCTGTTATGTTTAGTTTCAGAACTTAATATCAGGACTTATCAGGACTTACTGGAAATCAGGACTTACTGAAGTCAGAACTTATATCAGAACTTAAGGCCGTTAGGATTTATATCAGGACTTAAGTGCGAGTACTTCAGATAAGGAATGCGGCTGATTTACAGGAGAGGGTCTGGACTAAAACCAAAGAAGATATGCATGAAGAGTTGGACAGCTAGAAGACTTGTAAAAAGATAATATCTGATTGATATAATTTAGGAGACATAATTATATTTCATATCAATTAGAAGATATCTTGTAACTGTGTACTATATAAACACAACTTAGGATTTACACTATATTTGTTATCATTCACGAGAATATTATTCATTGTAACCTAGCAACTCTTAGTGATATTGTTCATCACTGAGAGAGTAGTTTAACCTACTTTGTAACAAAGCTTATTATATTGAATAAACTTGAATACTGTTACATACTTGTGTTCTAAATCGATTTGATTGTATAAACACTATATTCAACCCCCTTCTATAGTGTTGTGTCACCTAACATATAATTTTTGAGAATAAACAAAACGGGAATCCTGTTTTTATAAACTTCTGAAAGCACAGGGATTAGAATGAGAATATTGCAAAACTCAGGGGACTAAACTGTAATTATTACAGTCACCGTCCCCGGTCGCCGGAGAAGCCATGGTCGCCGGCCTGAAGCTTTTCCGGCGACTGTAAATTAGTCCAAAAATTGATGAAATTAATAGGAGATAAACTCTATGATGCCAGGAACAAGATTATGCAAACAGAATTGTCAACCAATCAACAAAACAACCGGAATCGTCGCCTGAAAATTCCGCCGCCGCCAGGGTTCATTTCACGGCGAAGCTCGATTAGAGCAATCCAGGAACCGTCTGTTAGCTAGCTATACATCATTCGATTTGTTTTTCCACGATCTACACAATCATGCAATCAATTTCATCTAATAACCCCAACAAAGAAACGCCTAATTTTCAATTAAGAACATTTATACGGGTTATAAATCCTAATTTTATAATTTAAAATTAAAACTCAATTTTGAACATGTTATTGAACTCCAAATCATTCATATAATATATCAAAATCATCAGGAAGAATAACTCTACAACATGCAATCATCAAATCATACAAACAATCTCTCGAACAAAAATTCATAATTTAATTCAAATTAATTCAAAAATAAATAAAAATATAGAAAAATACCAGTAGTTTCTGCAGTTAAACAAGCTCTGGAATCTGAAAGTACTCTTCAAATCCTTCGTTTTGGTTACTCGAGCGTTCCAATCGGACTTTGGTAACGCCTTGAAATTGATACTTGATTATGAAGAACACTTATGAATATATTGTATTTTCTCTGAAAATTATATATTTACTGCCTTCAAATGATTTTCTGTACAAAATAAAATAGGGTAAAGGCTATTTATATTTACGGAATATTGGTACCCCGTTGGATCATACCGGATATAAAATATTATGTTTATTTGAGAAACAGATCCAAAACGGTACCGGTTTTAGAATAATTATCCAAAGCTTTACATTTTGTACTGCGGTCTTGGTCTGAGCGCTTTGGTTACACGTATTACGAGATGATAATTATAATAGTTTAATAAAAAGATCTTGTTTCTCGAAAATACGGGTTTTATATATTTACCGAAACAAATTTTGTATCGAAAATATTACGCTGGGACCCGTATAGGGAAAACCGTACTCCGGATCGAAAAAGTCAAAACATGGAAAATGCTCGGAATATTGCAATTAGGTTAGGAAGGAGTTTTCGGAAGAGTTTCGGGTTGAAAAAATGTAAAAACGGTTGAAGTCGGTTGGTTCCAATCATACAAAATAGTTTATAAATACTCGAAAAAATGATTTATAAAATCCATAAATCATTTATAAAACCATATAACAACATAAAAAATAATAGAAAAAATATCATAATTATCTATATTTTATTTTGGACATATAAAAATTAAAATACTCAAATTATATCATATTTAAATATCCAAACACAGATACCACTTCACAGATAATTCACCAATAATTCATATATTAATCACATAATATTTATTTATTAACAAAAATAATTACACATCATACCCCGGATATTACAATAAATAAATGTTAATGAAAATTATGTTATCTGGATGTCTCTAATACAAAAAGTTAAGCTCAAAGTAATTAACATTAATATGATAAATCCATCCTCATCACATTAGTCAATACAAGATCTACACAAAAAAAATCCCCCAATTCATACAATACACGCGAATGAATAAAAAAACTATATTAATTGAATTAATGAAAAAGAACTTGAACACATAAAAATCTCAAAATTCAGGGAAACTAAAAAATATAGAAGTATAAAAAGAAGTTAGAAACCCTAAAAACTCTAAATCTTTCATACCTATTCCTTTAACAAAATTAAACTTGATATAATCTTGAAAAGTTGAGAAAGATATGATTCTTGTCTCTCTCTATCTCATCCCCCCTCTTTCTCGTATGTCTATAGGTGTCTAGCGTATTGAAATGAATGTATAGGTTCCCTATTTTCTTTTCTTTAGTTGGTCTGGACTACACTAATATGGACCATCACAAGGAAATTGAAATGTTATTTTGGACCAACCAATTTTATCGGGCTTAGTTTGTAAAAGCCCAAAAATTTATTTGTCTATAATTTTTAACGAACTGTTCAAATTTCATCCGAGTTCGGTTCGGTAGGTTCATGAACAACTCGTGTTCGGTCCAAGTTGTTACAGAACTCGAGTTCGGACAAAGGATAATGTCTGATATCTTTAGCAAAAACTGTCTGGTTCGCTAACATTTTGCTCGTGTTCGTTCGAAGTTCGTCCGAATTCGTTCGAGTTTGGTTCATTTACAGCCCTACAAGTAGGGATGTACACATCCTGACCAAATCGACTAAACCGATCCGAAACGACCTTAATTCGGCCGATCTGAACCGATTTTTTTCAACCTGATACATATTTGGGTTGAAAAAATGTCAACTTGATTTAATTGGGTTGAATATGGGCTTCGATATTTTTAAACCGATCCCCAATCCGATTAAAAAAATATTTACACGTTAATCTGTTAATTTTATAAATTTGAATATGTCCAGGCCTAATAGATAGGCTCTTCTATCTGTACCTTATTACATCAGTCCTCAATATTTAAAGAATATGCCACTGTTTTCGTTTATCGAGCTCAATATTTAAAGAATGTTTAAAGACTAAGTACTATATTATTACTATCTTTTGAATGTTTAAGCCATATATGACATGGATGATTGTAATATTTTGTTGAATTATTTTCAAGTGTTTTAAATTTTGATGCTTTCTACTTTATTCTATAATTATTAATATTAGTTTTAAATATTTACTAAACCGATCCAAACTGATCCAAACCGAAGTATTAGAAATTGGTTTGGGTTACAAATTTAAACGGTTCGGTTTGGGTTGAAATTTTAAAAACCCGAATTAATTGAATTGGGTTGCTAAATTTCCTCAACCAGCCCAACCCGATCCGTGTACACACCCCTACCTAAAAGCAAGCAACTACCGTACAACGGCTCAAAATAATGTTTAATTCTTTTTCAAGAATACACTTTAGAGATTTAACACATATAATCTATTACACAGTATCACACAAATATTCGATAAAAATTAATACAAGATTCACAAGATATGTTCTACAACAATTATCAAATGAAGCAAAAAACAAATTCTATGATCCACATAATCAAAAAATTTATTCTTATTCAATAATCGAATTCTTATTTCAAAATCTCATGATTCTAAATTACGACCACACTATGCTAATGACACGACTCTATAATTCGATGATGGCCAATTTACGCCCATTGTTAAGACAAACTCAACAAGGCATCTATGTGTTCCAGAACGTGCATAAACTAATTCTATATTTTATGTATCACACTACCCAGTAACCGGGTTATATGATTCGATATACAACTAAAACTGGGGGATTTGAATATAAATTCTTTTCTTATTAATCACATATTAATATCTTATTCATGATAACAAAATCAAATATACGAGAACGTGTAATTAAACATAATAGAACACATTACACATTAAATACATATCAACGAAAAGTTACTTATAAAACACGTAGGTAAATAAATAATACAAAACAACAAAAAGTTAATTACATAATCAAACAATATAAAACATGTTTGAAAATAATACGGAGCAACAAAAAAATACTTACCTCGATTATGCAAACAAATAATTCACAACCCATCAAAAACAAAACATCTAAAATCTTGAACATCTCCATTATTTCAATTTTGATCATATACTTATTTAGCCTTTTTGAATCTCTAAACGACGATTTTTTTTTTGAAAAACACGAAACACAAAAGTTGAAGAGAATGAAAAGACCTTTTTGAAAAATTCAGAATCAACGAATTACGACTTACGATGATTTTACTACAAATTTTACAAGACTGCTGGTTTTTACGAATAAAAGCCCTACACATTTTATAATCAAGACGAGAAATGCGAATATGATATATTTATAATGTTACAAAACCTAATTTCTTAACCTACAAGTTATCCGTTTAAAAATCTGTTCCAAATTTTAGGCCCATTAGTCAAATTAAATTTAAAATATTAATATTTATTTTTTTTTATTTTTTTGTTATTAGTATTATTGTTATCTAAAAATTAGGGATTATTTTGGAAGAATATTAAGATAACAATTTGATTAAGGATAAAATATTCCAAAACATATTATTTTTCGAATGATGTTTTACAAACATCACTCTTTTATTGAAAATCTTGCAGATTACATACATTTTATAAATAGAACATTGCAAAATATATTATTTTAGAAAACATGCTTAGTTTGCAGAACATACATGTTAAATTGCAGAACATACATATTATACTTGTAAATGTATGAGATTTGAATGATTTTATTGAAGTAACGATATTTGTAAAACATGTTTTCCAAGATAATACGTGTTACAAGATACTAGCTTAAATCCCGTGCATCGTTAATATTTAAATATTTTATTTATACCGTCATATTATAATTTTAAAATATTTATATAAATATATAATAATTATAAATTTATAAAAAAATAGTAGGATAACATGTGATCGTAGTTTAGTAGGATAAATAGACCATGTCTAGTAGTTTAAAAATTTAGTAGTTTGGCGGTTATATAATACTATTTATTTATTTTTTTAATAATAGGATAAATTGTGGTCGACTTTTAATAGGATAAGCACACTATCTCTAGTGGTTTAACAATTTAGTAGTTTAGCGGATATATAACACTATTTATTTATTTATTTAATAATTAAAATTAGGGGATAACCGTTGAACCAAATTATAACTCATTCCGGTTATTATAGTATATAGTATATATTTAGTATAGATTTTATTTACAAAATATAGATAAACTCCGAGGACTTCAATAAAAAAGTGGACTTTATACAATTTTAATTATCTAATATAATTTTACGAAATGACCTCAGGGACTTTATTCTTTTGCGATGTTCGTGAAAAAATGCAATCGAAGTATTCCTGTTTATAAGGTTAACCGAAACTGAAAAATCGAACCGAACCGTACAATTTCGGTTCAGTTTGGTTTGAGTTTTTCCAAAAATTCCGATTAATTCGGTTTTTCGATTTGAATAGAAATAATATTGGTTCGGTTTGGTTTGTCCAAAAATCAGTTCGGTTTAACCGAATTAACCGAAGTATGCATATTATTAAATTATATTTTTTTATATATTATATAATATAATAAATATATAGAAAAGAATATATACAGTCAACTAAAATAACCATCATCTAATTTAATTCTAACAAATCACAATTCACAACTCACAAACAGTCTGTTTCAATTTCAACATAATCCAGATCTACTACCCATTTGATCGTTCTATTAAAGTCTAATTTGCAACAACTTAACTTTTATTTTACTCCGAAGACATAAGTCAATCGAACTATATTGGCCTATATTAAGAAATTGTCAGTGTGGAGAATGTCGCGGATCTTATTGTTGATTACCATGTGTTACATGTGGCGACTACATCAAGTTTGGATGAAAAGGATGAACCAGTTATAAAAGAAGCTATGATAGAGAAGCATGAAGAAAGACAGTCACTTGTTGAGAAAGTCTTGGTTGTTGAAAAAGATCAGATAGATGCATCTCCTAAATTTATGTGTGATGACATTGTTGATGGACAAGAGATACTAAAGGAGAAGTTTGAAACTAAAGAGGTTGTGGACAAGGAAAACAACATCATCCAAGTGGAACACATTGATTTTTTGGGGGTAGAGAACTTGTTGAATGCACCTATCTCATCAAACTATCTTATTCTTTCGAGTTTACTTCCAAATATATTGCTGATGGAATTGAAATTTAAGGCTTTCAAGTTCTACGAGAAATCACCTCGTTGTGTGCTTATTCTTAAATACTTTAGAACTCGAGGACGAGTTTTCTTCAAAGGAGAGGAGAATGATGAGGATCAAGGAATGAATATGTTAATTTGGATTTGGTTATGTGTACTTGTGGTGATGCTCAATTGGAGAGGATGCAAAGATGGGTTATGAAGCTTACTTGGACAACAAGGAATAAAGGAGCGGTGCATGAAGTTGGACAAGTAGCTGATTATTATATAATTATTAATTCGAATTTTGCTTGCAAGTTTTTACCTTTCACTTGAAAGGGTTTTTCTTGTTTTAAGCACTTAGAATTTTATTTTCCTATTTGGATTTGGTTTTTATCTTTTTTCTATTCGGATTTGGTTTTTAAATTTGTTTCCTGGAAGGATTCAGATATTGGCTAATTCAAGCTGATATTGAATTTCTCTTGAAATCCTATTGGGTTTGGGTTATTGTCTAAGCCTATAAATACCCTTCTCATATAAAATTTTAGGGGAGACAATGGATGATATAAAACTTGTATTTTGAGATAGACTATAAGTAGTTTTTCTTTCATCTAAACTTCAATTACTGGATTGTTTTGAAGGTTAGATTCAAATTACTTAGTTTCCGGATTGATCTAAGCAAGAGCCAAGGTTTTTTCTCCAATTTCTTAATTGCTGGGAGATCTAGGTTTCAAAAAAAAAATTACTATTCACGAGTTACTGTTCACGGGTACTGTTCATCGGTATTGTTCACGGGTTACTGTTCACCGGCACTGTTTACGGGCACTGTTCATCGGCACTGTTCACGGGTACTATTCATTAAAAAAAATCAGATTTTTTTTATGGCTACGGATGAATTGCTCAGAAAATTACTTGGAAAATTGGATGAGATTGATAAACGTACTCAAAAGCTTGCTAATTCAACGGAATCGAGGTTTGATGAATTGGATAAAATTTTAGTTAAGGTGAAAGATAGTGATGAAGTCTATGATCCTGGTATAGAGCTTGGTTACTTTACAGGTTTGGGTAACATAGATGATTTTGTTGAATGGGTTACACAAGTCGACAAGATTTCTGCTTATACAGGTTGGACTGAGATGAGAATATTCAAGATTGCAGCGCTTAAACTTACAAAGAAGGCAGGCTTGTGGTTTGATAATCTAAACACAAAAAGAGTTAGATCTGGAAAAGAAAAGATTATGACTTGGACATCTCTGAAGAAGAAACTTCATGCAAAATATATTCCTTTGCATTATAAATTCGAATGTATAATGAAGATGACATCTCTCTCTCAAGGTACTATGAGTGTTTCTGAGTATACTTCTGAATTTTATAGATTGCACCTTATTTGTGACTTGGAGGAGACGGAAACAATTAAAATTGGAAGATTTATTCGTGGATTGAATTTGCCTATTTATCGAAAGGTTAAATCAAGTCCATATATCTCGTTTAATGATGTATGCAATCTTGCTTTGGAATTTGAATCTTTTCAACAAGACGAGAAATTGAAGTCTTCCCTTCACGAGTTTATTCTTTCAGAAGAGATATTTCATTACATGTTCTCTAATATTTGATTTTGTTATCGTGAATAAGATATCGATATGTGATTAATAAGAAAATAATTTTTTTTCAAAATCCCTCAGTTTTAGTTGCGTATTGAATCATAGAATCCGATCACTGGGTAGTGTGATACATAAAATATAGACCTAGTTTACGCACGTTTCAGAACACATAGATACCTTATTGAGTTTGTCTTAACAATGGCGTAAACTTGCCCCCATCGAACCATTAAATATTGAATCAACGAATAATAAAGTCATGTCACCGGTATAGTGTTTGAAAAATAGCATTTTTAAACAACTTACCCCTTGCCCTATACAGTTGATTGCTTATTTGCTGATTTTTTGGGATAGACACATTCAAATTTTTAACCATTAAATCATTAAAGTCCCCTATAATGCACCAAGGTAACGTTGATCTTCCAGCTAACTCTCGAAGCAAATTCCATGAGTCCACCCTTCTATCGTTTTCTGGATACCCATAATACCCTGTGTATCTCCATCTCCCCAAACTCTCATTGACTACTTCAAAATCGATGAAATTACTACAACTATCAAGCACTCGAACTCCACCATTATTCTTCCATAAAAGAGCAACACCTCCCCCATGGCCTTGAGCATCAACTACACAGCAGCCAATAAACCCTAATTGTTTACATATTTTTTCTATTTTTTTAACTAATATCTCACTTAAAAAAATAATACTCGGCCTATATTGGCTTGTGATTTCTTTCAGAAATCGAACTATTCATAATTACTTAATCAACAATAAGATCCGCGACATTCTCCACACTGACAAAGTCTTCTTCTTTAGTCTGAGGATGATGATATTGCAATCTCAAATTTAGCAGAAGCTAAAGGAATGTTCTTTCCTTACAGACATAAGGAAACGGGTGAAGAGATTGTCTTGTACTAAAAGACAAGAAGTTTGAGCAAAAGAATGCAAGAATGCTAGGAGCGCTCTTGGGTATATAACTGAAGAATTTCCCGATCTAACACCTGAAGAAGCAGTTATGCAACAAAAGGAGCTTTTGCCTCAAATTGAAGCTGAAGCTAACACTTCTAAAGGAAGAGGAAAAAGAGGTGGTAGATTTGCAAGAGTAAGAGGAAGGGGAAGAGGAAGAGGAAGAGGTGGAAGAACTTCTGGATCAAGGCAAGTAACTGCATTCAACTCTATTTTTCTGAATTTTCTATCCAGAGAAGGTTATGTTCCTGTACAAGGAAATGAAGAAGATAAAGAAGTTCAGAAGCCAGAAGAGTTGATTATACCAAGGAAGAAAAGATCAGCCACTAACATTGATCATGCTGATACAGCAAATCAGAATGTAACTCCTGATGCAGACACAAATCCTGAGGTAAAAGCAGATCCTGATGCTGTGAACCTGATAACTGATTTTAACTCTGATAAAAAGGTGATCAAAGCATTAAATGAGTCAGCTCCTTCTCTAGTAATCACTCCTCATATTTCAGAGGCTGATGAAAAAAGAAAAGATTGATATAAGGGAAGCTGATCAAGCATGCAAAGAATATTTGAAGAGAGTTTTAAAATCAAAGAGGGAGCTATGGCATAAAGTAGAAGGGAAGACTGATGATTTGTCTTCAAACTATATTCCTCTCGGCAAGAAGAATAGAATATGGAAAGACATCCATGTATTTAATTATTCTAAAGGGTTCAAGCATGTTGAATTTGTGTCAGCTTGGTTAAGAGATTTTATCTCAAAACAGGAAGATGTTGATAAGTCCATCAAGAAGCCTTCTTGGGTGGTATACAATGAAAAACTTAAACTTATCGAATCTCGAACCAGAGGAGGCATTGGTCATTCCAGTATGGAGATCTTAGAATCTGATCTGCTGGATACAGATGCTCTGACTAGAAAATCTTGGTGAAAGAATTTCTCCTTCACATCTTGAGAAAGTTAAAGCTGTGAAGATTGTTCATAGAAAAATAAATGATAATGATGTCAGAGAATAGATTATGTGCTTCTTCTGAGATGGTAAAGTAAAAAGCTTTACGTTGTAGCAACTCTTAATGAAGACTATGACAGAATTGAAATACATTCACTATCTTCTTAGAGTTGAGAACAAAGTCACCAGAAACTGGTCTTCTATGATACTTGAAATGATCAGATGAAGAGTCATGATAAAAGATGATAAATACAATGGTGATTATGTTCCTGAGTACAGAACTTATACTGGTCAAGAAATGCAGGTGAAAAAAAGGAGCTACAGTGCTACAAGTTTTTCTCAATAGTCCTCAGTTATCCTTCAGTCCTGATCATGAAGATGTCTGTTTAAGCTTCATGTTGATTGGTGATCTTGAGATAATCAAAAGCTCAATTTCTAAGTTAAGATCAGTTATCTATCAGCTTGGAGAAGACATTGAAGAGAAGAGAGAGTTGAAGAAAAAGCTTGTTAAAGTCCTATGAGACAAGGAGGAAGAAAGATTGAAGAACTTTCTTGAAACAACTGTCAGTTATCTGAAGATACTGAAGTAAGCTTTACTCCTTTTACATTTTGTAGATTGGTTTTGGCATCATTGAGAATGGAATGTATGCTTCATTGCATTAAGCATAAATTGGGGGAGACTGTTACATATTGAATTCTCAATGATCAGAAGAAGCTCATGATCTGGTTGTTCGGATGTCATCAGGATCTGATGTACCGTCAAGATTTGGTATGTCATCAGCATTTGTATGCCATCAGTATTTGAAGACAGTCAGCATTAAATGATTTGTTCAGTTCCATATAATGTGGAGTAGATATCTGTTACGTCTGATTTATAGGACTTTATCTGTTTAGTTTAAGATATGTATCAGTTTCAGTTAGTTTTTGATAATGCATATCTTAGATTAATCTGTTGTAGCTGTGTAGTATATAAACACAGTTTAGGTCATCACTTAGTGTATCACACTCGAGGATCATTCGACCTAGCAGCTCTCAAGAACATCAGTATTTCTTGAGAGGATTTTGTAACAGTTTTTATCAGATATATAAAAAGTTGTTATATTTTATTACTTGTTCGAAACATTTATACAATTGTATCCAACCCCCCTTAAACAATTGTATCTTTACTGGGCAACATAACTATATGGCTTGTAAGAAAGCTTTGGGCAAGAACATAAATTTTGTAAGAGCAGTGGTGGTGAAAGTTGATAATTTTCTAGAGAAAAGGATTGTCATCAACATCAATGATGGTGGTGTGGACAGGTGTCTCCAGGTGACTCTTCCATATCTTCAAACTGTAAGAGCATCTAAACTGGATGTAATGATTGACATAGTAAATCCAGTCATCCAAGAAGACACACAACTTCTCCAAGAGCTCAAAAAGGCACAGATAATAGCTTTTCCAGAAGCCTATCTATATCCACACGAATGAGTAGTTTATGTATGTCCAACAACCAATCAAGCAAGACATTTAATTGTTCCTAAACATTATGTTAAATCAAACATGAGGCTAATCATGACATTGCAGTCTGATCTAAAGCACAAAAAGAACAAGTAGCAAGAGGATGTGGAGATGATAAGAATCTTGGATAGATACTTTGTCAATGCTAACACCATGCTGCCAAATACTCAATACAATTTAAGGAAAGATGAGGATGATGATGAGAAAAAGGATGACAAATAAAAGCCTTCTGGCTCAAATCCAAGTCAAGCCTCTAAAGCAGCTAGTAGCAAAGACAAGAGTCAAGGAGAGAAGAATGAAGATGAAAAGAAAGATGATGAGTAGAAGAGAAGAAGTGAGAGGAGAAGCAAGAAAAATCATGATGGCTCGGAACCACAATAAACCCTAAAAATCCAAACAACTCTAGCTCAACCTTTAGCTCAACCTTCAAAGTTAACAACCTCAATCATCAAACCTTCTATAACCTCTAAGCCAAAGTTTTTGTACAAACAAACTGCAAACACCTTTCTTAAAACACCAATCACCTCAAACCTAACCTATCTTAAGAAAATCACTACCATACCTTTAGACAAGCCTTCACTCAAAATAAATTTCAAGTCTGTTGGGAAGAAACCTAGAAAAGTCAAGCCTACATAAAAAGTAGAAGTCACTAAAAGAGCTCTCTGGAATTGTTTCAAGCAAAATGACTTTCTACCCTTGAATTGGTGCATCTCAGATGAAGATTATTTTCAAAAACTAGCTGAGGAAATAGTTAAAGTCTGGGTTGTATCTTTAAAGGAAGTCAGAATTTATTATACAGATGGGTCTTTCACTTTCCTTGGTTGTGCTTTAATGGATTCTCTCTCTCCCACATAAATCAAAAGACTGATAAGTTTGCTAAAAGACAAAGATACTGCTACAAGAGCATGGAGATCAGGTTTGGCTGAGTGGTTCATTGAAAGGGAAGAAAGAAGAAAAAGGAATGAGGCTGAATATGAGGAAAGAAAAAGAAAGTATGATAAAGAGATTAAAATGTTCATGAAAAGATCAGAAGAACTCAAGGCTAAAGGAATGAGCGGAATTTCAAAAGATGGAAAGTTTCTAAACATCAAATCTGGCAAATTCACAAGATTCAGAATTGATTTACTAAACAGTGGTTATCCAAAGGCAGACATGATCAAACTAGTAGAAGCTCTAAGTGGGACACCTATTGTAGAAGAACTTGAAATTCTTGTTCAGTTAAAGGACATCCTTAGAGAAGAAGCAGAAGCAAAAATAGTTTTTTACCTGATGCTTGTAACTACTTAAACTTTGTAAATTTTCTAATGTATAAAAGTTGTAATTGTGTCAATTTTCATGTAATTACTTTATTTTCCATCTTAACTTGGGGTTAGTCTTGTTACCAGACATGAATCTGTGTTAAGCAACACAAATTAGGGGAGATTGTTGTGCAAGACATGCCTGTACTTTAACAAGACTAAGTCAAATTGACAACCCTAATTAAGTTATATTGTAATCTTAGTTTGCATTGTGTACTTGTAACATTTAAAGTCTGTAAAAATGTCAAAGGAGCAGACTGGAGTCTTTTTCTTTAAACAGTATCAAGCCTAAGAATTCTATCTGGAAGAAGATCAAGAAGATCATGCCTCAAAAGAATTATGAAAAATTATAACAGTCCAAATTCGGGGTCAAGATTTGGTGTCAGTAAACAATCTTTACATAAAATAAGATAATATGAAGATAACCCCTTGAATTCGGATAGTTTACAGGTTATGGTATGAAACAAGAATCTAACCTTCTACAATTCACAATAACTACAATATGAGTGTAAATACCTTTATGCTAATTCCCTTATCTTATTTTTTCTAACATCTTCGTCCTCTCGCAGCAGAGATCTTTCTAACTTCTACTGTCTAACGAAAGCTATTCACTTTTGTCCTTATCTGCTTCTGAAAGAAATAAGAATTTACAAAGCAAGAGTGAGCCAAAATGCCCAGCAAGTATATAAATGATTTCCAAGCATCAATATCAATTGAAAATTTCTAGACAAAATCTTTAAATAAATTTTAAACAATTCTATTTATTTGAGGGAGTGGAGTGGATAGACATTGGCTATTACCAGGCTTAATTATAAATCCAAAAGTAACAAGCGGTTCCCGGATTCTTCTCCAGAACCAGGGTTTTGTCCGGTTTTAGAATCATAAAACCGTTCGAGAGCAAATGCCGTTATTAGCGATCAACAATAAACTAGACTGGATACTAGAACCAACATATGCACTATACCCTGCTGATCAGTTAGGATATAGTGCGGATCTATACCCAACTGCATAGACCCACCAACATATAGGGTACCAGGCACTATGTCCCAAGGGTCCGGTCCATCCCCGACCCATAGGATCCAGCTCATCACCGGTCCTCATAATAACCGTCCAGCCCATAGAGTATTTTTAATGTCAAATCATTTTGATTTCAAAACATCCCAAATCAGGGTTCGCAAATAATCCGAAAGAATGGGTATTTGCTCAAGAGAGCAATCGATAACATAGGAACAATAATTAAAGGAACTTGCATAATTAAGAGTAAATTGTAGCGAAATATAAAGTAGTTAACTATTCTGAACTTAGAATAGAAATGAAGTATTTGCAGTATTTTACGAGAAAAGTAAGGAATACTTGCCTCAATAAGCTTTAACCAGCATTACTGGTTGACGTTGGTTCGACTTGAACGTTCAGTTTTATTGTCAAACCAATACCCTATCTTGGATACGATCTCAACACTCAGATCCTTCGATTGGAACCTTGCTGGGTTTGACAACTAACCATTAGATCGTTCTTAGTCCGATGTCAATCCCCGGGCTTCCTGACTAGGACCTATGGGGTTGAAATACCCTAATTCAGATAATCGTTTAAGCTTTAACATAATATCACTATCACTTCTACCCATGTGATTTCATATCTCGGCCCGTAATTATATGTATTATTAAAATACACATCACATTTAAGGTTCATATCTTCTAATTTTTTTGGTTCAGTGCTTATTTTCAGAAAGTACGTATATTCATTGTTCTGAAAATAGTAGGGTGATAAAACCTCGCCTTTCGAGAATACGGGCTTTATCGATCTATAAAATGATTGTGTATTGAAAATTTCACGCTGGGACTCGTACGGGTCGAACCGTACCCCGGATCGAAAAAGTCAAAACACAGAAAGTGTTCAGAATTGTCAGATTAGGTTAAGAAGGAGTTTTCGGAAGAGTTTCCGGTTATAAAAATGCAAAAACGGTTGAAGTGGGATGATTTCAATTCTAAAAAGTAATTTTATAATTACGTAAAAATAATCATTATTAATTCTATAAATCCTTATAAAATCACATAAAAAACCAAAAAATCCCAGAAAATACCAAAGTTATCTATATTTTAGTCTAGATAATTAAAAATTAATATGTCATAATTTTATCAAACATAAATACCCAAATATTATTATCAATCATCAGATAATTCACCAATATTCACGTAATAATCACATAATAATTATTTATTGATAAAATAATTACATAATATTTCCCGGACGTTACATCCTTCCCCCTTAAAAGGATTCTGTCCCCAGAATCATGCTAAGGAACATACAATGGTATTTTTTGAATATTCCACTTAAAATTTCTCAGAACTCATCATTTTAACTACTACTCCATGGTTTCCTATCAATATCAAATCTATCAGTTACTCACTTAACCTGACTCAAATCTCCATTTCATACATATGGAGCTAAATTACTCTTCCCCGTTATATACATATAAACATCTTATGAACTCGTTATACCTGTGATAACAAGGCCAACTCATTCACAACCTGACTATCTTATCATCTCAAATGACTAATTTAATTTATACTAATCTGCTTCTCTTTCTAATTCTAATAGTTTGTGCTCATACATACTTCCCATTTTTACTAACTGTTCTACTTTACTTTCTATGTCTCTCTTTGTTCGGTTAGCCTGACCTATGATCATTTTCAATCGTATTCGAGAATCTTTAATCAATCTTTGGTACTTTTCATTCATCTGCGCCCGATATACTGAGCTCATGGTGTCTTATGCTTCGAAAGATCCTAAATATATTCAAAAATTTAAAATTAAAGGGAAAATCTCGGCAATTGCATTTAACTCACCACTTAACAGTATACCTCAATTTCTTTTCAATCACTATCGAATATATTCATCGAGCGAGAATCTTTTACTATCTGAAAGAAAATATATTAATTTGGAACGAAATGAATCATAACTTTATTCCAAACCGAACTCTTGGTATTAATACTCATTTTGTTGTCATATCAAATTAGATATCAATACGAACTTTGATGCTCACAACACTCCATACTGAAGTCAACATCAATCATCTATATTAATACCGCCTTTGATATTTAACAACAAAGTAAGTATTAACATAAACCAGAAATTGAATCAAAACCTTATCTTTAATTTCTAACTTTTCCAATTCCTTTACCCACTCCCCAGCAATCTTAATGATATTCACTCTCTCTTTTCCATTCAAGACATTTGTCCCTAAATGAACCTTGCCTGGTTGGTAGTTAACCAAACCTCCATAGCTCATAATCAATTAAGACCTCAATTCATACATTTGAAGCTTAGGATGCAGTTTCTATTTTTCAACCCTTCGCAGGCATATCTTCAGTCGTTCAACTTGGTCTTCCTTAGTCCTTGAATGGGCGAGGATGTTATCAATAAATATAATTACATTATCCAAATTCTCTGTACACACTATGTTCATTTAATTCTCTGGAACGACGGGTACATAATATCATTAGAACTCATAGTATCCATACCATACTCTAAATATAGTCTTTATTGTGACTTCAGGCTTACAAAATCGGATGATCAATGCGTAACTTCATACTTCCATTTTCTTTTCTTCTTTTTTTTCCATGACCACTTTTGTGTATAGCGCGAAACACTTCTCATCTCATTATTCCTTCATTCCACACCCCTGAAGCTTCCTTAATTCATTACTTCATCCCTACTGGGTCATACAATACAGGGCTTTTGACACCAGCTCGACTCTGTGCAGCAACCGATGAGAAATTCTTATTTCATTCCCCGGGGTAACCTTGGTAAATTATTCGTTAGAACCTTCGGGACTTCACTTTAATTCTGAAGAATTCCGATATGAGATTCATTATAACGTTCTTCTTTAACATTTCGCCACTATTACCTTTATTTAATCTTCCAAGTTTACGCGTATTCTTGGAATGAAATTCCTATCTCTAATTATCGACGTTTCACTTCATTCTCCTATCAGTTCTGGCACAAATGACATTCAAAACTTGCTTATATCCTGGACTATTTTATAAAATTTATTTATCATCCTTTTGATTTCACTTTTTCTCTTAATTAGTTCTCTATTCTCATTATTCATTATCTCTTTTAAATATAAGGGATCTCTTTTTATTGACAATATTAATCTGTTCATTATTAGATAAACCATTTATGGAGTTCACACTGGAATGAAGGCTTTTATTTGTAATATTTAAATTCTTACTAACAGAATTATCAAAATTCATCGGTAGCTATTTTCTTAGCCTCGCTTAAATCATTACTGATCGCATACTTGGTTTTCGCCATTTGTCAACATTTCTTTTCCCTGTGTTCACATGCGGATTTCGTCAGTCTCTGTCTTACATCGGTTACTTGTACTTGCGAGTTTTCCACTATTTTACAGTAACTTTCATTAAATCGTCATTCGACATGGGTATACATCCAAGTCCTTCCTGGAACGCTATTAGAGATGATAAATTCTCTTTGTTTTATCTCGAATCTTCAGTTCTTGAAAACGCTCTTCTTGTTTATTGCAAAGGCCTATTCATCTAGATAAAACCTCGCACATGTCTGCAATAATATCACGCTAATTTTACTAAACTTTAGATTTCTGCTAATGCCATCACTTCCTCCAAATTCCTAATTACTTTGATTTCAGATCTGAAAATCATGTCGAATTTTGACTTAATCTAATTGGAATCGACCTCCATTTAACTAACCATTAGTTGGTAAAGTTAATCAATTAACTCTTTTAACTGATTAATTAAACCAAGTGCTGACTAGCTAACTGGAATCAAAGACCAATTATATAAAGTCGGTTTGGTCATAACAACCTTTTCCAAAAACCGAGATCGCAATCATTTGGAGTACCGTCGAGCATCTAAATAACATATAAAAGTATACCTCTTAAAAGCTGGGTAATCTCTGAAAATTTGGGCAGCACTTCCCCTATACCATCAACTACCGGTCGGGCTCAAGCCGACACCATCAATTAACCAAAGCATCCACACAATTATATCCATCCACTTCCATCAACCAACTTCATCAATTCAACATATCAGAATACATCATGCTGATAATCAGATGTACTATTAACATAACATATATCATTTAATTGAAATAGGGTCTTAACCCAACAATGAATAACATAGCCATGCTTTTCTCAGTTCTTTTAGAATATTACAAAATATTACTAATGAACTTAAGATTATCTTGTTGTCTCCCAAAAACTTTATTTTACGGTTCCTTTAATTTTTTTCTTGCCATTACTAATTGTATATAGTTGCCTTTAAGAATTATG
Source organism: Apium graveolens (assembly GCF_009905375.1). Lineage (NCBI taxonomy): Eukaryota > Viridiplantae > Streptophyta > Magnoliopsida > Apiales > Apiaceae > Apium > Apium graveolens. The sequence continues at coordinate 207,327,397 of NC_133650.1, read as the reverse complement.
CCGCATACTTCGAATAATCACACCAATCCTCTATCTTTGAAGATACACACTCAATTCCATTAACTAATCTGTTTATCTTTTAATAACCATGCATGGTTTTCATTATTATCATCGCAATCTGGTGGAAACTCAATTTTCAGATCATTATTTCTTAAAAGGTTTCACAGTCGAGTCACCATTGCCTCATTTCCACTTATGTTCCCATATCGAACCTTTGTCACTGACCCGATTATGGGTATTAAATTCACCATATCTTATTTACTCAAGGTAGAGAACTTCACAATGTTTTTTTGAAGAACACATTCAAAATTTGTTTGTAATTAAGATTTCTTCGATCTTGAATCTTCACGACAAATATCTTTTCGCGACGAAGGGATGCTTCACGTATTAGTTGCCGGCCTGAGTCATTGTTCAGAATTCCCTTGATCTTTGATTGTCGTCCCGACACTCATTCTCTTTATCTAATGCACACAGCTTTACTTCCTTATTTTATAACTAATTTATTTGTTACGGTTCGCTAACCATTCATCTCACATCAAATTCTCCTGCCTTAAAGCGCAATGTGTTACTGCAACCTACCATACTAATGAGATTCTCGTAACAAGAACAACTGTCTGACTTGATGTCTTCGCCACGTCCACATTATCGGTGAATTCCTTCTCCCTTGCCCGCAGATGTCCATCATTTATTGGCTTGCAATATATCTACCTTCAACACGTAATTCTACCTGTCACACGTGACTATTCTATTTCTTTTGAAATCGTCAAAGAACAGACTTTACGCAAGAGGAGAGTTTGTGAATATAATTTTGATTGAAAAACTGGATGAGGAATAAAAATTGATAAATCAACGGGGAGAATCTATAAGTCAATAAATTGAAGGAAGAAGAATAAGTAAGGATTTAGATATGAATGAGACAACCATATTTGTACTCAAGTTGGCCAGTCTTTCATACTATACGGCATATAGCACATGATTAGATGGCGTCCCACCAGACTTTTCGTTATTTTGATAAAGCGTCACATCACAACACTGTTTGTCTCAATCAGGAAGTAATTTTTTGAGAAGAGAAATAATTCAGAAGGAATACAATAAATTTTCTTTCGTTTTTGCCTCTTATGATTTATCAATAACAGAAGCTCATATGCATTCAAGAATCAAGGACATATGCTATTGTATTAGAGGAAAGAATGACGTTGTTGGTCACCGTCCATGCTTCACTAAAATATACCTTCAAGAATTATTCTTATAACAGATTCACCATCTCGGTCACATCATAGCTTCAGAATGTCGTCTGGAAATGTCTTCACATTATATACTTTAATAATTTGATCATAATCGTGTCCTTACAAAATTTATAATCACTGCTTATGATTTCATCTATGCCGCATGGAATAACCATTGATCACGCAATGCCTCAACTTCGTCGATAGAAATACGATTCTTCTCCAATCGTCTGGAAGATTCTTCCATTTCCTTCGCTCATCCTCTGTCTATTCAAATCACGAATCTCATTAAATTTTAATTATTTCACGAATTAGGTAAATAATGTTTTAACATGTTGATTCAATTATGGATATTATTAAACAAAGTTTATTCTTGTCCTTCACGGAAAACTCTAAACTTTCTTCTTACTAGTGGGTCTACTTGGTCCTCCAAATTAACAATACTAAGTCTAAGTCCATTCTTCTTTTTAGGTCATTTTCTGTTTATAATAACAAGAACGTAAGTAGTAATTCGACAACCAAATTGTGAAACTCATTTTATACAAAAATCTTCTAAAAGTTGATTAAGGAAATCTTTTTCGAAATCTCATTTTAAAATTTTGAAAGTCAAATATTTGGTCGTCATTATTATATAAGTTACTTGTTATTCTTATGATCCACTAATGAGATATCTAATTAAAAGAATGTCCATATAAGGGTCTTTCCACTTTGGTATGTCTTCTATTTTTCCTTGGATTCCGTTTGCATTTATTAGTCGACGAAACTTCATTTACCGTTGTATACCATTTTATTTGCAACTCTATCCCAATGTTGACGTCTAATACTACCTTTGATATTCTTGTCGTTGTCCTTGACGTTATACTTACAACCACACATGCAATTCGACGTTCTGTCTATAGATAGGGTCGCACCTTCTTGATAGTCTTACCTATACCTAGTAAGGTAAATATCATTCCTTGCGCAGCTCCCAATACGTGATAAGAACTATCTCACAATGGTGGTGCCTTTGCAGCTTGCAATTTTGGCTCTTCATCAGCTTCCATCAACTCATTGCCTCCGGCGTGGAGCTCGTCCTACTACCTAATTCTAAGTTAAATCATACTAATACTCACCTAGCATCCCTTACACAAAGTCTCATAAGAATCAATTGCATTTTCTTCAAAACCACATGAAAAGGAGGGTAACATACCCAGTCTCCGTCAATCTATCGATTCCTCATTACTGTAGGATCTGAGAACTCAATATACCTATAACGTTGCTATATTCACCTTACATTTTTCTCAACCATCCTATCTTACTAATCCCATATCGGATCTGCTAACCCTAATTTTCACTCAACTCCACTTAACATGACCATGCCTAGTTATTTCCTATCTTATATGGCCTATCACTCTTATCTTACCCCCACCTATTCTTATTTCAGTGACCAATAATTTGTACCTCTGATGCCAACTTATAACAGCCCAAATCCGGGGTCAAGATTTGGTGTCACTAAACAATCTTTACATAAAATAAAATAATATGTAGATAACCCCTTGAATCCGGATCGTTTACAGGTTATGGTATGAAACAAGAATCTAACCTTCTACAATTCATAACAACTAAAATACGAGTTTAAATACCTTTATGCTAATGCCCTTGTCTTATTTTTTCCTAACATTTTCATCCTCTCACAGTGGAGATCTCTCTAACATCTGCTGTCTAACGAAAGCTATTCACTTTTATCCTTATATGCTTCTGAAAGAAATAAGAATTTATAAAGCAAGAGTGAGCCAAAATGCCCAGCAAGTATATAAATGATTTCCAAGCATCAATATCAATTGAAAATTTCCGGACAAAATCTTTAAATAAATTTTAAACAATTCTATTTATTTGAGGGAGTGGAGCGGATAGACATTGGCTATTACCAGCCTTTAGTTATTAATCCAAAAGTAACAAGCGGTTCCCGAATTCTTCTCCAGAACCAGGGTTTTTTCCGGTTTTAGAATCATAAAACCTTTCGAGAGCGAATGTCGTTATTGACGATCAACAATAAATTAGACTAGACACTAGAACCAACATATGCACTATACCCTGCTGGTCAGTTAGGATACAGTGTGGATATATACCCAACTGCATAGACCCACCAACATATAGGGTACCCAGGCACTATGGCCCAAGGGTCTAGTCCATCCCCGGCCCATAGGATCCAGCTCATCACTGGTCCTCATATTAACCGTCCAGCCCATAGAGTATTTTTGATGTCAAATCATTTTGATTTCAAAACATCCCAAATCAGGGTTCGCAAATAACCCGAAAGAATGGGTATTTTCTCAAGATAGCAATCGATAACATAAGAACAATAATGAAAGGAACTTGCATAATTAAGAGTAAATTGCAGCGAAATATAAAACAGTTAGCTATTCTGAACTTAGAATAGGAATGAAGTATTTGCAGTATTTTACGAGAAAAGTAAGGAATACTTGCCTCAATAAGCTTTAACCACCATTAATGGTTGACGTTGGTTCGACTTAAACGTTCGGTTTTATTGTCAAACCAATACCCTATCTTGGATATGATATCAACACTCAGATCCTTCGATTGGAACCTTGCTGGGCTCGACAACTAACCACTAGATCGTTCTTAGTCTGATGTCAATCCTCGGGCTTCCTGACTAGGACCTACAGGGTTGATATACACTAATTCAGATAATCGTTTAAGCTTTAACATAATATCACTATCACTTCTACCCATGCGATTTCATATATCGACCCGTATTTATACGTATTATTGAAATAAACATCACATTTAAGGTTCATATCTTCGAATTTTTTTGGTTTAGGGCTTATTTTCAGAAAGTACGTATATTCGTTGTTTTGAAAATAGTAGGGTGATTATAAAATATTTTGTCACAGCACATAACTAGATTCATATAATATAATTATATACTTTCGTTCGACGTCTCCGATAATTATAGGTTACGTTCCCGTATTTTTGGAATTAATTTCCCGAAAATCTGGCAGTGTCTCCTTTGTTTATCGGCCTACCCGAAGAATCAATCTGACGTCAAATCCACAATAACAACATCCAATCCAATTTACAATCCCAAACACCAGTACGACTTATAATAATATCCTATTTTTCATTTCAAATTTAATTTTACAATTAATTTTATTTATTTATAATTTAGGACTCAGAATTAATCATCATCGTCCATTGTCGGCTCGCCGAGGCTCATCGCGGATGGCGGTAAAATTCGCCGGTGCCTGATAAATTTCAGGTTTCCATTACGAATTCCACCAATAAACTACGAATATCCCAATAGTCAATCAATTCGAATAACCACAGGAAATTCACTCGATTTTAATAAAATAATTCGAACAAATATTCATCACAAAGGCTGCGAAAATCCGAACTTTGAACCAACAAATCAGATATCAGATTAATCATTCGAATTAACCAAAAACACTCAACTAATCACAGCAAAAAGAAGCAACGGGAGGCAATTACTCACAAAAACACATAGCACATGCGCGTGTATAGTCCCCACGCGCCACCGCCTCCCTGTCGGAAAACAAGGAGGGTGGCGCACAGATAGATACAAAGGCGTATGCATATATTTATACAATCCAACTAGACCAACCTGAAAGGCAATCGGAACAGGGAATAAGGCCGGAAAAAGAAAGAAAAACGACAGTGAACCCACCAGAAATAGAGACCTAGACGGGGGTAACAGAGAGAAGGAGGAGAAAGACGACCAAGAGAGAAGTGAGAGATGAGGTTAAAGATAAACTGATAAGAATTGTGATATTTATCGGTTTCCTATCTTTTTTTATCCGAATCTGACACGCAATTTTTTAAGTATTAACGATACACATCGCGGATAAAATAAATCGAGATAGTCTCAAATAAACTTCAAAATTCCCAAAATATTTAAAACTAATAATATACAATATGTTTATAATTTTTAAATAATTTTTGGAACACACAACCGACCCGCATTTTATAATTTAACAAGTTCACGCGCGATTAAATAAAAGCCATAAATTTACCATAATAATTTTAAAACTCTCAAAATTTTTAAAAGTTAATAAAATAAAATTTTCATGATTTTTGAAGTATTCTGGAATTAAATACTGATTTTACAATTAAATGAGATCAGAAAATCATTTAAAATTAAATAATCAATAAATTATTGATTTCTAAATTTTATAAACTCCTAAAAATAAATAATAAAGTTATAAAATAACAAAAATAATTTTAGAAACAATTTTAGCATTCATAAGAATAAATATTCAATAAAATCATTTTAAAAGCAAAATAATTCGTACAACTCAGTAATTAATTATACAATTAATCTTTGTACCCAACAAATCACACACAATCAATAATAAAGTAATGCACAGCTCACAGATCCATCAAGTATTTTATTTAGTTAATAATTCCATAATTACACTTATATATATTGGATCCGAAAATAGATTACTTAGCCGCTAAGTAACTGTAAAGACAGTATAATTTTAATACTAGATTTGGATAATCATCAAAACAGATCTTCTTATAAAATACTTTATACAAGAATAAGGTGATAAAACCTCGCCTTTCGAGAATACGGGTTTTATCGATCTATAAAATGATTGCGTATCAAAAATTTCACGCTGAGACTCGTACGGGTCGAACCGTACCCCGGATCGAAAAAGTCAAAACACAGAAAGTGTTCAGAATTGTCAGATTAGGTTAAGAAGGAGTTTTCGGAAGAGTTTCGGATTGTAAAAACGCAAAAACGGTTGAAGTGAGACGATTTCTGATTTTCAAAAGTAATTTTATAATTACGTAAAAATAATCATTATTAATTCTATAAATCCTTATAAAATCACATAACAAACCAAAAATTCACAGAAAATACCAAAGTTATCTGTATTGTAGTCTGGATAATTAAAAATTAAAAAATCCTAATTTTATCAAACATAACCACCCAAATATTATTATCAATCATCAGATAATTCACCAAAATTCACGTAATAATCACATAATAATTATTTATTGATAAAATAATTACATAATATTTCCCGGACGTTACAAAAATCTTGGAGTTGAATAAATCTGTTTTGGGAAAAATGTTCTAAGTCCAGATCTCTACAAGTCACATATTTAGTGTTATAGAGAAGTCATTCGAGAACTCCAAATGACTTATCGAGAAGTCAGGAAAGCTACTAGAGAACTCAAAGAGATATCGACAAGCAAATTGAAGATATGAAGACTGGAGATATCGACAAGTCAAATATCACTAGAGATCTCTGAGATATCGACAAGTCAAAATGTCACTAGAGATCTCAGAGATATCGACAAGTCAAATATCACTAGAGATCTCTGAGATATCGACAAGTCAAAATATCACTAGAGATCTCAGATATAACGACAAGTCAAAGTGAAGACATGAAGCTGAGAGATCTCGACAAGCCAAATTCTCTTATAGAGAACTCAGAGACCTCTACAAGTCAAATCATCTATGAAGTATTAGATATCTCGATAAATCATTATACTTATCGAAATGTCAAGACCTCTATATGCCTAACTGGAGACCTCGAGGTAAAATCTTAAAGTACAATTTGTAGACCCATTTAATATCCAAGATTAACAATCAACAAACAATCCAACCAGTTGGATTGACAAGTCTACAAAAAATAGCTTGAAGAGTGTGCAAGATCAAGGGTGAAGATTAACTGACAAAGGAAGTGTTAGGTCACACACACTGTAGAAGGGGGTTGAATACAGTGTTTATCACAATCAAATTGAATATAAGAACATAGAAAACAGATTTTATTTAACACAATAAACTCTGTTACAATATGGAACTGTCTTCTCTCAGTGATGAACAATTTATCACGAGAGCTGTTAGGGTTACAATAAATAATAACTTCGATTATGATAACACATATAGTGTAAACCCTATGTCTGTATTTATATATTACACAGTTACAAGATAATCTCTAATTGATATTGTATATGATTCTGTATCCTAAAATATATCAATTAGAAATCTTCTTTTCCAAGTCTTCTATTTTCCATAGAAATCTTCTCCATGCATGTAATAACCCCAATTTTTGGAATTTTTTTTTGAACACGGATGAATAGTAACTTTTGTTGATGATGCTGATTAAGGAAAATTATCAGAACACGCTATATAGGAGTACTGTTATGAAAATTCTAAGATCATATTAGTACTCCATAAAATAAATAAGTGTTTGTAAAGATCGTCAGAATCCAAATTCGAACACTTTGATTTTTTCCCAAAAATCCACCAGATACCGAAAGAATTGGGTATAAGGTAACATGATTAAAAGGATTTAAATTCAAGGATTATAAGAGAGGATCATAAAAGGAATATAAATTATTAAAAAGGGTTTAGGGGAGCCCAAGTAATAAGATCCCGGGTATGATCTCTCAAACGATAAACGAGAACGAAAGTTAAGCGAACCATAAAACAAATAAGCGACCAAGAGACAAGCTTGTACAAGAAACCAAGGATTGTGACATCATCAAACCACAAGGAAGAGACATGTGGCAAATGGATGACATAGACATGGTGACATAAGCATGACAAATGGAGGGATTGTTGGTTGATTACAAGCCACACAAATTTTACCATGGTTAAAAGGTAATTAAGCAAAACAAAAGGAAACAACCAAGCAAAACAAATCAAAAACACAAAACACAAATTAGAAGTTGACTTTTGCTTTCCAAGAACAAAAGCTCTCGGCCAAAACCAGAGCAGCAACTTCAAACTACCATATCTCCTTCAATGCTCACTCAAACAGTATGTTCTATAGCTCTTTGGAAAGGTATTGAGATGGCCTACAACTCTTGTTCACAAGTCTCATCCAAATAAGTATGGTAAGACCCTCGTTTTGACAGTTCTTTCAATCTGAATTTTAGAAACTTCAAAACCTAACTTTGTGTTCTTGATTTCTTTGGAAAGATCAAGCTTGTAGGAGGCTCCCTAAGACTTCCTAGCTACTCTAATCACTCTGAGGAAGGTATAACACCTCCAAACCCTAGCTTTACTTTGAGTATTAGGTTTGGTTTTATTTGTTATAGTTCATGAGAGCATGATTCTTGTATGTTTAGAGTTTGGTTGGAATTATAATGATTTTGGGTTATAAATCTTGGTTGTTGGTTGATAAACCTTAAGTATAGTTAGTAGCTCTTGTTTGAGATTGAATAAGTTGGAAAAATCATGAGGTTATGGACTGAGTTAGTAAGGTTTGGATGAAGTTTGGTGGTATTGGTGGTTATGGGTTGATTTGTGGTTGATTTGTGGTGGATTGGAGTAATTTAAACTTTGGTAATCGCGTAAACATAGCCGTCGTAATGCCCGATTTACCTTAGACTGTTTTGTGCTTAACTTTTGCACCAGAACACTCACTGCCATGAACTGACCATTGCCATTATTAGATAGTTCATGTTACGAGCTTCGTTTTGATATGTGGTTCGCTTGAATCCGATGTACGGTTTAGGAGAAACGACCATTTTAAGTAACGGCATTTCGCGAACGGACCATTACCCCTTGCCTTACATTGAAACCTTGGTTAAGGCCCCAAAAAGACAAATCGGATTAAGAAACAATTATGTAATGTGGATTAGGAAGTTGGTAAATTACTCGCAAAAGAATCGCCTTAAAATTCGTAATGGTTAATTTATTAAAAATGGTGGAGCCAAGGGTACTCGAGCGACTTAAGTGAATCGTTAAGCGCAAAAGCGAGCGTTAGAGTCTAGTTGGTTAAAGTGTAGATTCTTAAGTGACTTTGGTTTAATTCCAACTTATATGTTGTTTATAGGTTACCAGGCTCGTCCCAGTCCTTTTACCACCCCCAGTCGCTCAGGCAAGTTTTCTACCCGTTATACTGTTGTTGTGATGTGTATATGTATATGCATTATCTTGTGATAGATGCATGATGGTTAATTAGCAAATCTTGCGATATATTGGAGCATGCTGATATGGGATATATGCATGTCTATTTCTTAATCTTGATATCTATCTGTTGATTCCAATGCTTATAGTTGCATAATACCTATGCTAGAGATAAGCAGTAATTGCTTATACCCTTAGTATAGGGGACCCAAAGGTGAACATATTTCTAAACCGGGAGTCGATGTTCCCGAGTATAATATATATATATATTTATATATATATAGATATAGCTTTCAAAACTATTAATCGAATAAGGTTTATTCGATAACTTTATTTTATTTAATGAATATTATTTTGAATATTCATTCGAGGACTTAAGACTCCGTTTATTTTATTTAATGAATATTATTTTGAATATTCATTTGAGGACTTATGACTCCGCTTATTTATTAAATAATATTCTTTATTTTATTAAAGAATAATGTTTCGATAATCAAACTTATTTTCGATTATTCAAATAAAGATCATACTTTCGTATAAGTATATCTTTGGTTATTTATTAATCATTTCAAGTATGAGTTTTAAAACTTCTACTTCGATTATTTTTATAAGGATTATCCTTATGGGAATATTATTTAACTAATAATATTCAGATATTTTCTAATATATCGGGACTGATTTATTTTATTAAATCAGCATTACTCCAAACATTCTTAAAAATGTTTTCGAGTCTTCAAAATGATTTTAAAAGTTAGAGCGGATCCCGAAACTTGTTTTCAAATTTAAGATCTTCCTTTCGAAGGGGATTTAAATACACGCTCAAAACCTGAGGGATCCGGCTCTGTGGTGTATTTTATATTCGCAACAAGGTTGTTGTTTTGATAAAAGAGTTTTTGATTACTTACCCAACACTCGGGAAGTAAAATTCTTGGAACAAGTTAATCCAATAACAGGCACCGCCTGGGAAATATCGGTGAGTTTTCCTTTCCAACTAGATACGACTTCTTGGTGGAGCTGTATCAACAAGTTTCTACTTGGGGAAAGGGGGGGACAAGCTTTACGTTTCAAAGTCATGGATTTCATCTGAACTAGGAGTGGCATAAGTGGTCGAGTGGCGCCGGCCCAGCCTTTTTATATTGGCCCAAATGGCCTGGAAGTTTCGTTAAGACGGTACATTCCTTAGGAGTCCAGTGTTCGGTTGACAAGTAAATCCGACAGGTTCTCCTCCACATGTAGAAAATGGTGGGGTTGCACTACTACGACTGATCATCGTAAGTGGTCTTCCTGGCGCGACAAACTCCCGTAATGAGTTCATCATCCAATTGGATATTTCTGCAACACTATCCAGAGCACTTCAATAGAAAGGCTACGGTTGGGCGATTGTTGAGTGTTGGCAGGGTCGAGTTTTCAAAATGATGTTTGCATCAAATGAAGTATCTCGTAAGTTCATTTTATTTTGATGATATTTTAAAGATTGATTCTATACAAGTTTTGTCTTGTAGCTTAATCTATGGGATGAACTATTTATACATTGAACGGTGGTAGTTCAAGTAGTATTCGGAAAAGATATAAGTATATTGGAATATCTTGTAACTTCATCTTTTAAACTTATATCTAGTAAATGATTATCTTGTGCATGTCTAAGATTTTTAGAAAAACGTTGAGACAAGGTTAGATATATGAGATCACCTTGCAATGATATTTTTATAAAGTTATAAACTGGAACTCTGTGTACATTATACATGTCAGAGGATTTCAAAGATTGTGAAAAGTATGTATGTATATATATACTGAATATTTTGCGACTTGGTCGCGTTAAGATATCAGCTTGGTTCATTTCTTCTTGACCAAGACTTTCATGAGTACTATGAGAATGCTCATATATTGTTAATTATTATACATATTATTTCGGTGGGCCTGTTGCTCACCCTTGCTTTCTTCTTTCATCACACAATATCAGATAGACAAGATGAACAGGACCAAGCTCCCAATTCGCGAGCGGATAGGAAACGTTCCGCAGTTTCCTATAGGTGTTGATGTCGCTGTAGCTGAGGTAGGAACTACCAATAGGCTAGGCTTTCAACTTCTGATATACCAGACTTATGTATCTATATGAATTGTAATAATGGCAAAGAAATGTAAATTTATTCAGAAACCCTTTTAAGGTGTAACGGTTTATAATTGTGGAATAAAATGACTTGTGTTATTTTTGGTATTCATCTCTGAGACTATAACTTGTGGTGTGTGTATGTATATTATGGGGTCACAGTACTCAGTAGTTGGTTGACTGTTAAGATTAAGTATTGATAAGGGAAATGGAACTCGTGACAACCTGGATCCCTGAACCCGGATCTGGGGGTGTTACAGAAATGGTATCAGAGCTAAGCGTTATAAACCTCAGAGATGATATGACGTTAAAATAATAAGTTCACTAAGATAATAAGAACTCTTGCCAAGTTCATAGTTGGACTACCTAACGTAGTACTGACAGTTAAAACCCTTATGGGAACCCTTATAAATATCGTGATAGAAGCGTAGTTCGTTATCGTATATGGTAGCGGGACTCCGAACCCTGAGGTTGAGGAACAACAACGCGATGATGTTTTATTACTTATTGGAGATCAGATTATGGATCCGATAGAGCGTCCTAACTCGGGACCGGATGATGTTCATATTGAGGATGTAGCGGTTGAGGATGTTGTCCTAGAAGGGATTGTTGCTGAGAAGAATCTCGTGGAGGATCCTGACAAGAATGAATAAAGGACCACTGAGGAATTGATGACTATGGTTAGGGTGACTATCAGAGGTAGGATTGGCCGGTTACTACCGGAGGTTCGTTCAAGTTTGTAAAATAGTAGCCCCTTTAACGCGCTTACTCGTAAGACTGAGAAGTTCGAATGGACAGAGAAATACGAGAACAACTTTCAAGAACTGAAGCAAAGATTGGTGACGGCCCCTATGATGGCGTTGCCGGATGGAAAAGGAGATTTTGTGATGTGTAGTGACGCTTCGCATAAGGAATTAGGGTGCTTCTTATACAGCACAACAAGGTAATCGCGTACGTGTCAAGATAATTAAGGGAATATAAAATTCGATATCCCCACCCATGAGCTTGGGCTCGTGGCAATAGTTTTTCCCTAAACATTGGAGGCACTACTTATATGGAGAGAAGTGCAAGTTTTACATAAACTATAGGAGCTCTAGTACATTTTTACGTAGAAAGAGCTCAACATACACCAGAGGAGGCGGTTAGAGATAATCAAGAATTATGATTGGGAGATTTTTTATCATTCGGGGAAAGCCAATGTGGTGGCTGATGCCCTCAGTAAAAAGGAGAGACTCAAGATGATAATGTCTTTGGGAGAGTTTATAAGAGATTTTGAGAAAATGGAAATAGAAGTGAAGGTAACTGGAGCCGGTACCGAAAAGCTGTTTGAGATTGCAATACAGCCCGAATTATTGGAAAAGAACATATTGTGCCAGAAAAAGTGATGAATGAAGGCAGAGAGCCAACAAATAGATAAGAGATTAATACCGAGAAAGATGATAAGGGAATAGGTATTCCTACAAAATTTGGGTTCCAAATGTTCAAGAGCTTAAAGATGAGATCTTAGATGAAAGCTAGTTTGAGGAATAAGATTTAGAGCAAACACTGAACGTGATAGTCAGGGAAGTCGCCATCAAGATAGAAGGAACCCTTAACATAATAAAGTGGAAAATGAGGATTTAAAACATGTAGGATGACCCCGATTATGGGGAGGAGGAGGGAATGTTCAGACTAAGGAAACAGAAGTCGAGTAAGGAAAGGAGACCCGAGACGGTACTCATATACGATAATTTATGGACCTTTCTAGACAGAACTTAGACTATTATCCCCAACCACCACCTTGAGGAGATAATGCGGTAGGAAATCCTTTCATGACCTTTAAGTCGCTAAGCTCTCAGAGTTCCAAGGAACAGGTTGACCCAGTCGAGGCAAGAGCCTGGCTAAAGGAAATGTATGAATCATTTGAGATTCTAAATGATTGACGAAGCACAAAAGACTATTTTTTAATCACTTACCCTCCTAAGAGAGAGGCCACCCATTGGTAAAAGGCCAAGAAAGGCACGGAGCCAGAGGTTATAATAAACTGATTAAAGTTCAGACAATTGTTTTCAGGAAAGTACTTCCCAAGGTTATGGAGGTAGTGTAAAAGCTTTAGAGCCAGAACAAAAGCGAACGAGTATGATGAATTATGAATCTACGTTGTAAAAGTTGTCAAGATTCGTTCTGAGGACACGAATCCAGAATGACGGGATGTTTGAAATCAATCCTTATGTTGTGTTGGTTCATGTAATGGTTGTAATAGAAACGAAAATAAAAGACTGAAAAGGGAAGGAGCATAAAGGGATTTAAAGGAAATAGAGTTGAGAAGTGATAAGGGAGTTAGGTATGAGGAAACCCTAAAGACTCGTAGCAATAGAAATAGAAAAGTATGTAATCATCAGGATAAGGGTGATTCACCATGAGTTAAAGTTGATTGTTGAAGGCATAAGAGATATATATTGTACCCCATTTAAGTTGGGAGAATTCGAGGAAACCTTGAGATAGTTCAAAGGATAAACAATGAGACGCGGATAGACTGAGAAGACAAGAAAGTAAGAAATTAGGAAAATTGGATGAAGGAAGTGACCTTCAAGAATGTGAAGTGTAAGACCGAGGGCATGATACCCATAAAGGGAGACACCGGGTATGAAAGATATCCCAACATTGAGATGACTGTTGAGATAAACAACAAAAGTAAATAAAGATTTATTAAGAAGAAGTTCACGTTGAACACGACCAATATCTTCCAGGACATCCCTGTTGTCATTACCAAATTAGGAAAGAAAAGCGGGTAACCATTATTATCTTTTGAAGGCCATATATGTTGACCTCAGTTTGAATAAGGATGCTATTGTGAAATTGGTATAGACTATCTGGGTGGGAATCATTGAATAAGATAATCTATCAAGGATATATGACTTGATTTATCCATGGAAAGATGCAAGTACCTCTTTAAAGGTGGAATTAAGGATATAACTTCGATAACTTGAGATGAACCCTAGGGGAATGCATGTAACACCCCCAAATCCGGGGTCGGGGATCCGGGTTGTCACGAGTTCCATTTCCCTTAATAACACCCAATCTTAATAATTACTCAACTACTCTGTACTGTGACCCCACAATAAACACACACACCACACGTTATAGTCTCAGAGATGAACATCCAAAAATAACCACAAGTCATTTTATTCCACAATTATCTTCCAATACACCTTAAAAGGTTTTCTGAATAAATTTACATTTCTTTTCCATTATTACAATTCATAAATATACATAAATTTGGTACATTAGAAGTTGAAAGCCTAGCCTATTGGTAGCTCCTACCTCAGCTACGGCGGCATCAATGCTTCTAGAAAACTGCGGAACATCTCCTAATCGCTTGCGAATCGGGAGCTTGGTCCTGTCCATCCTTTCTATCTGTTGTTGTGTGATGAAAGAAGAAACAAGGGTGAGTAGCAAGCCCACCAAAATAATATGTATAATGATTAATAGTATATGAGCCTTCTCTTAGTACTCATGAAAGTCTTGGTCAAAAGAAATGAACCAAGTTGATATCTTAATGCGATGAAGTCGCAAAATATTCAGTATATATATATATATACATATATACTTTTCAAAATATTGGAAGTCCTCTTCCATGCATAATATACACAAAGTCCCAGTGTATAACTGTATAAAAAAATATTGTTGCAAGGTGATCTCATATATCTAACCTTGTCTCAACGTTTTTCTGAAAATCTTTGTCATTCATAAGACACTTATTAATTAGATATAAGTTTAAAAGATGAAGTTACAAGATACCCCAATATACTTATATCTTTCCCAAATACAACTTGAACTACCACCGTTCAAGTTATAATTAGCTTCAAAAGTTCATCACATAGATGAGACTATAAGATAAGACTTGAATAGATTCAATCTTTAAAATATTATCAAAATAAAATGAAGTTACGAGATACTTCATTTGATGTAAACATCATTTTGAAAACTTGACCCTGCCAACACTCAACAATCGCCCAACCGTAGCCTTTCTATCGAAGTGCTCTGGGTAGTGTTGCAAAAATTATCCAATTGGATGATGAACTCATTACGGGAGTTTGCCGCGCCAGGAAGACCACTTACGATGATCAGTCGTAGTAGTACAACCCCACCATTTTCTACATGTAGAGGAGAACCTGTCGGATTTACTTGTCAACCGAACACTGAACTCCTAAGGAATGGACCGCCTTAGCGGAACTTCCAGGCCATTTGGGCCAATATAATAAGGCTGGGCCGGCGCTACTCGGCCACTTACGCCACTCCTAGTTCAGATGAAATCCATGACTCTGAAACGTAAAGCTCGTCCCCACTTTCCCCAAGTAGAAACTTGTTGATACGGCTCCACCAAGAAGTCGTATCTATTTGGAAAGGAGAATTCACCGATATTTCCCAGGCGATGCCTGTTAATGGATTAACTTGTTCCAAGAATTTTACTTCCCGAGTGTTGGGTAAGTAATCAATTCATTTATCAAAACAGCAACCTTATTGCGAATATAAAACACACCACAGAGCCGGATCCCTCAGGTTTTGAGCGAGTATTTAAATCCCCTTCGAAAGGAGGATCTTAAATATAAAAAAAATGAGTTTTGGGATCCGCTCTAACTTTTAAAAATCATTTTGAAGACTCGCAAAACATTTTTAAGAATGTTTGGAGTGAAGCTGATTTAATGAGGTAAATCAGTCCCCAGAATATTTAGAAAATGTCTGAATATTATTATTTAAATAATATTCCCATAAAGAATAATCTTTATAAAATAATTGAAGTAGAAGTATTAAAACTTATACTTGAAATGAGTATTAAATAACCAAAGATATACTTATATGAAAGTACTATCTTTATTTGAATAATCGAAAATAAGTTTGATTATTGACACCTTATTCTTTAATAAAATAAAGAATATATCTCAGCAAATAATCGGAGTCATAGATCCTCAAATGAATATTCAAAAATATTCATTAAATAATATAAACTGAGTCATAATCCCTCGAATGAATATTCAAATAATATTCAGATAATAAAATAAAAGGAGTCATAAGTCCTCGAATGAATATTCAAAATAATATTCGTTTAATATAAAGGAGTCATACGCCTTCGAATAATATTCGAAATAATATTCAATAATAAAATAAAGTTAAAGTTATCGAATAAACCTTATTCGATTAATAGTTTTGAAAACTATGACCATATATATATATATATAAGTATATATATATATATATATTTATATCCATATATACAAAATCTACTCGGGATCCTCGACTCCCGGTTTTAGAAAATATTTTCACCTTTGGGTCCCTATACTAAGGGTATATGCAAATTACCGCTATCCTCTAGCATAGGTATTATCAACTGAATCAACAATTATATATGGAAAGAATACGAAACAGGCATGCATATATATATATACCATAGTAGCATGCTTCAATATATTGCAACATTTGCTAATTAACGAACATGCATCTATCGCAAGATAATGCAAATACCTATATACATCACAACAACAGTTATAACTGGTAGAAAACTTGCCTGAGCGACTTGGGGTTACGAATGGCTCGGGACGAGTCTGGTAACCTATAAACAACAAGTAAGTTGGAATTAAACCAAAGTCACTTGTACATCTATACTTTAACTAACTTAGACTCTAACGCTTGTTTTGCGCTTACTGATTTTCTTAAGTCACTCGAGTACCCTCGGCTCCACCATTTTTTGTAATTTAACCTTTACGAGTTCTAAGGCGATTCCTTCGCGAGTGTCTTACCAATTGCTTAACACACTTACCATAAATGTTTCATGCATTAATTAACCCTTTTTGGTCTTTAACCTATGTTTCAAAGTAAGGCGAGGGGAAAAGTTTCGTTCGCGAAACGCCGTTACTTTAAACGGTCGTTTCTCCTAAACCGTGCATCGCAATCGAACGAAATACATATCAAAACGAAGCTCGTAACATGAGCTATCTAAACATGGAAATGGTCAAAATCTAGCAGGGGATTCTCGGGTCCTAATGTTATGCACAAAAACAGTCTAAAGAAAATCGGACGTTACGACGGCTATATTTACGCGATTTCCCAATTTTAAACCATTCAAAACCAACCCAATTCAACCTCAAATCCAACATACAACCAACATCCATCCTTATCACATCATAACAACCCCAACCAATTCACTTTTAACATTCATACTTATGCCTAAGCTTAACTTTAATCATACTTAAGTTCTTTTAATCAAAACCACAACATTTACCATTCCATTTCACTACCATTTCAAATCCCAAACTCTAATCACAAACATCAAGCTACAATATCACCCTACTAATCAAAATCATCTTATAATACATAGGAATCTAGGGTTTGGAGATGATATACCTTCCTTGAAGTGGTGGGAGGAGCTAGGAAGCCTTAAGAAGCTTTGAGAAGTCTTAAGAATGCTTGGATCTTCAAGGAAAACAAGAAAAATTTCAAGTTAAAAACTTGAAAACACTATTCATTATCTTCTTCTTTGATTAAATGAAAAAGATTGAGAAGGAATTAATGGCTTGAACTCATGATATAGCCCTAACTAAGCATAAAGATGATTAGGGAATTATCTTACCAATTTAGGAAGCTTGGATCTTTGATTTTGAAATTCTTGCCCTTTAAAAAGCTAAAAAGCCGAGAGCAAAGATGAACAATGCCTTGGTTCTTTTTGATTTTTGATGAAGAATGATTTTGCTTGGCTTGGTTGATTTGTTTGTGTGTTTTATTTAGTCAATTACCTTGTTGCCCTTGAATTTGTGTGGTTCTCATTCAACCACACCTCCTTCCTTCCCATGTCATGCTTATGTCATCCTCATGATGTCATCCTCCCCTCCTTGTCCCCTTCTCATTGGTTGGGTGACATCATCCTCTCTAATCCCTTTGATTAACTTCCTAATTGTTTGCCTAATGACCGCTGATCTGTTATACGGTTCGCTTAACTTTCATTTTCGTTTATCATTTGAAGGATCATACCCGGGATCTCATTACTTAGGTTCTCTTAACCTTTCTCAATACATTATATTCCTTTTTATGATACTCTATTATAATCCTTTAATTTAAATCCTTTTATCCTGTTACCTTATACTCAATTATTTCCGTATCTATTGGATTTCCGGGAAAAATCAAAGTGTTCGGATTTGGATTCTGACGATCTTTACATACACTTATATCCCATATAAAGTACTAATAAAATCTCAGAATATCCATATCAGAACCCCTACATAGTGTGGCATGAAAAGTTTTCTCATTCAGCTAAAACACTATTCACAAGGGTTACAAAAAGTTCAAAATTTTGGGGGTTATTACAGTCTCCCCTCCTTAAAAGGATTCCGTCCCGGAATCAAATTGAAAATAAATAGGGATACTCTCTTAGCATTGCACTCTCTAACTCTCGAGTAAATTTTCCCATATTGTGGTCCGACCACCAAACTCCGCCTAGTTTGATAACCCTTCTCCTAAGTACTTGTTCCTTTTCACTCTATAACCCTTCCTGGTTGCTCCATATAGGTTACGTCTGGTTGCATGTCTATGCGCTCATATGCCCCTATTTATCTGGCATCCAAATTATACTTCCTTAACATTGATACGTGGAACACGCTATAAACTTGCTACATGTTCGGGGTTAGGGCTAACTCATATGCTAACTTCCCAATACGTCTTAGTATATCCCAGGGTCCAACAATTCGTGGACTTAGCTTTCCTTTCTTTCTGAACCTCATCAATCTTTTTTTCCAAGGGATACCTATAACATTACTAGGTCCCCTATTTCCCATTCCTTGTCCTTTCGTGTTAAATCAACATACTTCGTGTTCCCATCTTGGGCTACTACCAACCATCCTCTGATTAGATTTATCATATCCTTGGTCCTTTGGACTACTGCGGGTCCGAGCATCTTGCGCTCTACAACTTCATCCTAACATAAGGGAGATCGACATTGTCTTCCCTCTAGGATCTCATAAGGCGATATCTCAATACTGACATATGATCTATTGTCGTGATATAACTTAATCTGCATTAAGTGATCATTCCAAATTCTTTCAAGTCTATTGCACAGACTCTCATTATAGCTTTTAGCATTAGAGCTTTTGCTTCTCAATACCCATTCTTTTCCAGTTCGTAATCGCTATCACCTTCCGTTCCTAATATTATACTGGTTATACTTTTGCTCGTTAGCGTTTTATAACCTTTTAATAACCATGCCAACCTTAGTATCACGAATGTGTTTCCATTCCGAATACTACCATAACTTTATTACTCCTTTTTCAGCTGTTTCTATTTTCGAAAGCTTAATCCTTCATATAGAAGTAAAAGAATTTATTGAGAGATCACTATGATCATGAACACTTGTTATATCGCATAGTTAGTACAGAAGGTGGCCAGCCTTTAGTACTTGACAAGCAATTAAACAATAGATGGTATCCTACTAGGCTTCTATCACACAGATAGATAGTCATTCGGCAATACCTCCCCTTTCTGGAAGGGTTGTTCTTCTCAGCTTACATGAAATGAAAAGAAGAGAAAAGGACGAATTGAAGAGAATTGTATATATGAAAAAAATATACTGCCACAAAATATCTGGCTTGGAACCTACCTCTGAACTATAGAGGTTTGTCATAGGAGAACAACACATATACGTATTTATATCAGCATCAAGTATTATAGCATCGCATTTCACATGCTTAAATATTTGCTATTCCGTCCATCATTCTATGGACCCATGCTCTTCCTCGAGCTTATACACAATCACCTTTGAAACTCCCTCGACATTGAAAATTGAATCTGGGATCTCATTCTAGACATCATCGTTACTAGAATTATATGCTTGTATCGCAACCTTCCTCGTATAGTCATACGACCCTCTATTGATAAGGAGGAATAAATATTCAATAGGTAAATACTCTACTTAATTAGTCTATCAATGATAACTTATACACTACCACGACCCGTTTAGTGGTACTCAATCTCAACATCCATTCCAATACAACTCTCACGGTTGTAACCAGCTCATTACTCGCAGAATCATTGCTGCATTACTATGGTCCACTACTGACCTACTGTCGTCATTCATTTTCCATGAAGTCTTAATAGCTAACCATGCGGAGTCCATACATGTCGTATCAAATCCTTCTAGGGAGGTAACATAATCACCATTTCTGATTCATGAAGAACACTCCTGATCCTGACATACATACATGACATGAAGCAGATAAAATTGCAGAAGAGTTTCAATCAAAGCAACGATAGCAGGTTAATACCATTCTAAATCATATGCCTTAAATAGAAGACTTACTCAAAGGTTCGTCTAGTCTTTTTTGAAACATGGTCCTGGCTTATCTCAAGATAGGACCTTCTAAGATAGATAGCCTGTTCATGGCGATTACACGAATTAAACCTTTACCAACTACTATTACGGTTGGGTATTGCACAGTCATCAGAAGGAATGTCAATCTTCCAAACCGTAATACAACCTTCACAGTTTTAACCATCATCACTGTATTCTTTTGGCACAAGCGCCTATAATTATCCTCTTACCTTTAAAGTGTCGGCCACCTCTTTGGCCTTTCCTGATAGTAAAATTTCCTTACAGTCAATGTCACTTTAACCACCTCCAAATAAATTTTCTACCTTATTTCAATCACAGCTTATGTGAAAATGCTTTCCTTAAAATCTGATGAGTAAAAAAAAATCACCATTTTTCCATAAGTTATTGCCTCAGTCTTTAGAGGTTAATCACTGTCATGACTGACTCTCAATCATAATTAGAACATCTTTTATCTTAAGTCCTAATTGCCCTGAATAATTTCGACCATTACTGGTTCGATCCATACTTTCTCGTGGTTTAACACGTGCCCCACTTGGCAACATTATAATTACGTCATATTTCCTTTATCAACATTTCTATTGTTGAAAATTTTGAATATACCTTTCTCCTTATAAAACCTCTAAGGTTATCCTTCAATCGTTTCTCCTGTATTCCCTAGATACAGGGCATATTAAAATACCATTTACTATTACTAGAACCATTGTCTATATACTTCTGAAAAATTTCTCCACTGATTCTTAAAGGTTGTTGTTACATTAACCCTTTCCAAATCATACTGTCAAAACTCATACTGTCCCTATTAAGGGTGAAATGCCAACCTTTATGCATTCCCCTAGGATTCATTTTAAGTTATCGAAGTTATATCCTTAATCCCATCTTTAAAAGGTACTTGCATCCTTCCTTGGACAAATCAAGTCATATATCCTTGATAGATTATCTTATTCATCATTCCCACCTCGATAGTCTATACCTAACTTCATAATAGCATCCTTATTCAAATTGAGGTCAATCCATATGGCCTCCAAAAGATAACAAGGGTCATCCGCTTTTCTTTCCTGATTTGGTAATGATAACATGGATGTTCTGGAAGATATTGGTCGTGTTCAACGTGAACTTCTTCTTAATAATTCCTTATTTACTTTTGTTGTTTATCTCAACAGTCACCTCAATGTTGGGATATCTCTCATACCTGGCGTCTCCCTTTCTGAGTATCGAGCCACCGGTCTTACATTTCACATTATTGAAGGTCACTTCCTTCATCCAATTTTCCTACTTTCTTACTTTCTTGTCTCCTTAGTCTATCCGCATCTTATTATTTATCCTTCGAACTATCTAAAGGTTTCCTTGAATCCTCCCAACTTAAAGGGGATAAAATATATGTATCTCTTATGTCTTCAACCATCAATTTTAACTCATGGTAAATCACCCTCATCCTGACAATTACATACTTTTCTATTTCTATTGCTACGAGTCTTTAGGGTTTCCTCATACCCATCTTCCTTATCATTCCTCCAACTCTATCGCCTTTATATTCCTTTCCACTTCAGTTTCTTTTTATTTTCGTTTCCATTACAACCATTACATGAACCAACACTACATAAGCATTGATTTCAACCATCCCGTCATTCTGGATTCGTGTCCTCAGAACGAATCTTGACAACTTTTACATCTTAGATTCATAATTCATCATACTCGTCTGCCTTTGTTCTGGCTCTAAAGCTTTTACACTATCTCCTTATCTTTGGGAATTACTTTCCCGAAAACAATTGACTGAACTTAAATCAGTTTATTCTAACCTCTGGCTCCGTGCCTTTCTTGGTCTTTCACCAGCGGGTGGTCTCTCTCTTAGGAGGGTAAGTGAAAAAAACGGTCTTTTGTGGTTCATCAATCATTTTGAATCTC
Organism: Apium graveolens; assembly: GCF_009905375.1. Taxonomy (NCBI): domain Eukaryota; kingdom Viridiplantae; phylum Streptophyta; class Magnoliopsida; order Apiales; family Apiaceae; genus Apium; species Apium graveolens. The sequence continues at coordinate 207,304,916 of NC_133650.1, read as the reverse complement.
AAATGATTCCTATATTTCCTTTAGCCAGGCTCTTGCCTCGGCTGGGTCAGCCTGTTCCTTGGAACTCTGAGAGCTTAGCGGTTTAAAGGTCATGAAAGAATTTCACACCACATTGTTTCCTCAAGGTGGTGGTTGGGAATAAAATATAAGATCTGTTTAGACAGGTTCATGAATTTCCGTATAGGAGTACCGTCTCGGGTCTCCTTATCTCGCTCGACTTTTGCTTTCTTAGTCTAAATATCTCTTCATACTCCCCATAATTGGAGTCATCTTTTAATTTAAAATCTTCATTTTCCACTTTATTATATTCCGGGTTCTTTATATCTTAATTGCGACCTCCCTAATTATCACGTTCAAGGTTTGCCCTTAATCTTATTCCTCGTGGGGGCATATTACTTGGAAAATTTTGAGAATCTCCGGATATTTGTCTTACTTACTTTGCTTAAGTCTTCCCCTCGTTTAGTCCTTGCACGATTGTAAATTATGAATTCTTAAGTTCGATAAACTTCATGACACTCTCTTAAGTGTTAATAGAGCAATTAACAATGTGATTTATCACAAACAAACTGATCTGAACTGAAATTAATGAATATATACATAACCATTTGTTCGAGGGTACAACAACTGAACATATTAAAGAGGATTACATCATATGAACTTATCGCTCCTATCCCAAAAGTACTACCATAGATAGTCATCTCGTCATTAAAACTAATCATTCATAACTTAGGCTAATCCTCCAAAAGCGGTGCTACATGAAACCCTTGTTTGATTGCTCTGGCTCTGCACACTACCATGGATTAAGAGATGCGAGCACGCACGACATCCCTAACCTGCTCCATCACAGAGGTGATGAGGTCTAAGATAGTCGCAAGTAGAGCTGGATCAACCTGACCCTCAAGATGGCCTCTAGCTGTAACACGGGTGGTAGCCTCAATCCTTTCCATGCTATACGCTAATCCTGCCGGAAGTATCCCACCCTCAATCCTCGGTGCAGTAAGTCGATCCAACAGATCACTCCTAACATTCCGGGCCTCTAACAGGCCACCCAAAGTCATATGATAATCAGCGATAAGAGAAGCCTGAGTGGTAGCATCTAGCAGTCCATGGGGTGCAGGTGGTGCAGACCCAGGAGATCCAAATGGATAACCAAGCACGGTATCAGGTGACAATGGTTCAGGGGATAAAGGTGGCATTTCCTCAGTATGTGCTGGGCTCTGTATAGGGGAGGGAACAGGAATTGGTGGAACCTCATAGGTGTCTACAGGAGCCTTTGGAAGAGGGTCTGATACTGGTATAATTGGGGTCGTGGAAGGCCCCACTCCTTCTGCCCTCATTAACCTTTGGGCCCTTGGTAACTCTTCATCCTCTAGTGCCACCCTCGCGGCCATTCTTGCTCTGGTAGTCGCCCTGACTACGGTCATCTATTCCTCAACGGTCCTTTCTTCATTCTCATCAGGATCCTCCATGAGATCCTCCTCAGCCACAATCCTTTCCGAAATAACATCCTCAACCGCAACATTCTCTATCTGAACCTCATCCGGTCCCTCATTAGGGTACTCCATCGGATTCACAATTTGATCTCCAACTTGTAATAAAACATCCTCATGCTGATGCTCCTGAACCTCAAGGTTTGGTGCCCCGCTGCCCTATACGAGAACAAACTATTTTACTATCACGATACTTATAAGGGTTCCCGTAAGGGTTTTAACTGTCAGTGCTACGTTAGGTAGCCCGACTATGAACTTGGAAAGAGTTCTTATTATCTTAGTGAACTTATTATCTTAACGTCACATCATCTCTGAGGTTTATAACGCTTAGCTCTGATACCATTTCTGTAACACCCCCAAATCCGGGGTCGGGGATCCGGGTTGTCACGAGTTCCATTTCCCTTAATAACACCCAATCTTAATAATTACTCAACTACTCTGTACTGTGACCCCACAATAAACACACACACCACACGTTATACTCTCAGAGATGAACATCCAAAAATAACCACAAGTCATTTTATTCCACAATTATCTGCCAATACACCTTAAAAGGTTTTCTGAATAAATTTACATTTCTTTGCCATTATTACAATTCATAAATATACATAAATCTGGTACATTAGAAGTTGAAAGCCTAGCCTATTGGTAGCTCCTACCTCAGCTACGGCGGCATCAATGCTTCTAGAAAACTGCGGAACGTCTCCTAATCGCTTGCGAATCGGGAGCTTGGTCCTGTCCATCCTTTCTATCTGTTGTTGTGTGATGAAAGAAGAAAGCAAGGGTGAGCAGCAAGCCCACCAAAATAATATTTATAATGATTAATAGTATATGAGCCTTCTCTTAGTACTCATGAAAGTCTTGGTCAAAAGAAATGAACCAAGTTGATATCTTAATGCGATGAAGTCGCAAAATATTCAGTATATATATATATACATATACTTTTCAAAATATTGGAAGTCCTCTTCCATGCATAATATACACAAAGTCCCAGTGTATAACTGTATAAAAAAAATATCGTTGCAAGGTGATCTCATATATCTAACCTTGTCTCAACGTTTTTCTGAAAATCTTTGTCATTCATAAGACACTTATTAATTAGATATAAGTTTAAATGATGAAGTTACAAGATACCCCAATATACTTATATCTTTCCCAAATACTACTTGAACTACCACCGTTCAAGTTATAATTAGCTTCAAAAGTTCATCACATAGATGAGACTATAAGATAAGACTTGAATAGATTCAATCTTTAAAATATTATCAAAATAAAATGAAGTTACGAGATACTTCATTTGATGTAAACATCATTTTGAAAACTTGACCCTGCCAACACTCAACAATCGCCCAACCGTAGCCTTTCTATCGAAGTGCTCTGGGTAGTGTTGCAAAAATTATCCAATTGGATGATGAACTCATTACGGGAGTTTGCCGCGCCAGGAAGACCACTTACGATGATCAGTCGTAGTAGTACAACCCCACCATTTTCTACATGTAGAGGAGAACCTGTCGGATTTACTTGTCAACCAAACACTGAACTCCTAAGGAATGGACCGCCTTAGCGGAACTTCCAGGCCATTTGGGCCAATATAATAAGGCTGGGCCGGCGCTACTCGGCCACTTACGCCACTCCTAGTTCAGATGAAATCCATGACTCTGAAACGTAAAGCTCGTCCCCACTTTCCCCAAGTAGAAACTTGTTGATACGGCTCCACCAAGAAGTCGTATCTATTTGGAAAGGAGAACTCACCGATATTTCCCAGGCGATGCCTGTTAATGGATTAACTTGTTCCAAGAATTTTACTTCCCGAGTGTTGGGTAAGTAATCAATTCATTTATCAAAACAGCAACCTTGTTGCGAATATAAAACACACCACAGAGCTGGATCCCTCAGGTTTTGAGCGAGTATTTAAATCCCCTTCGAAAAGAGGATCTTAAATATAAAAAAAATGAGTTTTGGGATCCGCTCTAACTTTTAAAAATCATTTTGAAGACTCGCAAAACATTTTTAAGAATGTTTGGAGTGAAGCTGATTTAATGAGGTAATCAGTCCCCAGAATATTTAGAAAATGTCTGAATATTATTATTTAAATAATATTCCCATAAAGAATAATCTTTATAAAATAATTGAAGTAGAAGTATTAAAACTTATACTTGAAATGAGTATTAAATAACCAAAGATATACTTATATGAAAGTACTATCTTTATTTGAATAATCGAAAATAAGTTTGATTATTGATACCTTATTCTTTAATAAAATAAAGAATATATCTCAGCAAATAATCGGAGTCATAGATCCTCAAATGAATATTCAAAAATATTCATTAAATAATATAAACTGAGTCATAATCCCTCGAATGAATATTCAAATAATATTCAGATAATAAAATAAAAGGAGTCATAAGTCCTCGAATGAATATTCAAAATAATATTCGTTTAATATAAAGGAGTCATACGCCTTCGAATAATATTCGAAATAATATTCAATAATAAAATAAAGTTAAAGTTATCGAATAAACCTTATTCGATTAATAGTTTTGAAAACTATGACCATATATATATATAAGTATATATATATATATATTTATATATATTTATATCCATATATACAAAATCTACTCGGGATCCTCGACTCCCGGTTTTAGAAAATATTTTCACCTTTGGGTCCCTATACTAAGGGTATATGCAAATTACCGCTATCCTCTAGCATAGGTTTTATCAACTGAATCAACAATTATATATGGAAAGAATACGAAACAGGCATGCATATATATATACCATAGCAGCATGCTTCAATATATTGCAACATTTGCTAATTAACTAACATGCATCTATCGCAAGATAATGCAAATACCTATATACATCACAACAACAGTTATAACTGGTAGAAAACTTGCCTGAGCGACTTGGGGTTACGAATGGCTCGGGACGAGTCTGGTAACCTATAAACAACAAGTAAGTTGGAATTAAACCAAAGTCACTTGTACATCTATACTTTAACTAACTTAGACTCTAACGCTTGTTTTGCGCTTACTGATTTTCTTAAGTCACTCGAGTACCCTCGGCTCCACCATTTTTTGTAATTTAACCTTTACGAGTTCTAAGGCGATTCTTTCGCGAGTGTCTTACCAATTGCCTAACACACTTACCATAAATGTTTCATGCATTAATTAACCCTTTTTGATCTTTAAACTATGTTTCAAAGTAAGGCGAGGGGAAAAGTTTCGTTCGCGAAACGCCGTTACTTGAAACGGTCGTTTCTCCTAAACCGTGCATCGGAATCGAACGAACTACATATCAAAACGAAGCTCGTAACATGAGCTATCTAAACATGACAATGGTCAAAATCTAGCAGGGGATTCTCGGGTCCTAATGTTATGTACAAAAACAGTCTAAAGAAAATCGGACGTTACGACGGCTATGTTTACGCGATTTCCCAATTTTAAACCATTCAAAACCAACCCAATTCAACCTCAAATCCAACATACAACCAACATCCATCCTTATCACATCATAACAACCCCAACCAATTCACTTTTAACATTCATACTTATGCCTAAGCTTAACTTTAATCATACTTAAGTTCTTTTAATCAAAACCACAATATTTACCATTCCATTTCACTACCATTTCAAATCCCAAACTCTAATCACAAACATCAAGCTACAATATCACCCTACTAATCAAAATCATCTTATAATACATAGGAATCTAGGGTTTGGAGATGATATACCTTCCTTGAAGTGGTGGGAGGAGCTAGGAAGCCTTAAGAAGCTTTGAGAAGTCTTAAGAATGCTTGGATCTTCAAGGAAAACAAGAAAAATTTCAAGTTAAAAACTTGAAAACACTATTCATTGTCTTCTTCTTTGATTAAATGAAGAAGATTGAGAAGGAATTAATGGCTTAAACTCATGATATAGCCCTAACTAAGCATAAAGATGATTAGGGAATTATCTTACCAATTTAGGAAGTTTGGATCTTTGATTTTGAAATTCTTGCCCTTTAAAAAGCTAAAAAGCCGAGAGCAAAGATGAACAATGCCTTGGTTCTTTTTGATTTTTGATGAAGAATGATTTTGCTTGGCTTGGTTGATTTGTTTTTGTGTTTGATTTAGTCAATTACCTTGTTGCCCTTGAATTTGTGTGGTTCTCATTCAACCACACCTCCTTCCTTCCCATGTCATGCTTGTGTCATCCTCATGATGTCATCCTCCCCTCCTTGTCCCCTTCTCATTGGTTGGGTGACATCATCCTCTCTAATCCCTTTGATTAACTTTCTAATTGTTTGCCTAATGACCGCTGATCTGTTATACGGTTCGCTTAACTTTCGTTTTCGTTTATCGTTTGAAGGATCATACCCGGGATCTCATTACTTAGGTTCCCTTAACCTTTCTCAATACATTATATTCCTTTTTATGATCCTCTATTATAATCCTTTAATTTAAATCCTTTTATCCTGTTACCTTATACTCAATTCTTTCCGTATCTATTGGATTTCCGGGAAAAATCAAAGTGTTCGGATTTCGATTCTGACGATCTTTACACACTTATATCCCATATAAAGTACTAATAAAATCTCAGAATATCCATATCAGAACCCCTACATAGTGTGGCATGAAAAGTTTTCTCATTCAGCTAAAACACTATTCACAAGGGTTACAAAAAGTTCAAAATTTTGGGGGTTATTACAATGCATAAAGGTTGGCATTTCACCCTAATAGGGACAGTATGAGTTTTGATAGTATGAAATGAAGGATTAAGGCAACAACAATCTTTAAAGATCAGTGGAGAAAGTTTTCAGAACTCTATAGACAATGATTCTGGTATTAGTAAATGGTATCTTGATATGCCCTGTGCCTAGGGTGTACCTGATGAAAGATTTAAGGATAACCTTAGAGGTTTTACAAGGAGAAAAGGTAATATTCAAAGTACTCAAGAATAGAAATTTTGATGAAGGAAATATGACGTAATTATAATAATGCCAGGTGGGGGCACGTGTTAAACCACGAGAAAGTATGGATCAAACCAGTAAAGGTCGAAATTGTTCAAGGCAATTAGGACCTTATATAAAAGATGTCCTAAGTATGGTCGAGAGTCAGTCGTGACAATTATTAACCTCTAAAGACTAAGGCAATAACTTATGGAAAAATGGTGATATTTTTTTACTCATCAGATTTTAAGGAAAGCATCTTCACATAAGCAGTGATTGAAATGAGGTAGAAAATTTATTTGGAGGTGGTTAAAATGACATTGATTGTAAGGAAATTTTACTATCAGGAAAGGCCAAAGAGGTGGCCGACACTTTAAGTGTAAGAAGACAATTATCGGCGCTCGTGCCAGAGGAATACAGTGATAATGGTTAAAGCCGTGAAGATTGTATTATGGTTTGAAAGATTGACATTCCTTCTGATGATTGTGCGATACTCAACCGTGATAGTAGTTTGGTAAAGATTTAATTTATGAAATTGCCGTGAGCGGGCTATCTATCTTATAAGGTCATATCTTGAGATAAGCCAGGACCATGTTACGAAAGGACTAAATGAACCTTTGAGCTTCATGTCTCCTAATAAAGACATATGGTTAATAATGGTGTTAACCTGCTATCGTCGCTTTCATTGAAACTCTTCTGCAATTTTATCTGCTTCATGTCATGTATGTACGTCAGGATCTGGGGGTGTTACAGAAATGGTATGGTCAACGGTGGACCATAGTAATGCAGGAATGATTCTACGAGTAATGAGCCGATTATTTACAACCGTGAGAGTTGTATTGGAATGGAGGTTGAGATTTAGTACCACTAATCGGGTCGTGGTGGTGTATAAGTTATCATTGATAGACTAATTAAGTAGATTATCTACCTATTGAATACTTATTCCTTCTTATCAATAGAGAGATGTATTACTATACGAGGAAGGTTGTGGTGCAAGCATAGAATTCTAGTAACAATGATGTCTAAAATGAAATCCCTTATTCGAGTTTCGATGTCGAGGGAGTTTCAAAAGTGAGTGTTTATGAGCTCGAGCAAGAGCATGGATCCATGGAATGATGGACGGAATAGTAAATATTCTGGCACGTGAAATGCGATGCTATAATACTTGATGTTGATATATATACACATATATTTTGTTCTCCTATGACAAACCTCTATAGTTCAGAGGTAGATTCCAAGCCAGATATTTGTTGCAGTATTTTTTTCATATACAATTCTCTTCAATTCGTTCTTTTCTCTCCTTTTCATTTTGTATAAGCTGAGAAGAATAACCCTTCCAGAAGGGGAGTTATTGCTGAATGACTATCTATCTCTGTGATAGAAGCCTAGTAGGATACCACATGTTATTTAATTGCTTGTCAAGTACTAAAGGTTGGCCACCTTCTGTACTAACTATGCAATATAACAAGTGTTCATGATCATAGTGATCTCTCAATAAAATCTTTTACTTCTATACGATAGATCAAGCTTTCGAAGATGGAAGCAGCTAAAGGAAGTAGTATCAGTGCGGCGGTATTCCGAATCTAACGCGTTCATGATACTAAGGTTGACGCGGTTATTAAAAGGTTATAGAATACTAACGAGCAAAAGTGTAACCAGTATAGTATTATGTACGGAAGATAGTAATGACTACGAACAAGAAAAGAAGGAGTATTGATAAGCAAAAGCTATAGTGCTAGAAGCTATTATGAGAGTCTATGTAATAGACTTGAAAGAATTTGGAATGATCATTTATCACGGATTGAGTTTTCTTACGACAATAGATCATATGTCATTATCGAGATGTCGCCTTATGAGATCCTTGAGGGAAGACAATGTCGATCTCCCTTATGTTAGGATGAAGATTGTAGAGCGCAAGATGCTCGGACCCGCAGTAGTCCAAAGGATCAAGGATATAATAGATCTAATTATAGGACGGATGGTAGTAGCCCAAGATGGACATAAGAAGTATATTGATTTGACATGAAAGGACAAAGAATAGGAAGTAGGGGACCTAGTGTTGTTATAGGTATTCCCTTGGAAAGGATGGATGAGGTTTGGAAAGAAAGGAAAGCTAAGCCCACGAATTGTTGGACCCTTGGATATATTAAGACGTATTGGGAAGTTAGCATATGAGCTATCCCTACCCCCGAACATGTAGCAAGTTCATAACGTGTTCCACGTATTAATGTTAAGGAAGTATAATTCGGATGTCAGACAAATAGAGGCATATGAGCGCATAGGCATGCAACCAGACGTAACCTATACGGAGCAACCAGAAAGGGTTATAGATCGAAAAGGAACAAGTGCTTAGGAGAAGGGTTATCAAACTAGACAGAGTTTGGTGGTAGAACCACAATGTGGGAAAATTTACTTGAGACTTAGAAAGTGCAATGCTAAGAGAGCATCCCTATTCATTTTCTATCTGATTCCGGGACGGAATCCTTTTAAGGAGGGGAGACTGTAATAACCCCAATTTTTGGAATATTTTTTTTAAACACGGATGAATAGTAACTTTTGTTGATGATGCTGATTAAGGAAAATTATCAGAACACGCTATATAGGAGTACTGTTATGGAAATTCTAAGATTATATTAAAACTCCATAAAGTAAATAAGTGTATGTAAAGATCGTCAGAATCCAAATTCGAACACTTTGATTTTTTCCCAAAAATCCACCAGATACCGAAAGAATTGGGTATAAGGTAACATGATTAAAAGGATTTAAATTCAAGGATTATAAGAGAGGATCATAAAAGGAATATAAATTATTAAAAAGGGTTTAGGGGAGCCCAAGTAATAAGATCCCGGGTATGATCTCTCAAACGATAAACGAGAACGAAAGTTAAGCGAACCGTAAAACAAATAAGCGACCAAGAGACAAGCTTGTACAAGAAACCAAGGATTGTGACATCATCAAACTACAAGGAAGAGACATGTGGCAAATGGATGACATAGACATGGTGACATAAGCATGACAAATGGAGGGATTGTTGGTTGATTACAAGCCACACAAATTTTACCATGGTTAAAAGGTAATTAAGCAAAACAAAAGGAAACAACCAAGCAAAATAAATCAAAAACACAAAACACAAATTAGAAGTTGACTTTTGCTTTCCAAGAACAAAAGCTCTCGGCCAAAACCAGAGCAGCAACTTCAAACTACCATATCTCCTTCAATACGCACTCAAATAGTATGTTTTATAGCTCTTTGGAAAGGTATTGAGATGGCCTACAACTCTTGTTCATAAGTCTCATCCAAATAAGCATGGTAAGACCCTCGTTTTGACAGTTCTTTCAATCTGACTTTTAGAAACTTCAAAACCTAACTTTGTGTTCTTGATTTCTTATATCCTCATTAAGTCTGATATAATAGGCTTTGTCTGATTCTATGTTGAATTCAACAGCCCTATAACCCAGAAAGGTAGTAACAATCTTTGCAATGTTAGGCTTCATTTCAACAATTTTTCCATCATGAGTTCTGTACTTAGGATAGTATGAGTTTTCAGACTTTATCCTGTAAAGTTTCTTCTGTCTCTCAATATTAGAGCTTAAGAATTTGGCAGCATCATCTTTAGACTTGTTTTTTACTTAAAGCAAATATAGAACATGTTCAAATTCTTCATAGTACTTCAAGTTAATAGCATCCTGCCTAATCTGGAATACCCTCCCATCTGTCATGAAATATAACATAACCTGTTCTTTCAGTGCAGAGTGGTAAACCATCTGTACAGACTCCAATTGATCCAATCTTTCAGGAGTTGTGCCTATTCCTGGCTCAGACAGAGATGTAGGATCTAGAGTTGAGTTGCTTACTCTTCTTTCATCAGCATTTCCCAAACCAGTTTTATCTCTTGCCTCCTTTCCTAGAAGCAATCTACTCTGAAAACCTCTTGATGTACTCTTCAGAGTTTGAGCAGATTGTTTAGCTTGGGTGAATCCTGGTAGAGTAGTTGAAGGTTTAACATGAGCAATGTCAGAGGTTATTCCCTTATCTCCTGATGTCAAGCTAACTTGAGATGTGTCAGAGGTTGCTTGCTTCCTTGTAGCATCTGAATTTACTAACTTCTGACTTTAAACAACTTGAGCTCTGTCAGAGGTTGTTTGAGAATCTTTCTTTTTCTTCAAAATCAGATCAGTATCTTCATCAACATCTATTTGTTCATCCATAGTTGGCATGTAAACACTTACAGGTTCATCAACTTTACCTTTGCCCTTAAACTTTGGATCATACTCCACTTGTGATTTGGCTTTAGATGCCTCATCACTTGTTCTTTCTTTAATCACAATGCCTTTAGCCTGTGGAGGTTTCTTTGTTGTTGCAGAAGCTTTAGACTTAGATTGTGACTTATCAATTGTAGCTTTCAGTCTAGCTTCTTCTTCTTCCAGTATTTCAAGATCCATCCCTGGATTTTCTTTAAGAAACAGCTTCTTTGAGATTTCTTCATCAAGATCTTCAGGATTGACTAGAACTTCTTTACCTGAGCTTGATTTCTTTCCAGCATCAGAACTTAGCCTTTGACTTGTTGTTCTGTCTTTCTGTAATGAAGAGCCTTTGCTTTTTCTTTGACCTCCACCCTTTTCAGATTTCCCTGATCTTCATTTTCATCATCTTTTTCTTTCTGGTAATTAGTAGACTTGCATTTGGACTTAATTACTTTCTCCCCCTTTTTGGCATCATCAGGAAGAAGCATGGAGACAAGCAATTCAACAGAATTTTGAAGTTCATCAAGCTGAACTTGTTGAGCAGCTTGATTTTGTAAAAGATCAGAAATTTGAGCTTGCTACTTGTCTTGAGACTTTTCAATATTTTCTAAACGGTCAAAGTTAGGCTTGAAAAACTTCTGCTTCTCTACGTTAATCTTCTCCGCATCCTCTTATAATTTATTTCGAATTTTGTCCAACTGGTCGTGAGTTGCTGAGTGTTGACCTTGAAGGTGCCTTGTACTCAGTGCTGTAACTCTAAGATGTGTCTTGAAATCATCATTGGAAAACATCTCACCAGCTTTTGTCAGATTTTCAGAAAGAACAGCCGCATTAGGGACAAATTCAACATTATTCCAGTCTTTAATCCATTCTTGTCCTCTTTGAGTCTCACTCCAAGGAACTGAAGGAGCCCTTTCTACAAACTTCTCGATAAAGCAGCCTTAGAAGCTGGTGGTAGAGGAGCATGTTCAGATGGATCAGTTGCATCAGCATCTACATTAATATCAGCTTCATCAGAGTTTGCAGCAGGCAGTGCAACAGAAGTGGCAGAATCTTCACTATCATCATCTGCTGATAAAATGACTGTATGAGAAGCAATTGGAGATCCATCTCCATGATCATCAGAATTTAGCACTGGAGTGGCCGGAGGAGTGTGCTGAGAAAGTTGTGTAGTTGGTGGAGCTTCCAGATACAAAACATGTGGCACTTCCAAGTTATGGATGTCAATTTCATCACTTGGCCCCTGGTTATCAGCATGTACTGGAGATACTGGAGGTGTGGGAATATGAGTTATTTCTGGCTCATGAAGTGGAGAGTGAGGAGTTACATGAAGGTCTGGATCAGAATTTGGAGAATTGTGAGCTTCAACAGGGTCTTGTGAGATCAGAGATTCCTGACCCCCTTCCTTAGCTGCTGCTTCCATTCCTTTACTAGAATCTGTAGGCCTTTTTGCTAATTTTTTTAAATCTTTTTGCTTTTGAAGAGACTGTAGGAGCTGCATCATCAGAATTAATTGTTCTAGGCCTTTTCAGGGACCTAGAACTCCCAGTCTCTGTATCTTTCTGAGAAGAGACTTTCTCAGCTGCAGGAATAACAGGTTCTGTAGGTTGAACCTGTGCCTCATCATCTGATTCATCTCTCAAGATGAACCTCCTTCTTTTCTGTTGTGAAACTTTCTTAGATCTTGATGTTGTTGCTCTAGCAGAAGAAGGCTGCACTGTAGTATGTGCTGATGGATAATGAGCATATTCTGATGTTTGTGTTTGAAGAGGGATAGGAGTAGGTTCTGATGGTTGTGGTTGAGGTTGTGGCTGAGGTTCTGGTTGATGTTGTGGTTGTGGTACATCAAGATAAATTACAGAGTATTTGGCAACATCAGCATTTACCAGGGCTTGTTTAACAACTAAGGGAATTCTAAGAGGTCTCAAAATTGCCTTTTTGTTATCAGCATTTATTAAATCAGTAAAAGCCCTTTTGGCTAGCTTAAAGGATTCTAACAGGTCACTGGCTAAGATAGGTTCATCTTTTGTACAGTGACTATAAATTAATTGACAGAATCTAGTAAAATAAACAATATTCCTATCCTCTTTCATTCTGTCACCAATAAAGCATAGCACAGTTCTAGAAAAATCAAAATGAGACTGATGGAGGCATACCCAATTTATTGAGACAAGATTGGAATGGCATCAAAATTTGTACATTTGTTACCAAATGCCTTTGTGATGCAGTCAAAGAAAAAGCTCCATTCTTGGCGCATGTGTGCACATTTGAGTTGACCCATTTTTGCTAAACTGTCTTCATAGCCCAAATCAGCCATCATTTCCTGAAGCAGTGGTTCCTCAACAGCAGCACTAAATTGAACATTTTCTGGTAAATGGAGAGCCTTGCGAACCACTGTCAGAGTAACAACATAATCCTCCTCTTTTGCTGTAAAGACAATACTAGGAGATCCACGCTTACCACCATCATCATAAACCCCTGTTCTCCAGAATGTCAGCACTTGTGATCCAGAAAAACTTGATGGTTGAGTAAAAGCGTATCTGATTTTACTATTAGCTAAGAAGTCCTGAACAAAGTGAAATTTTGACGGAGCATCTTGCGTGGAAAGAATGGCATCATAGTTATTAGGAACAAACATTGCTCCATTGAAGATAATATCTTTAGGTGCCATTGAGAAATCAGTGAAAAATTTGAGTGTCTGAAAGGTGTTCGAGAAAATGCCTGTGTGATAAATTGTCAGAAAATAGTGAGAGTATAAGAGTAAAAAGAGATAGATAGAGTATAAAAGTGAATAAAAGAATTTACAATCTTTTCTCTCTTTTACTTATACATGGTAAAAGATAACCGTTGAGACGAATATGAAAGGTCTTTGGACACCTGTTAGGCATGCAGCAGTAAAAAAATAATTAATGGGCACGGGTATTCAGTAATCATTACTTATCACATGCAGTTTTTGTGACACCCTCAATCTTGGGGTTAGGAAATGAGGACTCACACACACCTCTAATCTAGTAATTAAATAAGCATAAACCCCGATTAACTACTAACAGGATCAACAGGATAAAGTATGAGACAAGATTACAACTACCAATCATAAAATATAACTTACAAACCCAAAATATTATTAAATAAACAATATCGATTCCGGCTGGGAACCGACAGATAACCCATTGTATCTTTAAACATTTCCTTCTAGGCGCGAGCTCACTCATAAATACCACTACCTGCTCTGACAACCAGAAGCCCTCAACACGGTAGGGACCACCAGGTACGCTCTTACGAGCAGTGCGCCTAAGCCTGGCCATCTTCTTGCTTAATTGCCATGGTTAGATTAAAACAAAACATAAGAGTATAAAACTCAGCAAGTAACTATATAGCAGTTCTACAATATCAATTCGCAATATGCTTTACCAAACTCAGGGCATTCTACTTTATTTGATCTAGGTGGCAGATTTCCAGCTTTTGGGTTAAAGAAAGGTTTTGAAGGATAATGTGGGGCTTTCAAGGAATAAGGCTCAATGCAGGACGAAAGCCGACATTCATCACAAATCATTAAAGGATCATAATAGATCTTTTAAAAGAGGAAAGCAACAGTATTTCAATATATGGAATCAATCATATGATCAACAAATTCAAGAATCAGGGTTCTCGAGCTTTAAGCTTCACATTGACATAATCAACTCTTTTCAAAACAATATAAACCATTTTCATTTTCAAGAATCAATTTACTGAACAGAAAGTTTCAGTTCCCTTTTTAAATAATCATTTAGAACCCTTGATTGGATCACTTTATCTTTCCATTTCTTTATATACGGGTGATCAGCCCGTACCGACCTCCATTCCAGTCTTTAAGGTACCAATTGGCATAATTTCAGCCTTAAGTTGGACTAGCCCCGCTAGCCTCTTACCATGACTGGACTAGTCCCACTAGCCTCTTACGTCCCAATCCAATCCATCAGGAATTCATTTGGAAAACCTTGAGTTAGAAAAACAAATAGGTTTTCTAAAATTCATTTTATCATTACCAAGAATTTGAAATCATTCGGACTCTTTCAAGTCGAAACTCATTCTTAATTCAGATTTTAAGGAAACAAAGTTCAGGAAGTGATTCAAAGATAAACAAGGAACAATTTATAAGGATTCTGTATCAAGGATAACAAGGCATTTAAGTTAGAAGGATCAACATCTGTTTAGGGATCAATAGGGTGATCAGGAAATAAGGTATCATTAAATAGGGTTAACAAGGATAATCAGAGGGTTCAATACAATTCATGGCTTAATAAATAACTTGAACAGAAAGGACAGATTATCAAGGGGTTGAATCATTAAGCTTATCAATAACAGTTTATCAAGAACAAAGGCAGGGTATCTCAAATCAATATCCGGGTTTCATAATTAAACAGTTCAATACTCTACATGGTATGAACAACATTCTCTTTATAACCATTTACACAAGTAATCAGAGTTACTTGCCTGAATTTGCTTTCCTGAAGGTTGAACTACTGCCACCTAGTATTTCCTTTCCTTTCCTAGCCTGAATTCCCTCACGCTCCGAATCTACAATAAGAATCAAAACCTCAATCAGATTCCCAACTCTCGTTCCCGGAATGATCACTCAATACGATAACTCGATTATATCTTTGACTCGAGTATACGATTATAGCTTATACACATAAGCACATAGTACATAGCATATCCCTTTCTCGTAACTTTTATATCCTTATATACTTAACAATCAAAGCGTATTTGCTTAACCTTAGCTATTTCTCAAATCACACTAATATAACTCTTTTACGACCATAGCTATCACTTATAGCTCTTAATAACAAACGATTTAATTTCCTTTTTCTTTTATTCTCTAATTCGAACCATACATACAAAACACAACCAAGTATATTCAATTTCAATCTCATATAATCAAATACAACTAATGCAAATCACAAGAGTCATTTACGCACTTAAACTTCATCCTTTTTAATCAAAAATCCGAATCATAATCACATTAAGAATCAAAATCAACACCATCTTTTAATCATCAAAATTCGAACATAAACACCACCCCAATCTTTGTCATGCAATCAAGTTCTCACTAGCCATTAATATAATTGACAAAAACCAACTTAATTCCTCTTTTTACTCCTAAGACCCATTCGGGTTTTTCCATAAATCAAACATGCAAGAATCAATTTTGACATGCAAGGTTATATATCACATTTCCCACTTGTTTTAATCCTTTACTATGTCATTCCATTCATTTAAACACCAAATCATGCATTACCTAGTGATTCTAACTTTAATTAACTCATTCAATCAACATGCATACACTTAATCAACAAGCAAACCCATTCTCCATTCGGCAAAAACATGATTTACAACTTTAAGGATCCAACAATTACATGCACTACTTGTTTTTCTCTAAAACTAACATGCAGTCACTTTTTATGCTAAATAAGCTTAGTGTTCACTAAGATCAACTTACCAAATCAAATTCCTCTTTTTAATTAGCATAAAGCCGAATTAAAACTCACATGCAACCTTAATTTTTGATTTTCTAAGCAACAATCACTTACACACATCCATTTACTTCCTAAAACAATCAATGCAACCATTTTATCAATCACATACTTGAGTTTCGGAAAAATACAAAACCCTTTTTTTTTAATCTTTCAAGAAACCATAGCATGCAAAGCTTAAAAATCAAACTATCATATCATTGAAACTCCACCGGCTCTCCTTGGATCATAGTCGGTGGTGGTCGAACTTGAGAGAGCCCATAATGGGTCTCCTCTCGAGTTTATGCCCCCAAAAATCTCTTCAATTCACTCTTATAGTTATGTATCAAGAAATCATTTTCCTTGAACACCACCATAGTGATTAATCATCAAAACACTTGCAAACACTTACATGCAAATGGATATCGAGGAGTATACCGAAAATAAAGACTAAAAGAAGCAATATCTTTGAGTTTGAGTGAGGTTTGAGTGTTCCATGCACGAGAGAGAGATGAGAGATGGAGAGAGCCGAGAGAGAGTGTGAGAGTGTTCGAGAGAGAGGGATGAGAAAGAAAAGAGAAGGGGAGAGTGGGTGCACGGGGAGGAAAAAGAAAAAGAGGGGGGGAAATGGATTTATATACCACCAAAACAAGGGTAAACTTGTACTTTACTAATTCTTTTTATGCTTATAAGTCCCTTTTCTTTTTACTCAAATGCAACAAAAATTAGATATAAAATATATCTCTCTCGGAAAATCAAAAATTATTGCAAGTGACGATTTTAACACGTAGATCTCGAAATTAGCTTTTTAACCATTACTCATAATAGATTTTTGAGCGAACGGTTAATTTTATATGAATTTCGCAAGCTTGCCTTAATAATAACATTTTCCACATAAGATCAATTTAAAAATGCAAAGACCACCAAATAAATCCACTCATCATTTTTAAAAAGTTTCTAGGACCACTAAGAAGATATTAAAACAAATCCCATGTTTTTAACTTACTCGGATGATTTTATAAAAATACGCAAAGGTTAATTAAACCTTTATTTAAATCACATAATCCCTTTTAAATTCATAAAAACGTCACATAACACATAGTCATGCACACAGACAACAATCTCACATATATAATCATATAAAGACTCAGGTCTGATAATAGAATTTATCCCTCTTTAATCTTTATCCTTTTTTACGCGTACTGGGTCACGTTCAGCCTGACGGCCCGACGCTCAGCGTTTTGATTACGCTTCTCATTATCTTTACCAATCAACACGTCACTTAGGACGAAATACTTTATTTAAACATTCATTTCATTCAATCACACATAATTCACATTTTATATTCTTTAACTCCTTATTAGGACGGGTTACGTTCTACCTGACGGCCCGACACCACAACTTAACTTCTAAGCTGACTCTTTAAATTGGAACGTTTTTATCTACGCTCCTATATTCTAATATACAGAAAAGACAAATAAATCAGCACTTAGTCACATAATTATAATCACATCACATAACATATACTTTATTGACTTAATTATGTCACAAAATTCTCAGTCGTCACAATCTACCCTCCTTAAAAGGATTCTGTTCCTAGAATCTAATCTAAACAAATATATGGGGATACTTTTTTTTCGTTTCGCTTTCTAATTCCCAAGTCGATTCTTCGACTAATGGATTTCTCCATAACACTCTAACTAGAGGTACAACTTTATTTCTAAGCGTCCTTTCTTTTCGATCCAAAATTCGAACTGGCTGTTCCACATAGGACAAATCTGGTTGGATTTCCACTGGTTCCAACTCGATCACATGGCTCGCATCAGCATTATACTTCTTTAGAAGAGATACACGAAATAATTGTGCAGATGTTGCATTTGCGGAGGTAGCGCCAATTCGTATGCCACTTTCCCAACTCGTTGCAATACTTCAAATGGTCCAATATACCTAGGACTCAACTTTCCTTTCTTTCTGAATCGGGTTAAACCTTTCCAAGGAGATATCTTTAACAAGACTTTGTCTCCTGATTCGAATTGCACATCTTTACGTTCTTGATTTGCGTACTTTTCTTGTCGATCTTGAGCTGCAATTAATCTCTTTCGAATCATTTCGACCTTTTCCTTCGTTTGTTGAACTAGCTCTGGGCCAATTATTTTGCGCTCACCAACTTTGTCCTAATAAGTAGGGACCTACACTTTCTTCCATACAATGCTTCATAAGGCGGCATGCCAATACTCGCGTGATAACTGTTGTTGTAGGAAAACTCAATTAATGGCAAATGATCGTCCTAATTTCCTTTGAAATCTATTGCACAGGTTCGCAACATATCTTCAATTGTCTGAATTGTCCTTTCACTTTGTTCGTCTGTCTGCGGATGATATGCCGTACTCATTTTCAACTTAGTTCCCAAATGATCATGGAATTGTCGCCAAAATCTTGAGTTAAACCTTGGATCTCTATCGGACACGATAGACACAGGAACTCCATGACGCATCACAATCTCATTCAAATACAATTTGACCAACTTTTCCAACAAAAACCTTTCGTTCATCGGCAAGAAATGTGCTGACTTTGTCAACCGATCGATTACCACCAAAATCGCATCATGATTTGACTTGGTTTTAGGTAATCCTACCACGAAATCCATCGCTATATGTTCCCATTTCCATTCGGGTATGTCCAGTGGCTGAAGTAATCTGCTTGGCCTTTGATGTTCCGCTTTGACTCTTTGGCACGTATAACATTTACTTATCCATTCCGCAATTTCCTTCTTCATGTTTGGCCACCAATAACTTTCTTTTAAATCCTGGTACATTTTCGTACTTCTAGGGTGAATTGAAAATCTTGAGTTATGCACTTCTTGCAAAATCTCGTGCTTTAGTTCCATGACATTAGGTATCCAAATACGTGAATTAACACGGTACATTCCTTTTCCATATTTTTGAGCTTTAATTTCTTCTCCCGTCAACTTATCCTTTTCACGATTCATCACTTGCTCTTGACAGCATCGAATCTTTTCCAAAATCTCGGGTTGAAACAACATTGCATATATAGCTTCACCTCCACATTCTGGAGTCTGCACCTCTATTTCCATCTTTTCAAAGTTCTTGATCAATTCTTCTGATGATGATAACATATTCAACCTTTCTTTTCGACTTAAAGCATCAGCTACCATATTTTCCTTTCCAGGATGATAGTTTATCACACAATCATAATCTTTGATCAATTCCAACCATCTTCTTTGTCGCATATTCAATTCTTTCTGGGTAAAGATATACTTTAAACTTTTGTGATCCGTATAAATCTCTCACTTTTCCCCGTACAAATAATGCCTCCAAATCTTAAGGGCAAACACAATTGCTGCCAATTCCAAATCGTGCGTTGGATACTTTTGCTCGTGCGGCTTGAGTTGCCTTGACGCATATGCTACTACCTTCCCGTGTTGCATTAACACGCATCCAAGTCCTTTATATGAAGCATCACTGAATATCACGAATTCCCCTTTTTCATATGGTAATTGTAACACCCCCAAATCCGGGGTCGGGGATCCGGGTTGTCACGAGTTCCATTTCCCTTAATAACACATAATTCTTAATAAACAATCATCTACTGCGTACTGTGAACCCACATTATACACACACACTACAAGTTATAGTCTCAGAGATGAATACCAAAAATAACACAAGTCATTTTATTCCACAATTATAAGTCATTACACCTCAAAAGGGTTTCTGAATAAATTTACATATTATTTGCCATTATTACAATTCATAAATATACATAAGTCTGGTACAATAAAAGTTGAAAGCCTAGCCTATTGGTAGTTCCTACCTCAGCTACAACGGCATCAACGCCTACAGGAAAATGCGGAACGTTTCCTATTCGCTCACGAATTGGGAGCTTGGTCCTGTTCATCTTGTCTATCTATTGTTGTGTGATGAAAGAAGAAAGCAAGGGTGAGCAACAAGCCCACCGAAATAATATGTATAATAATTAACAATATATGAGCATTCTCATAGTACTCATGAAAGTCTTGGTCAAGAAGAAATGAACCAAGTTTGATATCTTAACGTGACCAAGTCGCAAAATATTCAGTATATAAGTATATATACATTTCAAAATCTTAGAATCCTCTTCCATGCATAATATACATAGAGTTCCAGTTTATAACTGTATAAAAATATCGTTGCAATGTGATCTCATATATCTAACCTTATCTCAACGTTTTTCTGAAAATCTTTGTCATGCATAAGATAATCATTAACTAGATATAAGTTGAAAAGATGAAGTTACAAGATACTCCAATGTACTTATATCTTTTCCGGATACTACTTGAACTACCACCGTTCAAGGTATCATCAGTTTCAAAAGTTCATCACATAGATGAGACTACAAGATAAGACTTGAATAGATTCAATCTTTGAAATATCATTGAATGAAATGAAGTTACGAGATACTTCATTAAGTCCCGATATATATATATATATATATATATCCATATATATATATCTCTCATACATTTCCTGAAAACCTCTGTCATGCAAAGTAGGAACAGAGTTGTAATATCCAATGAATTTGGAAAGAAAAGAATTTTGGCATAAACCCGATATCTTGCTGATCAGGCAAAGATACCAATAAGTAACCTTTTCTACTGTAGATGGATGAATTCCTCGCCGGTCATCACCCTGGCCGCATTAGTTACTCGCGCTAGACCGTTACCCGGCCACTCACGCGTGGATGGACTGTAACCCAGCCTCTTACACCTTCATAGACCGTACCCCGGCATGTCGCTTATGCCGACTCAATTAGATGGACTTACTTCCCGAACATTGGCCAAGTAATCAAATTGTTTTCTCAAAACAGCAACTTCGTTGCGAATGTAAAATACACCACAGAGCCGGATCCCTCAGATTTTGAGCGAGTATTTAAATCCCCTTCGAAAGGAGGATCTTAAATATAAAAATGAGTTTTGGGATCCGTCCTAACTTTTAAAAGTCATTTTGAAGACTCGAAAACATTTTTAAGAATGTTTGGAGTAATGCTGATTTAATGAAATAAATCAGTCCTGATATATTAGAGAATATCTAAATATTATTATTTAAATAATATTCCCATAAGGATAATCCTTATAAAAATAATTGAAGTAGAAGTTTTAAGACTCATACTTGAAATGAATAATAAATAACCAAAGATATACTTATACGAAAACACGATCTTTATTTGAATAATCGAAAATAAGTTTGATTATCGAAACATTATTCTTTAATAAAATAAAGAATATTATTTAATAAAATAAGTGGAGTCATAAGTCCTCGAATGAATATTCAAAAATAATATTCATTTAATAAATTAAGCGGAGTCATAAGTCCTCGAATGAATATTCAAAATAATATTCATTTAATAAAATAAAGTTATCGAATAAACCTTATTCGATTAATAGTTTTGAAAACTATATCTATATATATATATAAATATATATATATATTATACTCGGGAACATCGACTTCCGGTTTAGAAAATGTTCACCTTTGGGTCCCCTATACTAAGGGTATACGCAACTACTGCTTATCTCTAGCATAGGTATTATGCAACTTATAAGTATTTGAATTGATAATAGAATATCAAAATTACGAAACAGGCATGCATATAAATATCATATCACATGGTCCAAAATATCGCAAGACTTTGCTAATAATAATCATGCACTTATCACAAGATAATGCATATACATATATACATCACAACAACAGTATAACGGGTAGAAAACTTGCCTGAGTGTTCCCGGAATAGACTTAAGCTTAGACTGGGTCCGGTAACCTATGAACAATAACATAATCTGGAATTAGACCACGGTCGCTTAAGAAACTAGTTTTTTAACCACTTAGACCCTAACGTTCGCTTTTGCGCTTAGCGATTTACATAAGTCGCTTGAGTACCCTCGGCTCCACCATTTTTAATAAATTAACCGTTATGAATTTTAAGGCGATTTTTTCGCGAGTACTCTACCAACTGCCTAATCCACTTTACATAATTATTTCATACTCCAATTAGTCATTTAGGGGCCTTAAACAAGGTTTCAAACTAAGGCAAGGGGTAATGGTTCGTTTCCGAAATGTCGTTACTTAAAACGATCGTTTCTCCTAAACCGTACATCGGATTCAAGCGAACCACATATCAAAATGAAGCTTACGACATAATCTAACTAAACATGGAAAAGTCACAGATTCAATAGTTAGCTCTCTGTCCCGAACACTAAGAACAAGCAGTTGTATGAAATTGGGCATTACGACGGCTATGTTTACACGATTACCAAGTTTTAAACCACTCCAAACAACCACCATTCAACTCACAACCAACAATACAACCAACCCTCATCCAAACCTTACTACATCAGTCCCCAAACCTCAAGATTTTCCTATTTATACAACCCCACACATGAACTGCTAGCTATACTTAAGTTTCATTAACTATAAACAAGATTTCAACATCCAAATCACTACAAATCCAATCCAAACTCTAAACACACAAGCATCATGCTTCTCATGTATTATAACCATCAAAACCATCGTAATACTCAAAGTAAAGTTAGGGTTTGGAGGTGTTATACCTTCCTTGGAGTGATTAGAGTAGCTAGGAAGTCTTAGGGAGCCTCCTACAAGCTTGATCTTTCCAAAGAAATCAAGAACACAAAGTTAGGTTTTGAAGTTTCTAAAAGTCAGATTGAAATAACTGTCAAAACGAGGGTCTTACCATGCTTATTTGGACGAGACTTGTGAACAAGAGTTGTAGGCCATCTCAATACCTTTCCAAAGAGCTATAGAAAATACTATTTGAGTGAGTATTGAAGGAGATATAGTAGTTTGAAGTTGCTGCTCTGGTTTTGGCCGAGAGCTTTTTGAAGGAAATGAAAGTCAACTTGTATTTTGTGTTTTTGATTTGTTTTGGCTTGGTTGCTTTGTTTTGTTTTGTTAATTATCCTTTTACCATGGTAAAAAATGAATGGCTTAAAATCAACCAACCAATCCCTCCATTTGTCATGCTTATGTCACCATGCCTATGTCATCCATTTGCCACATGTCTCTTCCTTGTGGTTTGATGATGTCACAATCATTGGCTTCTTGTACAAGCTTGTCTCTTGGTCGCTTATTTGTTTTACGGTTCGCTTAACTTTCGTTCTCGTTCGTCGTTTGAGGGATCATATCTGGGATCTTATTACTTGGGTTCCCCTAAACCTTTCTCAATATTTTGTATTTCTTTTATGATCCTCCCTTATAATCCTTGAATTTAAATCCTTTTAATCATGTTACCTTATACCCAATTCTTTCGGTATCTGGTGGATTTTCGGGAAAAATCAAAGTGTTCGAATTTGGATTCTGACGATCTTTACATACACTTATTTACTTTATGGAGTACTAATACGATCTTAGAATTTCCATAACAGTACTCCTATATAGCGTGTTCTGGTAATTTTCCTTAATCAGCATCATCAGCAAAAGTTACTATTCATCCGTGTTTCAAAAATTTCCAAAAATTGGGGTTATTACAGTCTCTCCTCCTTAAAAGGATTCTGTCCCAGAATCAGATAGAAAATGAATAGGGATGCTCTCTTCGCATTGCACTTTCTAAGTCTCAAGTAAATTTTCCCACATTGTGGTTCTACCACCAAATTCTGCCTAGTTTGATAACCCTTCTCCTAAGCACTTGTTCCTTTTCGATCTATAACCCTTTCTGGTTGCTCCATATAGGTTACGTCTGGTTGCATGCCTATGCGCTCATATGCCCCTATTTGTCTGGCATCCGAATTATACTTCCTTAACATTGATACGTGGAACACATTATGAACTTGCTACATGTTCGGGGGTAGGGATAGCTCATATGCTAACTTCCCAATACGTCTTAATACCTCAAAGGGTCCAACAATTCGTAGGCTTAGCTTTCCTTTGTTTTGGAACCTCATCCATCCTTTCCCAGGGAATACCTGTAACAACACTAAGTCCCCTACTTCCTATCTTTGTCCTTTCGTGTCGAATCCACATACTTCTTATGTCCATCTCGGGCTACTACCAGCCGTCCTCTGATTAGATCTATTATATCCTTGGTCCTTTGGACTACTGCGGGTCCGAGCATCTTGCGCTCTACAATCTTCATCCTAACATAAGGGAGATCGACATTGTCTTCCCTCAAGGATCTCATAAGGCGATATCCCGATACTGACATACGATCTATTGTCGTAAGAAAACTCAATCTGTGCTAAGTGACCATTCCAAATTCTTTCAAGTCTATTTCACAGACTCTCATCATAGCTTCTAGCATTATAGCTTTTGCTTCTCAATACCCACTTTTTTCCCCATTCATAATCGTTACTATCTTCCATACAGAATACTATTCTAGATATACCTTTATTCGCTAGAGTTTTATAACCTTTTAATAAATGCGTCAACCTTAGTATCACGAATGCGTTTCAATTCCGAATACCACCATACTTGGTACCACTTCATCTCTAGATGCCTCCATCTTCGAAAGCTTGGTCCTTCGTATAGAAGTAAAGAATTTATTGAGAGATCACTATGATCGTGAACACTTGTCCTATTGCATAGTTAGTACAGAAGGTGGCCAGCCTTTAGTACTTGACAAGCAATTAAACAACATGTGGTATCCTACTAGGCTTCTATCACACATATAGATAGTCATTCGGCAATACCGCCCCTTCTGGAAGGGTTTTCTTCTCAGCTTACATGAAATGAAAAGGAGAGAAAAGAACGAAATGAAGAGAATTGTATATATATAAAATATACTACCACAAAATATCTGGCTTGAAACCTACCTCTGAACTATAGAGGTTTGTCATAGGAGAACAAAACATATATGTATATATATCAGCATCAAGTATTATAGCATCGTATTTCACATGCCTAAATATTTTTTTTTGCTATTCCATCCATCATTCTATGGACCCGTACTCTTGCTCGAGCTTATAAACAATCACCTTTGAAACTCCCTCGACATCGAAAATCGAATCTGGGATTTCATTCTAGACATCATCGTTACTAGAATCCATTGCTACACCGTAACCTTCCTCGTATAGTAATACGACTCTCTATTGATAAGAAGGAATAAGTATTCAATAGGTAGATAATCTACTTAATTAGTCTATCAATGATGACTTATACACCACAATGACCCGATTAGTGGTACTCAACCTAAACATCCATTCCAATACAACTCTCACAGTTGTAAGTAATCGGCTCATTACTCGTAGAATCATTCTGCATTACTATGGTCCACCGTTGACCTACTATAGTCGTTCGTTTTCCATTAAGTCTTAATAGCTAACCATACGGAGTCCATACCTGCTGTATCGGATTCTTCTGAGGAGGTAACATAATTACCATTCATGATTCATGAAGAACACTCTAGATCCTGATGTACATACATGACATGAAGCAGATAAAATTATAGAAGAGTTTCAATCAAAGCAACGATAGCAGGTTAATACCATTCTTAATCATATGCCTTCGATAGAAGACTTAACTCAAAGGTTCGTTTAGTCCTTTTGAAACATGGTCCTGGCTTATCTCAAGATACGACCTTATAAGATAGATAGCCTGCTCACAGCGATTACATAAATTAATCTTTACCAAACTACTATCACGGTTGAGTATCGCACAATCATCAGAAGAAATGTCAATCTTCCACACCATAATACAACCTTCACGGCTTTAACCCTCATTACTGTATTCCTCTGGCATGAGCGCCTATAATTATCCTTTTACAATTAAAGTGTCGGCCACCTCTTTGGCCTTTCCTGATAGTAAAATTTCCTTACAATCAATGTCTTTTGAATGATCTCCAACTAAATTTTCTACCTTATTTCCAATCACTGCTTGTGCGAAAACTCTCTTCCTTACACTTTGGTGAGAAAAAAAAATATCACCATTTTTCCATAAGTTATTGCCTCGGTCTTTTAGAGGTTAATATTGTCACGATTGACTCTTGATCATAATTAGGACGTCTCTTATTTTGGGTCCTTCTTGATTTCACCAATCTCGACCCTTATTGGGTCAATCTATACTTTCTTATGGTTCAACATGTGCCCCACCTGGCATTATTATAATTACGTCACATTTCCTTTATCAAAATTTCTATTCTTGAGAACTTTGAATATTACCTTTTTCATTGTAAAACCTCTAAGGTTATCCTTGAATCGTTCCTCCTGTATTCCCTAGATACAGGGCATATCAAATACCATTTACTAATACTAGAACCATTGTCTATTTACTTCAGAAAAATTTCTTTACTGATCTTTAAAGGTTTTTGTTACTTTAGTCCTTCATTCCATACTACCCAAACTCATAATGTCCCTATTAAGGGTGAAATGCCAACCTTTATGCATTCCCCTAGGGTTCATCTCAAGTTATCAAAGTTATATCCTTAATTCCACCTTTAAAAAGGTACTTGCATCCTTCCATGGATAAATCAAGTCATATATCCTTGATAGATTATCTTATTCAATCATTCCCACCTCGATAGTCTATACCAATTTCACGATAGCATCCTTATTCAAAATAAGTTCAATCCATATGGCCTCCAAAAGATAACAACGATTATCCACTTTTCTTGCCTGATTTGGTAATGATAACAGGGATGTTCTGGAAGATATTGGTCGTGTTCAACGTGAACTTCTTTTTACTAAATCCTCATTTACTTTTATTGTTTATCTCAACAGTCATCTCAATGATGAGATATCTTTTATACATGGTGTCTCCCTTTCTGGGTATCAAGCCACCGGTCTTACATACACTTCACATTCTTGAAGGTCACTTCCCTCATCCCATTTCTTAATCCTGTCTCCTCAGTCCATCCGTGTTCCATTATTAATCCATCGATCTATCTCAGAGTTTCATCGAATAATCTCAACTTAAAAGGGGATAATATATATATATATATATCATTTATGCCTTCAACCATCAACTTTAACTCATGGTAAATCACCCTCATCCTGATGATCACATACTTTTATATATCTATTACTATGAGTCTTTAGGGTTTCCTCATACCCAACTCCCTTATCATTCCCCAAACTCTATTGCCTTTATATTCCTTTCCACTTCAGTTTCTTTTTATTTACCTTTCTCTTACAATCATTTCATGAACCCACTAATCATTGACTTTAAACATCACGTCGTTCTGTGATTCGTGTCCTCAGGATGAATCTTGCTAACTTTTATAACTTAGATTCATAATTTATCATACTCGTCCGCCTTTGTTCTGGCTCTAAAGCTTTTACACTATCTCCATAACCTTGGGAATTATTTTCCCGAAAACAATTGACTGAACTTTAATCAGTTTATTATAACCTCTGGCTCCGTGCCTTTCTTGGTCTTTTACCAGTGGGTGGCCTTTCTCTTAGGAATGTAAGTGACAAAAATAGTCTTTTGCGCTTTGTCAATCATTTAGAATCTCAAATGATTCCTCTACTTCCTTTAGCCAGGCTCTTGCCTCGACTGAATCAACTTGTTCCTTGGAACTCTGAGAGCTTAGCATCTTAAAGGACCTGAAAGAATTTCTCACCGCACTGTTTTCTCAGGGTGGTGGTTGAGGGTAAAAGTATAAGTTTTGTTTAGGCAGGTCCATGAATTGCCCCATAGGAGTACCATCCTGGTTCTTCCTATCTTGCTCGACTTCTGTTTTCTCAATATGAAATGTTTCATCCTTCTCCCATAACCAGGGTTATCTTATACGTTAAAATCCTTGTTTTCCACTTCATTTTATTAGGGGTTCCTCTTTCTTGATGGCGACCTCCCTGACTATCATATTCAGGGTTTTCCCTAAATCTTATTTCTCAAACTATGGCTTTCATTTAAGATCCCGTTCTTAAGCTTTTGAACATTTGGAACCCAAATTCTGTAGGAATACGTCATTATTCCCTTATCATCTTTCTCGGTATTAATCTCTTCTCCAGTCATTGACTCTTTGTCTTCATTCATCACTTTATCTTGGCATATATGATCTTTTCCAATAATTCAGGCTGCATTACAATCTCAAACAGTTTTTCAGTACTGGCTCCGGTTACCTTCACTTTTATTTCCATTTTCTAAAAATCTCTTATCAACTCTCCCAAAGACATTATCATCTTGAGTCTCTCCTTCCTACTAAGGGCATTAGCCACCATATTGGCTTTCCCTGGATGATAAAGAATCTCATAATCATAATCCTTGATTAGCTCTAACCATCTCCTCTGGCGCATGTTGAGTTCTTTCTGCGTGAAAATATACTAGAGCACTTATGGCTTGTGTAAATCTCGCACTTCTCTCCATACAAGTAGTGCCTCCAATCCTTAGGGCAAAACTATTGCCACGAGCCCAAGCACATGGGTGGGGATATCGAATTTTATATTCTCTTAATTGTCTTAATGCGTACGTGATTACCTTGTTGTGCTGTATAAGAAGCACCCTAATTCCTTATGTGAAGCGTCACTACACATCACGAAATCTCCTTTTTCCATCCGGCAACGCCAATATAGGGGTCGTCACCAACCTTTTCTTTAGTTCTTAAAAGTTGTTCTCGCATTTCTCTGTCCATTCGAACTTCTCAGTCTTACGAGTAAGCCGCGTTAAAGGGGCTACTATCTTTATAAACTTGAACGAACCTCCGGTAGTGACCGGCCAATCCTCCCTCTGGTAGTTTCCCTAACCATGGTCATCAATTCCTTAATGGTCCTTTATTCATTCTTGTCAGGATCCTCCACGGGATCCTCCTCAGCAACAATCCCTTCTAGGACAACATCCTCAACCGCTACATCCTCAATATGAACATCATCCAGTCCTGCATTAGGACGCTCTATCGGATCCACAATCCGATCCCCAATTATTAATAAAACGTCATCGCGTTGTTGCTCCTCAACCTCAGGGTTCGGAGTCCCGCTACCATATACGATAACGAACTACGCTTCTATCATGATATTTATAAGGGTTCTCAAAAGGGTTTTAACTGTCAGTACTACGTTAGGTAGCCCGACTATGAACTTGGCAAGAGTTCTTATTATCTTAGTGAACTTATTATCTTAACGTCACATCATCTCTGAGGTTTATAACGCTTAACTCTGATACCATTTATGTAACACCCCCAAATCCGGGGTCGGGGATCCGGGTTGTCATGAGTTCCATTTCCCTTAATAACACATAATTCTTAATAAACAATCATCTACTGCGTACTGTGACCCCACAATATACACACACACCACAAGTTATAGTCTCAGAGATGAATACCAAAAATAACACAAGTCATTTTATTCCACAATTATAAGTCATTACACCTCAAAAGGGTTCCTCAATAAATTTACATATTATTTGCCATTATTACAATTCATAAATATACATAAGTCTGGTACAACAAAAGTTAAAAGCCTAGCCTATTGGTAGTTCCTACCTCAGCTACAACGACATCAACGCCTACAGGAAACTGCAGAACGTTTCCTATCCGCTCACGAATTGGGAGATTGGTCCTGTTCATCTTGTCTATCTATTGTTGTGTGATGAAAGAAGAAAGCAAGGGTGAGCAACAAGCCCACCGAAATAATATGTATAATAATTAACAATATATGAGCATTCTCATAGTACTCATGAAAGTCTTGGTCAACAAAAAATGAAGCAAGTTTGATATCTTAACGCGACCAAGTCGCAAAATATTCAGTATAAAAGTATATATACATTTCAAAATCTTAGAATCCTCTTCCATGCATAATATACATAGAGTTCCAGTTTATAACTATATAAAAATATCGTTGCAATGTGATCTCATATATCTAACCTTGTCTCAACATTTTTCTGAAAATCTTTGTCATGCATAAGATAATCATTAACTAGATATAAGTTGAAAAGATGAAGTTACGAGATACTCCAATATACTTATATATTTTCCGGATACTACTTGAACTACCACCGTTCAAGGTATCATCAGTTTCAAAAGTTCATCACATAGATGAGACTACAAGATAAGACTTGAATAGATTCAATCTTTGAAATATCATTGAATGAAATGAAGTTACGAGATACTTCATTAAGTCCCGATACATATATATATATATATATCCATATATATATCTCTCATACATTTCCTGAAAACCTCTGCCATGCAAAGTATGAACAGAGTTGTAATATCCAATAAATTTGGAAAGAAAAGAATTTTGGCATAAACCCGATATCTTACTGATCAGGCAAATATACCAATAAGTAACCTTTTCTACTGTAGATGGATGAATTCCTCGCCGGTCATTACCCTGGCCGCATTAGGACCTCGCGCTAGACCGTTACCCGGCCACTCACGCGTGGATGGACTGTCACCCAGCCTCGTACACCTTCATAGACCGTACTCCGGCCTGTCACTTATGCCGACTCAATTAGATGGACTTACTTCCCGAACATTGGGCAAGTAATCAAATTGTTTTCTCAAAACAGCAACTTCGTTGCGAATGTAAAATACACCACAGAGCCGGATCCCTCAGATTTTGAGCGAGTATTTAAATCCCCTTCGAAAGGAGGATCTTAAATATAAAAATGAGTTTTGGGATCCGCCCTAACTTTTAAAAGTCATTTTGAAGACTCGAAAACATTTTTAAGAATGTTTGGAGTAATGCTGATTTAATGAAATAAATCAGTCCCGATATATTAGAGAATATTTGAATATTATTATTTAAATAATATTCCCATAAGGATAATCCTTATAAAAATAATTGAAGTAGAAGTTTTAAGACTCATACTTGAAATGAATAATAAATAACCAAAGATATACTTATACGAAAACACGATCTTTATTTGAATAATCGAAAATAAGTTTGATTATCGAAATATTACTCTTTAATAAAATAAAGAATATTATTTAATAAAATAAGCGGAGTCATAAATCCTCGAATGAATATTCAAAAATAATATTCATTTAATAAATTAAGCGGAGTCATAAGTCCTCGAATGAATATTCAAAATAATATTCATTTAATAAAATAAAGTTATCGAATAAACCTTATTCGATTAATAGTTTTGAAAACTATATCTATATATATATATATATAAATATATATATATATTATACTCAGGAACATCGACTCCCGGTTTAGAAAATGTTCACCTTTGGGTCCCCTATACTAAGGATATACGCAACTACTGCTTATCTCTAGCATAGGTATTATGCAACTTATAAGCATTTGAATTGATAATAGAATATAAAAATTACAAAACAGGCATGCATATAAATATCATATCACATGGTCCAATATATCGCAAGACTTTGCTAATAATAATCATGCACTTATCACAAGATAATGCATATACATATATACATCACAACAACAGTATAACGGGTAGAAAACTTGCCTGAGTGTTCCCGGAATAGACTTAAGCTTAGAATGGGTCCGGTAACCTATGAGCAATAACATAATCTGGAATTAGACCACGGTCGCTTAAGAAACTAGTTTTTTAACCACTTAGACCCTAACGTTCGCTTTTGCGCTTAGCGATTTACATAAGTCGCTCGAGTACCCTCGGCTCCACCATATTTAATAAATTAACCATTACGAATTTCAAGGCGATTCTTTCGCAAGTACTCTACCAACTGCCTAGTCCACTTTACATAATTGTTTCATACTCCAATTAGTCATTTAAGGGCCTTAAACAAGGTTTCAAAGTAAGGCAAGGGGTAATGGTTCGTTCCCGAAATATCGTTACTTAAAACGATCGTTTCTCCTAAACCGTACATCGGATTCAAGCGAACCACATATCAAAACGAAGCTTACGACATAATCTAACTAAAAATGAAAAAGTCACAGATTCAATAGTTAGCTCTCTGTCCCGAACACTAAGAACAAGCAGTTGTATGAAATTGGACATTACGACGACTATGTTTACGCGATTACCAAGTTTTAAACCACTCCAAACAACCACCATTCAACTCACAACCAACAATACAACTAACCCTCATCCAAACCTTACTACATCAGTCCCCAAACCTCAAGATTTTCCAATTTATACAACCCCACACATGAACTACTAGCCATACTTAAGTTTCATTAACTATAAACAAGATTTCAACATCCAAATCACTACAAATCCAATCCAAACTCTAAACACACAAGCATCATGCTTCTCATGTATTATAACCATCAAAACCATCGTAATACTCAAAGTAAAGTTAGGGTTTGGAGGTGTTATACCTTCCTTGGAGTGATTAGAGTAGCTAGGAAGTCTTAGGGAGCCTCCTACAAGCTTGATCTTTCCAAAGAAATCAAGAACACAAAGTTAGGTTTTGAAGTTTCTAAAAGTCAGATTGAAAGAACTGTCAAAACGAGGGTCTTACCATGCTTATTTGGACGAGACTTGTGAATAAGAGTTGTAGGCCATCTCAGTACCTTTCCAAAGAGCTATAGAACATACTATTTGAGTGAGTATTGAAGGAGATATGGTAGTTTGAAGTTTCTGCTCTGGTTTTGGCCGAGAGCTTTTTGAAGGAAATGAAAGTCAACTTGTATTTTGTGTTTTTGATTTGTTTTGGCTTGGTTGCTTTGCTTTGTTTTGTTAATTATCCTTTTACCATGGTAAAAAATGAATGGCTTAAAATCAACCAACCAATCCCTCCATTTGTCATGCTTATGTCACCATGCCTATGTCATCCATTTGCCACATGTCTCTTCCTTGTGGTTTGATGATGTCACAATCATTGGCTTCTTGTACAAGCTTGTCTCTTGGTCGCTTATTTGTTTTACGGTTCGCTTAACTTTCGTTCTCGTTCGTCGTTTGAGGGATCATATCCGGGATCTTATTACTTGGGTTCCCCTAAACCTTTCTCAATATTTTGTATTCCTTTTATGATCCTCCCTTATAATCCTTGAATTTAAATCCTTTTAATTATGTTACCTTATACTCAGTTCTTTCGGTATCTGGTGGATTTTCGGGAAAAATCAAAGTGTTCGAATTTGGATTCTGACGATCTTTACATACACTTATTTACTTTATGGAGTACTAATACGATCTTAGAATTTCCATAACAGTACTCCTATATAGCGTGTTCTGATAATTTTCCTTAATCAGCATCATCAGCAAAAGTTATTATTCATCCGTGTTTCAAAAATTTCCAAAAATTGGGGTTATTACAGTAATACCAACACTGGGGCGGTTACCAACCTCCTCTTTAACTCTTGAAAACTTTCTTCGCACCTTTCTGTCCAAACAAACTTCTCGTTCTTTCTTGTCAACTTTGTCAACAGAACGGCAATCTTAGAGAAATCTTGCACAAATCTCCTGTAATATCCGGCTAATCCCAGAAAACTTCTGACTTCCGTAGGAGTCTTGGGTCTTTCCCAATTCATTACAGCTTCTATCTTGGTTGGGTCCTTTTTGATTCCTTCTTTATTAACTACATGACCAAGAAATTGCACTTCCTTTAGCCCAAAATTCGCACCTTGAAAACTTAGCATACAGCTTCTCTTTTCGCAGAATTTCCAAAGAAATCCTCAAATGCTCCTTATGATCTCCTTCCGCCTTGGAGTAAATCAGTATATCGTCGATGAACACAATAACGAACTTATCCAAATATTGCTTAAATACTCTGTTCATAAGATCCATAAATGCAGCTGGCGCATTCGTCAAGCCAAATGCCATTACCAAAAACTCATAATGTCCGTATCTCGTTCGGAATGCTGTCTTGGGTATATCTTCCGCTTTAATCTTTAATTGATGATACCCAGACCTTAAATCAATCTTTGAAAAACACGAAGCTCCTTTTAACTAGTCAAACAAGTCATCGATCCGCGGTAGAGGGTTCTTATTCTTGATCGTTAATTGATTCAGTTCACGGTAATCTATGCACAACCTCATACTTCCATCCTTTTTCTTTACAAATAACACCGGTGCACCCCATGGGGATACACTCGGTCGGATCATTCCTTTATCTAACAATTCTTGCAATTGAGCTGCCAATTCCTTCATCTCGACCGGCACCATGCGATAGGGAGCTTT
The DNA here is from genome assembly GCF_009905375.1 of Apium graveolens. Classification (NCBI taxonomy): domain Eukaryota; kingdom Viridiplantae; phylum Streptophyta; class Magnoliopsida; order Apiales; family Apiaceae; genus Apium; species Apium graveolens. The sequence continues at coordinate 207,270,753 of NC_133650.1, read as the reverse complement.
TGACACTGGTTCCGTTCCAGGAGCCAAATCAATCGTAAACTCGATCTCTCTGTCTGGAGGTAGTCCAGGCAATTCATCAGGAAACACATCCGAAAAATCTCTTACTACCGGAATATCCTCGATCTTTACAGATTCTTTCTCCATATCCACGACATGAGCCAAATAAACTTCGCATCCTTGACATATTAATCTTCTTGCCTCAATAGCCGTTAGAAATTTCTTCTCTTGCCTCTTTCCTTTAAATATCACCTCTTCACCTTCCTTGGTTCTTAATTTCACCTTTTTACTTTTACATTCTATTTGCGCTTCATGGTTTGACAACCAATCCATTCCTAGTATGACCTCAAATTTTCCTGACTTAAAGGGAATTAAGTCAGCAGAAAAGTGCCGACCTTCTATAGTCACATCACAATCAGGACAAATCTTGCTAGCAATAACTTTCTCTTGGTTTGCTAACTCTATAATCAAATTAGATTCTAGAGGGTACGCAACATAATTTAATTTATCAAGAATACTTTCAGAGATAAAAGATCTAGTTGCTCCAGAATCCATCAAAACTTATACTTCTACTGAGTTTATAACAAGCATACCTGCTACCACGTCCACATCTTGCACCGTATCTTTCATCGTCATGTCAAAGGTCCTAGCTCTGGGTTGAGCTAATGGTGCTGGGAGAGACGGTGGTCCAGCAATTCTAAGAACATTAGCCTTTTGAACAGGCTCCTTACAACTCCTGGCCATATGGCCCACTTTACCACACTTAAAACAAGCCAAATCAGGCTTCCTCGCTCCATTTAGGCATTCTGAAGAGTAATGCCCCTTCTGGTTGCACTTGAAACATGTTATATCCAGCTTATTACACCTTCTCGGGTGTCTCTTTCCACAATTCCTGCATTCGTAAATCTGGGGTCTGCTATCCTTCCCTGGTTGTCCAGTTTTCTGGAAATGGTTCTTCTGAGCTCCGTTACCGCGTTTGAACTTCTGGAACTTTTGGTTCTGACCTCCACCATTCTTACCAAACTTCCCTCTGAACTTTGAGCTTTCTTGCTCTTGCTCAGAGCTTTCAAACTTCCTCTTTCTCCCTTCATTTTCTCTCCTTGCAGCTTCCCGCTCACCTTCCACTATCATTTCTTTTTGAACCAAAGCAGCATAATTCTTGATTTCTAACATTGCTATTTGACTTCTAATCCATGGCTTAAGTCCCTATTGGAACCTCTTAGCCTTCTTCGCCTCTGTATTCACATACTCAAGTACGAATCTAGACAATTCCGAAAACTTCACTTCATATTCTGCTACTGACATATCCTCATGTCTAAGATCTAGAAATTTCATTTTCAACTGATCTTGCATATAGCTTGGCAAGTACTTCTCCAAAAACATCTCAGCAAACTTCTCCCATGTCAAGTCTTTGCCTTCCAACAACTCCTTTGAAGACTCCCACCAGAAACTTGCCTCATCTTTCAGATAATAACTTGCATATTGAGTTTCTTGTCATCCTTAACTTCCACTAACTCAAAAGCTTTCTCCATTTCTCTCAACCACGACTGCGCTTTAATCGGGTCTGGAAAACCTAAGAATTCTGGGGGATGAACAGATTGAAAGTGTTTGAAATTTCCAACTTTAGGGGCCACAGGTTGTTGCAAAAGCTGAGCAAGCCTGCTCATCAGGGTGGTTTCTGGGTTTACTTCTGGGTCTTGGGTGGGAATTTCCTCTTCTTGGTGATCTGGTGAGTTGGCCATTTCTTACAAACCTGATTGAGCAATTACTTAACAATATGATGGCATGACATATATATAACAACAGTTTCTATAAAATCTCTTTTGTGGGTTTTAAGTTTTACCCAATTTGCACATGTAATCCTATTACTACATAATTCTCATATCGGTGTTATTTTATCATGGCACAAAATAGGGTTTTATGATCTTTAAGTATGGTTATACGATATACGAAAGCATGGTTGTATAGAATCATGACATTGAGAACAGTTTATGAGATATTTAAGGTGCACAATGGAAAATAAAACAATGGATTTATTTAAACAGGAGTACATAAAGATAGTTCTGGATATCACAGGTTCTGAAATAAGGTACAATAATATAGCAGGGTTAAACAGAGGAAAAACTGGAAAATATCCCCCTATCTACCCCTAACTTCCAACTACTACTACTACAGATCTGAAATACAACAAGATAAATGAAAAGGGATCCCGGCATCTGACCAAGTATCCCAAAGCCTACCGGCGCTAAAAACAACAATCTATGGGCTCAACCAACAGTCTCGTCTAATCATCTAGAATCTCTCTCAACACAACCAACATCCAGCGAATGATCTTATGCAGCCTCCGGCCTCAGCATCAGCATCACTAGTGGATGGTCCTTCATCCAATCTCCTCCTAGCAACCTGCTCCACCATCTTCACCCGAACTCGCCACTCATCATCCATAACTGAAGCACTCTGCCTAGACTCTCTGGCTAGCCTATCCACCAAAGCTCCCAACTCAGGAATGCGGGAGTATACAAAGTCTCGGTCCTGGGCTAACTTGCCACCAACACTGACAGGTACAGTCTTAGGCATTTTGGACTCTGGCTCAGGGGCAGGGGTCTCTGAATCTGGCCTCAAGGGTGAAATCTGCATAGGGATCTCACTACTCTCAGAAGGGTCCTCCTCTGGGTCTGAACTAACATACAAAGGCTCCTCTGGAGAGGGTGGAATGGGGTCCACTGGGGTACCAGTCAAACTAATCTTTGAGTCTGAGTCACTACCACTACTAGGATCCTGAGAGAAAACACAAAACAACAACCAAGAAATAATGTTAGGGTTAAATAAAGCTTCCAGCTAACTCACACCCTAACTCTAGTTTCCACTTCACCAATAAACACTTTCCTTATACTATATCTAATAGTCTAACTCAACTCTATATGAGTCGAACTCTCTCACGATATACATATATTCCCAAAATACCCTTTTTTAATCCTAACTTGTCTCAGGGACTAGATCATGTAGCTCTGATACCAACTTGTGACGCCCTCAATCTCGGGGTTAGGAAATGAGGACTCACACACACCTCTAATCTAGTAATTAAATAAGCATAAACCCCGATTAACTACTAACAGGATCAACAGGATAAAGTATGAGACAAGATTACAACTACCAATCGTAAAATATAACTTACAAACCCAAAATATTATTAAATAAACAATATCGATTCCGGCTGGGAACCGACAGATAACCCATTGTATCTTTAAACATTTCCTTCTAGGTGCGAGCTCACTCATAAATACCACTACCTGCTCTGGCAACCGGAAGCCCTCAACACGGTAGGGACCACCAGGTACGCTCTTACGAGCAGTGCATCTAAGCCTGGCCATCTTCTTGCTTAACTGCCATGGTTAGATTAAAACAAAACATATGAGTATAAAACTCAGCAAGTAACTATATAGCAGTTCTACAATATCAATTCGCAATATGCTTTACCAAACTCAGGGCATTCTACTTTATTTGATCTAGGTGGCAGATTTTCAGCTTTTGGGTTAAAGAAAGGTTTTGAAGGATAATGTGGGGCTTTCAAGGAACAAGGCTCAATGCAGGACGAAAGCCGACACTCATCACAAATCATTAAAGGATCAGAATAGATCTTTCAAAAGAGGAAAGCAACAGTATTTCAATATATGGAATCAATCATATGATCAACAAATTCAAGAATCAGGGTTCTCGAGCTTTAAGCTTCACATTGACATAATCAACTCTTTTCAAAACAATATAAACTATTTTCATTTTCAAGAATCAATTTACTGAACAGAAAGTTTCAGTTCCCTTTTTAAATAATCATTTAGAACTCTTGATTGGATCACTTTATCTTTCCATTTCTTTATATACGGGTGATCAGACCGTACCGACCTCCATTCCAGTCTTTAAGGTACCAATCGGCATAATTTCAGCCTTAAGTTGGACTAGCCCCGCTAGCCTCTTACCATGACTGGACTAGTCCCACTAGCCTCTTACGTCCCAATCCAATCCATCAGGAATTCATTTGGAAAACCTTGAGTTGGAAAAACAAATAGGTTTTCTAAAATTCATTTTATCATTACCAAGAATTTAAAATCATTCGGACTCTTTCAAGTCGAAACTCATTCTTAATTCAGATTTTAAGGAAACAAAGTTCAGGGAGTGATTCAAAGATAAACAAGGAACAATTCATAAGGATTCTGTATCAAAGATAATAAGGCATTTAAGTTAGAAGGATCAACATCTATTTAGGGATCAATAGGGTAATCAGGGTATAAGGTATCATTAAACAGGGTTAACAAGGATAATCAGAGGGTTCAATACAATTCATGGCTTAATAAATAACTTGAACAGAAAGGACAGATTATCAAAGGGTTAAATCATTAAGCTTATCAATAATAGTTTATCAAGAACAAAGGCAGGGTATCTCAAATCAATATCAGGTTTTCATAATTAAAAAGTTCAATACTCTACATGGTATGAACAACATTCTCTTTATAACCATTTACACAAGTAATCAGAGTTACTTGCCTGAATTTGCTTTCCTGAAGGTTGAACTACTGCCACCTAGTATTTCCTTTCATTTCCTAGCCTGAATGCCCTCACGCTCCGAATCTACAATAAGAATCAAAACCTCAATCAGATTCTCAACTCTCGTTCCCAGAACGATCACTCAATACGATAACTCGATTATATCTTTGACTCGAGTATACGATTATAGCTTATACACATAAGCACATAGCACATAGCACATAGCATATCCCTTTCTCGTAACTTTTATATCCTTATATACTTAACAATCAAAGCGTATTTGCTTAACCTTAGCTATTTCTCAAATCACACTAATATAACTCTTTTACGACCATAGCTATCACTTATAGCTCTTCATAACAAACGATTTAATTTTCTTTTTCTTTTATTCTCTAATTCGAACCATACATACAAAACACAACCAAGTATATTCAATTTCAATCTCATATAATCAAACACAACTAATGCAAATCACAAGAGTCATTTACGCACTTAAACTTCATCCTTTTTAATCAAAAATCCGAATCATGATCACATTAAGAATCAAAATCAAGACGTTCTTTTAATCATCAAAATTCGAACATAAACACCACCCAATCTTTGTCATGCAATCAAGTTCTCACTAGCCATTAAGATAATTGACAAAAACCAACTTAATTCCTCTTTTTACTCCTAAGACCCATTCGGGTTTTTCCATAAATCAAACATGCAAGAATCAATTTTGACATGCAAGGTTATATATCACATTTCCCACTTGTTTTAATCCTTTACTATGTCATTCCATTCATTCAAACACCAAACCATGCATTACCTAGTGATTCTAACGTTAATTAACTCATTCAATCAACATGCATCCACTTAATCAACAAGCAAACCAATTTTCCATTCGGCAAAAACATGATTTACAACTTCAAGGATCCAACAATTACATGCACTACTTGTTTTTCTCTAAAACTAACATGCAATCACTTTTTATGCTAAATAAGCTTAGTGTTCACTAAGATCAACTTACCAAATCAAATTCCTCTTTTTAATTAGCATAAAGCCGAATTAAAACTCACATGCAACCTTAATTTTTGATTTTCTAAGCAACAATCACTTACACACATCCATTTACTTCCTAAAACAATCAATGCAACCATTTTATCAATCACATACTTGAGTTTCGGAAAAATACAAAACCCTTTTTTTTCAATCTTTCAAGAAACCATAACATGCAAAGCTTAAAAATCAAACTATCATATCATTGAAACTCCACCGGCTCTCCTTGGCTCATAGCCGGTGGTGGTCGAACTTGAGAGAGCCCATAACGGGTCTCCTCTCGAGTTTATGCCCCCAAAAATCTCTTAAATTCACTCTTATAGTTATGTATCAAGAAATCATTTTCCTTGAACACCACCATAGTGATTAATCATCAAAATACTTGCAAACACTTACATGCAAATGGGAATCGAGGAGTATACCGAAAATAAAGACTAAAGGAAGCAATATCTTTGAGTTTGAGTGAGGTTTGAGTGTTGCATGCAAGAGAGAGAGATGAGAGATGGAGAGAGCCGAGAGAGAGTGTGAGAGTGTTCGAGAGAGAGGGATGAGAAAGAAAAGAGAAGGGGAGAGTGGGTGCACGGGGAGAAAAAAGAAAAAGAGGGGGGGAAAATGGATTTATATACCACCAAAACAAGGGCAAACTTGTACTTTACTAATTCTTTTTATGCTTATAAGTCCCTTTTCTTTTTACTCAAATGCAACAAAAATTAGATATAAAATATATCTCTCTCAGAAAGTCAGAAATTATTGCAAGTGACGATTTTAACACGTAGATATCGAAATTAGCTTTTTAACCATTACTCATAATAGATTTTTGAGCGGACGGTTGATTTTATATGAATTTTGCAAGCTTGCCTTAATAATAATATTTTCCACATAAAATCAATTTAAAAATGCAAAGACCACCAAATAAATCCACTCATCATTTTTAAAACGTCTCTAGGACCACTAATAAGATATCAAAACAAATCCCATGTTTTTATCTCACTCGGATGATTTTATAAAAATACGCAAAGGTTAATTAAACCTTTATTTAAATCATATAATCCCTTTTAAATTCATAAAAACGTCACTGAACACATAGTCATGCACACAGATAACAATCTCACATATATAATCACATAACGACTCAGGTCTGATCATAGAATTTATCCCTCTTAAATCTTTATCCTTTTCTACGCGTACCGGGTCACGCTCAGCCTGACGGCCCGACGCTCAGCGTTTTGATTACGCTTCTCATTATCTTTACCAATCAACACGTCACTTAGGACGAAATACTTTATTTAAACATTCATTTCATTCAATCACACATAATTCACATTTTATATTCTTTAACTCCTTATTAGGACGGGTTCCGTTCTACCTGACGGCCCGACACCACAACTTAACTTCTAAGCTGACTCTTTAAATTGGAACATTTTTATCTACGCTCCTATATTCTAATATACAGAAAAGACAAATAAATCAGCACTTAGTCACATAATTATAATTACATCACATAACACATACTTTATTGACTTAATGACGTCGCAAAATTCTCAATCGTCACAGTTTTTCAAGGAGAAAAACCGTCCCACTAACCTAGTAATCCCATTAATCAAGTAATCCCATTTAAAAAATTATTCTGATAAAATAATCCCATTTAAGAATAACCAAAAATAAACCAAGCAAATAAACACTACCACGTGAGCAACACAACTTGATTATTATCAGAATATAAAGGGTAATCAGAATATGAAACGACTCAGAGGCAAAATCTTGCAATAAAGTAAAATTTCATTAATATATCAAACGAATACATTTCATGAAACTTAAATTATATACTAGAGAAAATTACAAGATTTCCCTAGTCTAGAATCCCTAACATCAACAGCCTTAGTCCTAGTCTAAAAGACTGACAAAGCTGACAGTGAAGAGAAACAGGAGGATAGCAATTAATTCTTCTTCCTATCTTCAATAAAAAAAATAGCAAGACGAATGATTCTCTCCTGCTGACAAAGAGAACGGAGATGAAGATCTCTTTGAACAGTCAACAAATCATTTTTAATGATTTCTGGAAATTGAATCCAGAGATTAGAAGGAATGTTGTTGATTGGATAATGAGTTGGAACTCCATTGTTCCAAATAGTCACCTTGTCTGAGCCATAGCAGTAAAACCAACCAAACTGAGTCATCATTTGAGAGAAGAAATAATTGGTTTTTTACTGAAGGATTATCGGTCAGTTATATAGACAAGGGAAGACCATGGGATGCAGGGAATGTAAAACGAAATGAAGTAAAGCCTCGTCTCCCTAGACCGATGAGTAATAATGACAGCCATTAGAAGCTTAAAACAGGAGTTAATGAGCACACGAAACAAGTAAAAATTACAGTGCATATACGAGTACCACTAACCCAAATTATTTTGACTAATTATATCTCACCCAAACATATTCTGATTTTAAACGTGATTGTTTCAAATTTAACCACAAATAAGTCAAGTAAAGAATCAGGATTTAATATCAGAACTTAGACTTATATCAGAACTTAACAATCATCAAAACATGGCTCCTTAACTCGAAAAGTGAATGTTTTATTCCTGTAATTCTTCACACAAGTACTGATATGGTTTCATCATAACTTAATCATCAGAACTTCCATCAGAATTTATCCTCAGAATTTATGCAACTGACACTGAAACTGTTCATCTAAAATAACATTTATCACCATAGTAATTGTCATCATTCATATGGAGTGTATGTGTGTGCAGTAAGCTAAATATCAGATAAAGATTAAAGTCTGATTCACTTCAGTACATCTTAGAAATAAGGCATAACTAAGAACTTTGCTAAACATTTGTCATTATTTTGAAGTCTACTATAGAATGAGTTCATGCATGAGTCCACCTCAACTGTTTTGTGCTCATTTTATGCATCTTTTGAAATTCCATTTTACAGTGGCTTCTCAGTGTAAGTGAGTCACGACTGCTTATCAGAATTTATGCTATTATCGGAGTATTTCTCCAGTAATTAGAGAATATAAAAAGTCACCAAGAAAATTTTATTTTGCTTTTCTAATGCATATAACTTAATACCAGCAATGCACTTAGGTCTTCCCTTCCATATTTTTACTCTAGATCTCAAAGGAGTACCTGATTTTTATTTCTTTTCTTTTCCTTTTCTTTTGATAAGTGAGGTTCATCAGCACTTAGTACATCCATCAGATTTACCAACATCAGAACTTAACATATAAGAAGCACTATTCTAGTTTTTGACTTAGTAACAAGATACACAAAGTAAACTTTAACTAAGCTCAATATCAGAATTTGCTTGTGTTAAAAGATTTCCACATAAACAATTATTTCAAACATGGGATCTTTAGTATATTAAAGACTACTAGGTCAGCATCTAGCACAGTTATCCTCATTGGATTGAATAGTCACAGAAACAATCATATCACTATCAGAGTTTAGAAATTCACATCAGACAACAATCAGCACTTAGAAAATTTCTAATTAAACACAGAATACACGAAGATAGTAATATCTGTAAATACTGATCATAAAGTCTGATATATCAGATCATAAACTAAGCAGATTTAGAGAAAGAACCTAAAACCATTCCAAGTTCATTTACAAATCTTGTAAAAGTAGCTTCATGCAGTGGTTTTGTGAAGATATCTGCTAGTTGTTGATCTGTTGGAACAAAATGCAATTCCACCGTACCTTCATCCACATGTTCCCTTATGAAGTGGTACCTAATGCTGATGTGCTTTGTCATTGAGTGTTGAACTGGATTACCTGTCATAGCAATAGCACTTTGATTATCACGGTAAATAGGAATTTTAGAAAATTCTAACCTATAATCCAGTAATTGATTCTTTATCCAAAGAATCTGTGCACAACAGCTTCCTGCAGCAATGTATTCTGCTTCTGCAGTTGATGTGGAAATTGACTTCTGTTTCTTGCTAAACCAAGAAACTAATCTGCCTCCAAGAAATTGGCAGCTTCCACTTGTGCTTTTCCTGTCAATTTTGCATCCTGCAAAATCTGCATCTGAGTAACCTATTAGCTTAAATTCTGATTCTCTAGGATACCACAATCCCAGATCAGCTGTACCCTTAAGGTACTTGAAAATTCTTTTCACAACTATTAAGTGAGGTTCTCTTGGATCTGCTTGAAATCTTGCACAAAGACAGGTAGTATACATGATATCAGGTATACTTGTAGTTAGATAGAGTAATGAGCCAATCATACCTCTATAATCAGTAATATCTACTGATGTACCAGTATCCTTATCCAATTTTGTTGCAGTGGCCATAGGAGTGGATGCACTTGAACAATCTTGCATTCCAAATTTCTTCAACAAATTTCTGGTGTACTTAGATTGACAAATAAAAGTTCCTTCTTCATTCAGCTTGACTTGAAGGCCCAGAAAATAGCTGAGTTCTCCCATCATACTCATTTGATATCTTGACTACATCAGCTTGGCAAACTTTTTACAAAGTCTGTCATTTGTAGAACCAAAAATGATATCATCAACATATATCTGCACTAAAAGTAAGTCATTTCCATGGTTGAGATAAAACAATGTTTTGTCAATAGTCCCTCTGTTAAATCCACTTTCCAAAAGAAACCGACCTAGTGTCTCATACCATGCTCTTGGAGCTTGCATAAGGCCATAAAGTGCTTTGTCAAGTCTGTAGACATGATTAGGAAATTTTACATCTACAAAACCTGGAGGTTGTTCAACATATACTTCCTCTTCCAATTCTCCATTGAGAAAAGCACTTTTCACATCCATTTGAAAGACTGTAAACTTTTTGTGAGCAGCATAAGCCAAAAATATCCTTATGGCTTCCAATCTAGCAACTGGTGCAAATGTTTCATCATAATCAATTCCCTCCTGTTGAGAATATCCTTTTGCAACCAGCCTTGCTTTATTCCTTGTAATTATGCCATCAGTATCAGTTTTGTTTCTGAACACCCACTTTGTACCAACAACAGATCTGTTCTTTGGTCTTGGCACTAGGGTCCAGACTTTATTTCTTTCAAATTCATTTAACTCTTCCTGCATTGCTTGCACCCAATCAGCATCTTAAAGAGCTTCTTCCACTTTCTTTGGTTCAGTCTGAGAGAGAAAAGAGTGATAAAGACATTCATTTGATGTAGATGTTCTAGTTCTGACACCTGCATCAGGATTTCCAATAATTAAGTCAGGTGTATGTGCTTTAGTCCAATTTCTTGCAGATGGAAGATTTTCTCTAGAACTGGATGCTCCCCCATGATCCATGCTGTCTTCATCAACATTTTCTGATGCTCCCCCTGAAATTATGCTCTCTGAGTTGTATCCTTCAGAGTTTGAGTTTCCAGAATTATCAGCACTTGAGTTTCCAGAATTATCAGAACTTGGCCCATCAGAACTTGATGAATCAGAACTTGAAGAGCCTGTTGTAGGTTCTGATGCTTCTTGAGATGTGGTTGTATCTTCAGTATGCTCCTCCTGCACAGGTACATCTTCCTTTGGCGTAGTCACCATAGTTTCAATAACATCAAAGTTTAATCAATCAGAGTTTGCAGTATCAGGATTTAGACTGTCAGGATTTAGACTGTCAAGATTTACAGTATCAGAATTTAAAACTTCATTCTCAAATCTCAGCTGATCATGATCATTGAAATCTTCAAGTCTTGTAATCTTCTTATCATCAAAAGAGACATTGATAGATTCCATGACAACCCTTGTTCTTAAATTATATACTCTAAAGGCTTTTGTGGAAAGTGGATATCCAACAAAAATTCCTTCATCAGCTTTTAGATCAAATTTGGATAGCTGTTCAGGATGAGTCTTACGAATAAAACACTTGCATCCAAATACATGAAAATACTTCAGATTTGGCTTCTTTTTCTTCACCATCTCTGTAAGTCATATGTCATAGCCTATTTGTATATTCGAGGATTCAACTCAACTCAAATAAGAATGTAATAAGTAAATAGTGGATCTACCGTCAGAGAGATCTCGCAAAGTAATATTTGTCAAAGGATTCAGAGACAATGTTCATCTACAGACTTGAGGAGTTAATTCACTGGAAGAAGTTCAAGAAGTTGATCATGCCTCAGTGATATAAATCAAGATCGTGGATTTAATCAAGTGACAGAGATCTCGTCAGGGTATCAATAAATTACAAGGAGTTAGTCTGAAGAAAATCAAAGTGTCAAAGTCAAGACATGAAGAAACGTCACGGAAGTTAGTCACTCATGAACCAGACAGTACATCGAGTGTCAACGTTGAAGTGGCGGAATTGATTCATAATTTTCAGTGATTTTCAGAAGATTTGCAGAAGAATGGTTGCTGCTCAAGACTAGAATTAATTCTCTATTAATTAATTAAGTCATCTAATTTAATTAAGAAAATAAATTATATCTGCGAAGAATAATTTATTTATTAATTGAATTAATTGATTAATTAATTCTGAATTAATTCTAGGAATTTTAGGAATTTTCAGAAGCTTAATTGGATTAAATTCAAGCATTAAATCAGCAAGACAATTGAAAATGAACTAGCATGACAATCTGGATTGTCATACCGATTGTCATGCTAGGCCATTTTACATTGTCATACCGAAAGTTACATCAGGAGGGTGATTGTCTTGCTAGTTCATTCTGATTGTCTTGCTAGTTCATTCAGATTGTCTTGCTAGTTCATTCAATTGTCCTACCGAAAGTCTTGCAAGCTTAAAGGATTGTCATTCCAATTCAATTGATTCAGCTGATTGAATAAATAGAAGCAGAGAAGCAGCATATCATTATTCATCTCAATCAAAATACAAGAACAAAAAGAGAGCAGCCGCCTTGAAATATATCATTCTTCTCTGCAGAAATTCAAGATCAATTTCTAGTTTGTTAATGTTAAATCCAAACCACTAGAATTATTTATCTTGTTCTTGTGTAACAATCTAGCGGATCAAAATCCCTAGAACTTAATCTCAAATCGCGTTTAGCATTTGATTCTAATTATTGCAAAAATAGAAAAAGTTCATGTCGAATTTATTCTAGATTTGTGATAATTGATTTGAGATTAATACCTTGTAATCGATACAGTTGTTGTAACACCTTTCAAGTTTAATAATATTTTTATTTAACTTGAATTTTGTTTCACATTTTTTATTCCGCATTTTATTCGATTATTTGGTAACGTTTGTATTCAACCCCCCTTCTACAAACTTATTGGGACCTAACAATTGGTATCAGAGCCTTCTGATTAACGAACAAATCAAGATCCTAGACTTTTGTGATTTTTCAACTCTTTGAATTTTTATTCATTCAAAAATTCATAATGACTTCACATAAAGTTGGAACCGTTAAAATTCCACAATTTGATAATGAGAATTATATTATGTGGAAGAAGAAGATGCTACTGTTTTTACAGGTTGCTAATCCTAAATATTCAAACTGTTTAAAGAAGGGTATAAAAACTCCGATGGTTATTGAACCGGAGATAATAATAGATGGTGTGGTGACTACTGAAGCTAGAACCTATCCAAAAGATCCTGAAGATTTTACTCCTGCTGAGAAGGAAGAATTCTCCTTGGATGCCAGCCTTCAATTAATATTAATTGATTCCCTTGATCCCTTGATGAACAGACATGTGATGAACTGTAAAAATTCCAAACACATGTGGGAAACTATTGAGGTGATTAATGAAGGCACAGAGGAAGTTAGGGAGAACAAGTTGGAAATCCTAACCTCTGAATATGAACATTTCAAATCAAATCCAGGAGAAGGAATTACTGAAGTGTTTGAGAGGTACAATGCGTTGATCAACAACCTGAACATCAATGGAAAGTATTATTCAATCAGGGAGGTCAACAAAAAGTTCCTTTTAACACTGCCAGCTCATCTTGAACATAGAATCACTGCCATTAGAGAAGCTAGAGATCTGAGTGAGATTTCTTTGGACAGGCTCTATGGAGTGTTAAAAACTTATGAGTTGGAGCAGATTCAACAGAAGGAAGTCTACGGGAAGGATAGAATGGTCAGCACATCTACTGCACTTGTAGCTGAAGGTCAACAACAACAGCAATCTCAACAATTGGAGAGAATGGTACAGTATTCCAAGGCTGAGGAAAATATGTTAGTAGCAGAATATGATCCTCCTACTACAAATCAATCAAGTGATGATTTTTATTCCTTGGAAGAGCTGGAGCAATTGGAAGATGAGTCAATGGCCCAAATTGTCAAGAGATTCTCCCATGTCAGATTCAAGAGGAATCCCAAGCTGAAGTACAAGTCCAACTACAACAAATTCCAGAAAGGTGGATCTTCATCCTCTAACACCAGCAGTGGTGGATACCAAACAGGGATGGTTGATCGGGGCACCATTAGATGCTATAACTGCAATGAGTTGGGACACTTTGCCACAGAATGTAGGAAGCCAAAGCAAGTAAGAAAGAACTCTGAAAGGGCTTATCTGGCAAAGGGAAGAAGCTGGGATGATACTGACAGTGAAGATGAAGATGAAGGAAATCTTGCTCTTATGGCTATTGATGGAAAAGCTTCATCGTCAAGAATAGAGGTAAAACTTTCTGATGCTGAAATGGTTTATCATCTAAGAGGTAACTTAGATTGTGCACGTCGTGATAATGAACTGTTAAGTTTACAGATCACAGACCTTGAGAAAGAGGTCAATGAATTAAGACTTGTGCACATTAATCAAGACAAATTAAAAGAACATGTATCTTTTCTAGAGAATAGAGTTGACTGTTATAGAAAACTCGAAACTATTCTCAAAGACAAGATCACCGGTCTTGAGACTAAGGTTAGAGCCTACTTCAATTCTTGTTCGAAGGCTAAAGAGTTCTACAGTAAGCAAGCTGTTAATCAAACATCTGGAATAGGTTATGATTACAATGCTGCTATTGGAGAATTAGGCATAAACTCCCCTCCCCATGTCTGTGCTAAAGGGAGGGAAGTACCACATGTGCTTAAGGGTGTTGATGAACCCCTCTATAAAGCATCAATTGCTGAACCATTTGATGCGACCTCTTCTGTTATTCAAGAAGAAATACGTGCTGAAGATCTTGCTAATGAGAAGGTTGTTTCCAAGTCAAGTGTGTCGAAAGTTCCAGTCAAAGTTGTGAAAGCAACTGAGACTAACTCAGACACACATGAGTTGGATAACAAAAATGCCATGTCTACCATGCATAAATTGCCTGCTGTTAATCACTCTCATAAAGCATGTGGTGTTTCTAATTGTATGTCTTGTGCTTTTAATATGATGTATGCTTATTTTAATGGTAAGCATGTGTCTAATGATAAGACTACTCCTCGTCAGCATGTGAATAACAAGAAGCATGATAGGTCTAAGACTGCCAGTCCTTCTAAGGCTAGAAAGGAGACATTTGTGCCTAAGCTTAAACAGAAATTTGTTAACGCTGTTTACAAGGTCAAATGTTCAGTCATTGAGAAAGTTGAGGCAATTAAAATTAAAAATGTTGTTTTGCCTGACAAAGGACAGTTCTACAAGTATGCCGGGCCCAACCAAGTTTGGGTTCCGAAGAAGGTCTAATCCATTTGAAGTGCAGGGCAGTATACAGGTGTAACCGGTAGTGTGGATTCTTGACAAGTGGATCATCAAGACATATGACCGGAGATAGAGCCCTGCTATCAAATGTGGATTGAGAAAGCTGGCCCCCTGGTTACCTTTGGAGATAACAGCAAAGGTTTATCTGAGGGATATGGCTGTTTGCAAGCTGGGAATGTTATCATTGTAATTTTGTATATTGTGCTAGGTTATTATCAGGAAGCAGTATCTAACATATAGCACCAGTGACGAGACTTGAGAATATTACGCCATATCAAGCACCTGCTTCACATTACACTTGGAATTGTACTCTAGTAAGATGTGTACAAGTGTACTCCTGGTTGGTGAGTCAAAAGAGGAAGTCAATGCACCACAGTTCATGGACTTTGCAGCTGCAGATCTATTGGACTATGCAATTTCTTCTTCACAATCTCACTTCAGGTTGGTATGAACTAGTATACTGCTCAAGCAATCGTCAAGGACATGGTATGGCACTCTAACAGAAGTTATAATTTTATATGAATAAGTAGAGTCGTCATATTAATAACTATCTTATCACTAAGCACAATCATATTGTTTTATATGTGCAGTGGTATATTGTTTATGCAACATAACAATTAGTATCTAAAGTACTTGACAAGTATCGGTCAATGATATGTTGTTAACATTATGTTGCAGATATATGTAAGTTTTTGACATGAATGAGAATTACTTAGACTTTACCTAAGTGATCAATGTTTTATCAAAAACTCATTCATATTGAAAAACAAAATCAAACTTCTTTCTACATTAGTGATTTCTTATGTCATGTAAAATCTTTTAAAATCACTATTGTAAATCATTTTCTCTCTATTACCATATGTTCTGTGTTACAGGTTCAGTCTCCAATGACTTTCTTTCATTGACAGTCATGAGGTTGAAAACCCACAACGTCTATCCCAGACTGTAAAGACAAACATAAAAACAGAACCAACCAACACTCTCTTACCACTAAATGTAGTATGAATGAGCGTGAGGGAGATAGTGCCTTAGTGCACCACATAAGGAAGGTTCTGTAGTCAACCCAGTAGCTCTGTCTCCTACATAGATGAGTAGTATTTAAACCGAGACAACTGCTAGCCCCCATACATCTTCTCAAAAAGATGTAATGGTTGAAAAGGCACAAAAACAGTTACTAGATTCATTCTCTCAAAAGGGTGCGTCTATTGAATTTTGCCTGTCAGCCAAGGTATCCGATGTAGTGTCACCACTTCAAACATAATCAATTCTTGATGCACAAGGAGAGGTTACACACACAAAGGATGAGTTGACGGAAACAAGAGTTTCGACCATTTTAAGGTCAGATTCGATTGTTCAAGGTTCGTTAGTGGACCAATTGCCTTTACAGGTGTTAGGAGAGGATACTGATCCAAAAGCCATATGTCAGTGGTCAGTGTCTACCTCCCCAGGCTTAAATCCCCTGGATGCATCTGCGGATAGTGGATCTGACATAGGTGCAGATCGGCAACTTGTTGACAATGATTCAGATATTACCTGATAAGTCACAAGGAAATGTCTTCACAGACATTAGAAGGGAACTTTGATCTTTATGCTAAATTCGTTGGATCATTGTTTACCTTCCCAGAATTCAAATCTGGAACCCTAAAAGGGAAACTAGCAACTTGTAGATTATGACTCAGATTTATCTGACGAGTTTAACAAGGATGGGGATTTGCGAACTCCCATTGCACCACCTGTGACCTCCTTAAGGATGGCTCAGGCGATTTTCCTTGCAGGTACAGCTGGATTATGGAGCTATGAGAGAAGAGTGATACACTTGTGAGAATGAGTGTAAACACGAGTGGAGAGAAGAGTGAAACACATGTGAGGTACACTAAACAGAATCACACACTCACAGTGAGGAAGAAAGAGAAACACTTGTTATTTCTTTTCCAACCAAGTGAAATATGAGAACTCCTTCAGACGACGGCATACATTCCTTCTTTAAGGGGGAGATAAAAGCTTAAGTAATAGGTTGGAGGATTCCTCAACTAAGGGGGAGAAATAGCAGGGAGGAAGAAAAAGATCCTACATGTACACTACACCACACCATTGTTGTTTCTAACTACGGATCCTATTGTACGGGAGAGGTGGTAAACACAAGGTGATTTCCTAGTAAGGGAAGAAGCAGTTAGGGGAGTACCATTGGTTTTTATCTGCGGATCCTATTGTACGGGAGAGGTGGTAAAACGAAGGTGATCTTCTTTAATCAGTTGATTCTCATAGGGGGAGAAGCAAGAGATATGGGCTTCTCAACAGGAAATGTGGTTGTACAAATGAAGATGGAACTACTTGAAGATATGTTCAGTCTAGAGGAACATCTACTTGGAATCTGGAAAATGTTAAATCTCATCCAGAACTTTTCTGCTATTTACTTTGCATGTATGTTTATATCTTTTTCTTATTTGTTAGTTGAGTTATCCTCTAGGTATTTGTGTGTTATTGTCTAACAAACAAATAGGGGGAGATTGTAAGTCATATGTCATAGCCTATTTGTATATTCGAGGATTCAACTCAACTCAAATAAGAATGTAATAAGTAAATAGTGGATCTACCGTCAGAGAGATCTCGCAAAGTAATATCTGTCAAAGGATTCAGAGACAATGTTCATCTACAGACTTGAGGAGTTAATTCACTGGAAGAAGTTCAAGAAGTTGATCATGCCTCAGTGATATAAATCAAGATCGTGGATTTAATCAAGTGACAGAGATCTCGTCAGGGTATCAATAAATTACAAGGAGTTAGTCTGAAGAAAATCAAAGTGTCAAAGTCAAGACATGAAGAAACGTCACGGAAGTTAGTCACTCATGAACCAGACAGTACATCGAGTGTCAACGTTGAAGTGGCGGAATTGATTCATAATTTTCAGTGATTTTCAGAAGATTTGCAGAAGAATGGTTGCTGCTCAAGACTAGAATTAATTCTCTATTAATTAATTAAGTCATCTAATTTAATTAAGAAAATAAATTATATCTGCGAAGAATAATTTATTTATTAATTGAATTAATTGATTAATTAATTCTGAATTAATTCTAGGAATTTTAGGAATTTTCAGAAGCTTAATTGGATTAAATTCAAGCATTAAATCAGCAAGACAATTGAAAATGAACTAGCATGACAATCTGGATTGTCATACCGATTGTCATGCTAGGCCATTTTACATTGTCATACCGAAAGTTACATCAGGAGGGTGATTGTCTTGCTAGTTCATTCTGATTGTCTTGCTAGTTCATTCAGATTGTCTTGCTAGTTCATTCAATTGTCCTACCGAAAGTCTTGCAAGCTTAAAGGATTGTCATTCCAATTCAATTGATTCAGCTGATTGAATAAATAGAAGCAGAGAAGCAGCATATCATTATTCATCTCAATCAAAATACAAGAACAAAAAGAGAGCAGCCGCCTTGAAATATATCATTCTTCTCTGCAGAAATTCAAGATCAATTTCTAGTTTGTTAATGTTAAATCCAAACCACTAGAATTATTTATCTTGTTCTTGTGTAACAATCTAGCGGATCAAAATCCCTAGAACTTAATCTCAAATCGCGTTTAGCATTTGATTCTAATTATTGCAAAAATAGAAAAAGTTCATGTCGAATTTATTCTAGATTTGTGATAATTGATTTGAGATTAATACCTTGTAATCGATACAGTTGTTGTAACACCTTTCAAGTTTAATAATATTTTTATTTAACTTGAATTTTGTTTCACATTTTTTATTCCGCATTTTATTCGATTATTTGGTAACGTTTGTATTCAACCCCCCTTCTACAAACTTATTGGGACCTAACAATCTCATATGGTGTTTTTCCATGCTTGTTAATGAGTGTCGCATTCTGAGTAAAACAAGCAGTCTGCACAGCTTCAGCCCAAAAGTAGGTTGGCAACTTTGCTTCATCAAGCATAGTCCGTGCAACTTCAATAAAAGTTCTATTCTTTCTTTAAACAACTCCATTTTGTTATGGAGTTCCAGGAGCAGAAAATTCCTGCTTTATTCCATGGTCTTTGCAGAACTCTTCCATGATCAAATTCTTGAACTCAGTGCCATTATCACTTCTTATGATCTTCACAGAATCTTTGACCAATTTATCCAGTTGTTTGACATGATCAATCAAAATAGATGAAGTTTCACTTTTTGTGTGCAAGAAATACACTCATGTGTATCTGGTGAACTCATCCACTATGACCAGAGCATATTTTTTCTTTGCAATAGACATGACATTCACTGGACCAAATAGATCAACATGTAGTAGGTGATAAGGCTCAAGAATTGAAGATTCAGTCTTGCTCTTGAACGAAGATTTTCTTTGTTTTGCCTTTTGACAGGAATCACAAAGGCCATCAGGAGCAGATACTGATTTTGGCAAACCTCTCACAAGATCTTTCTTGACTAGTTCATTTATATTGTTGAAATTTAAATGAGAGAGTTTCTTGTGCCAATTCCAGCTTTCTTCAATTGATGCTCTCCTTAACAGACAGATTGCAGAACCATCAGTACTTGTTGAAAGATTGGCTTCATAAATGTTACCATGCCTGTATCCTTTCAGAACAACTTTGCCTGTAGATTTGCTTACAACTTCACAGTGTTCTTCAAAGAAATCCACATGATAACCTCTTTCACAGATTTGACTAACACTCAGCAAATTATGTTTAAGTCCTGAGACTAGAGCTACTTTTTCAATGATGACATTCCCCAGATTGATATTGCCATATCCCAAAGTTTTTCCCATGTTGCCATCTCCATAAGAAACTCTTAGGCCAGCTTTCTCCACAAAGTCTGATAGCAGGGCTTTATTTCCAGTCATATGTCCTGAACATCCACTGTCCAGAACTAGGATGTTTTTCCTGTTGCCCTGCAATCACAAAGACCACTAATGATTAGTTTTAAGGACCCAAACTTGCTTGGATCCTTTGGCCTTATTAAGTTTGTTAACATTTGCAGCAGATTTAGCATCAGAGTTTATGTTAACATTTTTCTTATCAGCATTTACACTATCAGACTTTGCATCAGAACTTACACTAGAAGGAATAATGCTAACTTTCTTTAAAGAAGGTTTTATTTGATAATAATCATAGTACAAACTATGATATTCCTTACAAGTATAAATGGAATGCCATAAACTACCACAATAAAAACAAGGATTTTGTGGCCTATATCTAACAGACTGACTCTTAACTCCTGAATTTGAAGGTAAGGAGTTTATGTTCTTATTTTTCCTGCAAAAAGAAGCCAGATGGTTAGAATTTCCACAGTTATAACATTTCTTTCTAGGAGCATTAGGAATAGACTTATTATTACTTTTATTCACACCTTCCTTTCCATTCCTATTTTTCCTAGGTGGCTTTACATTGTTTATATTCTTAACATCTTTCAGCTTATGCTTAAGCTGCTTCTTTGTCATTAAGCCTATGTTTACTTCAGTTGGCTTACCCTGTTTTGGTTTGTCAGAAGTTAATTTCTCTTTAACTTCTGATTTATCAATATCAGACTTTACAGCTACAAACTTAAAAGGATTTATCTTTGGCTTTTGTTTAACAACTATAGGCTCAATTTCTACAGTTCCCTTATCATTCTTATCATCTCCATAACCTAAGCATCATCCCTAACATAGAAAGCATAGAAAGCATTACCAGTTGCTTTACCAGAGTTAGTCCAAGTCCTGATAATCTCTCTTTCCTTTTCTAACTCAGTTTTTAGAGATTCATTCATTTTAAGTACTTCATCCCTAACATAGAAAGCATCATCTCTATCTTTCTGAGTTTGATGGAACATGACTAACTCTTTTTCTAAATAAGCATTCCTCTTTTTATAAGCAAGATTTTCAGAAGTTAATATTTCACATGTTAAAGTTTGATCTCTATAACTAATGAACATGGTTTTAAGATATCTTCTCAACTCATTAATATCATCAGTATGAAAGGCATAAATAGTTTGAGGTACCTTTAACTCAGCAGCATCAGAACAGCTATCAGCATTTGCCATTAAGGCATAGTTCACCTCACTTTCAGAATCTGAAGTGTCTGTCCAGCTTTTCTTTTTTGTGACAAGAGCCTTGCCTTTGTCACTCCTAACTTTCTTGCAATCAGGAGATATGTGGCCTTTCTCACCACAGTTGTAGCATTTGACATTTGTGTATTCTCCTCTGTCAGACTTTCCTCCTTTGCCTTCAGATTTTCTGAAACCCTTCTTATCAGAACTTGCACCTTTCCTGGACGACATCTTTCCCTTTCTGAATTTCCTGTATGCAATCCTTGTGATTCCTTTTACCATAAGAGCACACAGCTTCATCATCTTTTCATCAGGATCTATCTCAGGTAAGCTTTTAGTTTCTGAGTCATCATCAGTATCAGAACTTGATGATTCAGTATCAGACTTTGTGATGAGAGCTTTTCCCTTGCCTTTCCTTGAGGCAGCTGCTTTGGGGGATTTCTCCACAGCCTTAAGAGCAACTGTCCTTGACTTTCTTCCATTCCTTTTGCTTCTTTGTTCCATCTCAAGTTCATGAGTCTTGAGCATCCCATAAATTTCATCAAGAGTTATTTCTTCAAGAGCATAGTTGTCTCTTATAGTGATGGCCTTCAAATCCCAACATTCAGGAAGAGCTAACAGGAATTTAAGATTTGAATCTTCAAGATCATATTCCTTGTCAACTAGTGACAAATCATTCAAGAGTTCGACAAATCTGTCATATAAACCAGTTAATGACTCATCAGATTTTAAGTCAAAGTGCTCATACTCTTGAGTGAGTATAGTCTTCCTGTTCTTCTTAATTGAATCAGTTCCGTGGCATCTTGTCTCCAAGGCATCCCATATCTCCTTTGCAGTCTTGCAGTTAATTACCCTATTTGACATGACATTATCAATGGCACTATGCAGAAAGTGTCATACCTTAGCATCCTTAGCAATCGATGATATAGCTTCAGCAGTGTAATCACTCTTCTCCTTTGGAACAGACTTTGCTGGTTCACCTGCAACTACAACAGAGAGTTTGGTTGGCTTATGTGGTCCTTCATTGATTCCGTCAAGGTATTCTGGATCTGTAGCTTCCAGAAACATAGACATCCTCACCTTCCATATGGGATATTCAGATGGTTTCAGTATGGGAACTCTAATAGTCTCATATCGATTATGAATTTGAGTCTTTGGAGGTTCTTCAGTTTTGGTGGTCTTGGTTAGAGTTTGTTCTTCTTCAGACATGATTGTTTTTGGATCTTAAACTGTTTGTGTGTTAACAGATCTACTCTAATACCACTTGTTAGGTCACACACTGTAGAAGGGGGTTGAATACAGTGTTTATCACAATCAAATCGAATATAAGAACACAGAAAACAGATTTTATTTAACACAATAAACTCTGTTACAATATGGAATTGTCCTCTCTCAGTGATGAACAATTTATCATGAGAGCTGCTAGGGTTACAATAAATAATAACTTAGATTATGATAACACATATAGTGTAAACCCTATGTCTGTGTTTATATATTAAACAGTTACAAAATAATCTCTAATTGATATTGAATATGATTCTGTATCCTAAAATATATCAATTAGATATCTTCTTTTCCAAGTCTTCTATTTTCCATAGAAATCTTTTCCATGCATATCTCTTCTTTATTTAGTCTTGATCTTCTTTCCTTTCAATCAGCCTTTCCTTAACTATTCGTCCTCCCGCACTTAAGTTCTGATATCCATCTTCTGATAATTATCTCCTGATAATTTAAGTACTGATATCCTTAAGTTTTGACTTCCAGTAAGTGCTGATTTCAGTAAGTACTGATATTTCCTGTTTGTTAAGATCTGAAAACTAAACATGAAATACATTAGACATGACATCTCAAATATATCTAACAGGAAGATCAAAGTTAACACAGTATACAAAGATATGCTAAGCCAGAAATGGAAGATATACTTTTCCTAAAATGGAAATCATTAGTGACAGTTTACTAAAGTGAATAGCATCTCTTATTGTACACTGTGTAAACCAGCAGTTAACTAATATAAAGTTAACACTACAAGAAAAAAGTCCATAGACATCGCTTTTTGGCCGATGTCTATGTTGTTTCCCAACCGATGTTGATGTCGGTGATGTCTATTCTAGACATCGGTGAATACCCGATGTCTCTACTCGATTAGACATCGATTTTAGTTAAAAAACAGATGTCTATGTGTTGATTATTAGAACAAAATGCTATAAATAAATTATTTAATAACTAAATTATACCTAATTAAACATGTTAAACATATCATGAGCTATGTTTTTTGTCACAAAAACATCGATTTTAGTGAAAAACACTGATGTCTATGTGATGATTTTTTACAAAAAATGCTATAACAAAATTATTTAATAACTAAATTACACCTATTAAAACATATTAAACATATATTGAGCTATGTTTTTTGTCACAAAAACATCGATAATTTTGACAGAGGTGATGTAAAATGGCATATTAAACATCTGTTTCTTTAATGAAAGGTGATGTCTAATTAAGCGTATAGACATCAGTTTTTTCTAGAATGAAGTGATGTCTATGTATCATTTAGACTTGAACATGTTAGTCTTTCACATCAGTTATTTGCCTTAAACTGATGTACATTGCGTTTTTTGACATCAGTTTTGTTTGGTTAAAAGTGATGTATAAAACGTCACTTGACATCGGTTTTATCTTAAACAAAGTGATTTCTATGTTTAATTTAGACTTGAACCTGGATTCCTTTGACATCAGTTTTTTTACCTTAAAGTGATGTACATTATCTTTTTTGACATCAGCTTTTCTTAATTAAAAGTGATGTGTAAGAATATTTATAGACCAAATTGTGTAAAGTTTTACATCACTAATTTTCTAAAAAAGCGATGTACTCGTTACTAATAGACATTTGTTATAAATAAAACCGATGTCCTTTACTACATAACCAAAACTAAAACATTGGAATAACACGCATCCATACAAATCTAACCAGTCAATCATTCATACATTTAACCATTCAATCATCCGAAAACCACCAACCCCATCATCTGCATCAATCATCCAAAAATCACCAACACCAACCCCATCATCTGCATCAATCATTCAAAAACTACAGAATCTACATTACCAAATGTACAACCCCCAGCATTTGCAAACCTATACAGCAACCCCAGCATTCATACACTTACATTCTTACTACACAGAACCGTCTAAATTACCAAATGTACGACTACGCAAAAGAAAAGACCTTGAGTACAAGAATTGATCAGATATGCTCTTGGATGAACTGCAGAGCCTCAATGCGAACTTCATCTAGCTGTTCAATGCTGTAACACGATCTAGTCTTGGCCAACCACTACAAATTCCAAATAAACAAAATTCAGTACATGAATGAAAAGTAACCATATCGAAAAGTAACCATATCTCAGTATATAGCAAACTGGAAGCGTCAAGGTAATACCTTTTTAGTAAAATTCAACTTGTCATCATCGATAATTTCTTTCATGTATCGCATTATTACATACGCACATTCAATCCCACCGGGTTATTTGGGAGATCCCTATTTCATTAATTAAAAGACAAATCAGGCATGTCAAATAAATCATATATATTAAGTATAAATATTAGGTACTCGATCTATTGTACTTACACTAAGAAACTTTGCCTTGCCCATCTTGTTGCCCCTGCCGGTTTCAGAGTTGTAACTTTTCAAAGCCCTGCAAAAAAAACATAAAATCTCATATAATGTACAGAAATGAACATGCAATTATACCAAACTGTTACGTTAATAAAAATTTACCTTGATAACGCCTTTTCTAGTTCTGAAAATTATGTCGGGTGAGGTAGTGGATTCAGAATATATATTTCCCCTTCCCAGATAACGACCAAAATCCAATGCATACTATTTTCATAAAAAAACAAAGACAGATAGGACACATCACATAGAAATTTGTACTGTACTATCCATGTTTTTAATTTTCAGTATTACAATAAGTACTTACTTCTGATTATACGGAAGAAAGAATAGGCGATCCGGGTTACCCTCTCTCAACCGGTTTAAAATGTATGCTTCAAAATCAGCATTCACGTGATATGTGGATCCGGGGTCAATAAAAGCAAATGTCTCCGCCAGTTCTGGTATTTCTCTAATCTCAGAATGCAAGTGCCTATCGAAAGAGTGCTGATATTAAAATGCAAGTTCTGGAAAATTATAAACATTAAAAAAATGATCATTAAAAAGAAAAAAAGGTAAATTACGCCATGTAACTTGCAACTACTGCTTGGCCCAACATTTCAAACTCCAATAAAGACACAACATTCTCATGCAACAAATAAATTGTTTTTTCATGTCCAAACACATTCGGCTCACATCGAACCTGGATACTGACCCCGGTAGTTTTCATCCAAGTTGTTGCATGTTTATACAACAGCTTAAAGCCCTTTGGCACTTTCGCACCTGGCTTTGCTTGAAGAAATTATGCCTTCAAATCCTGCAACCCGTCATTCTTTTTTATTTTTTCAGCACTTGTTCGGGGCCTTTCTTTTTTCTGCACCTGATGATAATATAAAACCAAAATAAAATGTACATACCACTTAATTTTTAATATCTTGAAATGAACAATTTAATTATTCATCATACCGCAACATTTGTGTAGCTAATTAATTCCTCAGGCCATGCCAAAAAAGATCCTAGAGCATCGCGGACAGTCATCATGTCATCACCACGTGTCTCAGCTGGAAGCAAGGCATCTGGTTTTATGAGGCCATCAACGGAGACACATTGATGTCCAATTGGTATATCAACTCCATGTACCAAATCAGTTAAATTATGCTCGCGAGGATATACCATACCAAATGCAACCTTATTCTCAAGTCTCTCGACAGATAGCTCACAAGATCGTTGGGCCTATATTATTTAAATTAACAAAATTAAAAAATTAAGGTAACAATGATTTACCTTAGTAAGATAAATGACAAGGTTGCTCACAAAATTAAAATAACTTACGTGAGCCTAGTTGGGCCATCTGTAAAAACACAGTCATCATCTTCATAATTTGACTTCATTTCTTTATCCTTTTCCGGATCGAAACTTGCCTTTTCAGATGGCATTGGAGAGTGAAAAGTACCTCCACTTCCGATCACTGACTTCAAGCGATCAATCTCTTCCTCGAGAGCTTGCGT
The DNA here is from genome assembly GCF_009905375.1 of Apium graveolens. Lineage (NCBI taxonomy): Eukaryota > Viridiplantae > Streptophyta > Magnoliopsida > Apiales > Apiaceae > Apium > Apium graveolens. Next base: position 207,244,431 of record NC_133650.1, on the reverse strand, counting down.
TTTTTTTCAAGCAGTTCATCCCTTTGTCGATCACGGGCCATCAACTCTGCCTTTGTGATTCGAAGCTTTGGCTCTCTTGGCAAATTAAAGTATTATTTTGGAGTGATGTACCCTCCAACAGCCCGAACCCTCCCAGAATGCTCACGACTCTCCAAAGCCGTTGTCAGAACATCTTCAGCACCAGAAAACTGAATCTCACCCTTCTTCTTTTTTTTCCAACAATGCGTTATGTTAACAAGAAAATAAATAAAACATTGACAGGGGTCCTATTTATACTGATTCGCCTACTTTACTGATTTATGTCGTCCTAATTTTACTGATTCGCCTACTTTAATGTAATTTAACCAAAATTAAAACTTACAATTTTATCGCATACAACAGCCAAATCTTCATCAACCTCTTCGACCTCTTGTCCGTTTTTCCGCTTACGAGTCTTTTGCCAAAAAATCGCTTGATCCGGTTCTTCTCCCGGATTCAACCTTCCTTTTTTTATCTGTTACAAATAAAATAAAATACAGTAATACAAATAACTCCAGGGCTAAAAAATTTAGGACTCTAATTTATTATGGACTGACCTATTATAAATTAAATACAGTTATACAATTAAATGAACTTTTCTTACCTCATCTTCTTTTAAACCGATGTAGCCCTTTCTTGACAACCGGTGATGACATTTTCTCTTAGACACTCTTTCACTTTGTGTGTCATGAATTTCCTAAAAACATGTCACAAGATTACAAAAATTACAACATACGATGCAAAAAAATCACCAAAATCATATATTACAGAATTAAAACATACATTCCACTTAGAATCAGTCCTCTGTCTCACAAACCTTTTCCAGGTTGCCTTACTAACATAACCATAGCCTCTTGGCGGCTTACTTAGCTTCTTCTTTTCTCCAATAAATGGTAGCACATACTTTCTCGTCAAATCAGTCTTAAACTGTCGCCATTTACAGCCTGCTGACTTTAGGACCATGTTTTCAATTTCTGGTTTAACTTTGAAGGTAGCCTGAAAAAACACAAGTTCACAAAATCATAACAGGAAAAACTTATATTCAAGATCTACATTTGATAATAATTTTTTACAATTGATCTAGTACCTGGAGATCTAACCAAAGCTTTGATTTTAATTCAGGGTCTACATTTGGCCACGTAGGAATGTCGATTGGAATCGTAGTCCTGGCCAACATACCAATGTAAGACTGCAAACGGGCTCTAGTTTCCCCATTAGGAATCCCCCATTCATTCGCAGTGACTTTAACTTTCTTCCCGCGAGCTTTCTTGACAATCACTTTGTACATTGCGCATACGCCTCGCTTACCCCCAGACTTCCTTGTAGCAGTATTAGTTGTAGTATTTGTCTGTTCTGAGTTAGTCGGTCGAGATTCCGATGCATGCCCTTCATTGTTTTCATCATTGTTCGGAACATCCTCCAGCCGCTTGGGGCTTCCACCGCTAAGATTCTGTGATGCAGTCTTTTCTGATTGCTTTCGCATTTGCTTTTTTGGTGCCATTCTTTCCTCTTCCTCTAATCTGAAAAATTAACTAATATTTAACAGATTAGAACAACTACACAGTTCATGGTATAATGTCTAACAGATATGCAGAAAATTAAACAAAATTCTCATTTAATTGTCAAGAAAAATTACAGATAGACTTCTATAACTACATTGAAAAATTACAAGAAAACAGAGAACACAAGATACATTACAAATAACAAGAAAAATTACAAATAACAAGAAAAATTACAAATAAGGAGAATATATAGCTAGACTCCTATAACTTTTTGACCCATATACCCTCAACATTTTCTCTTCTATTACAAACACTTGCATCATCAATATTAGCAGGGTCACATGTAGGGATATTAGAACAGAATGGGGGAGGGTTCCAGGAGGTGTCTTCAGGAGCATCTTCATTGTAAACATCATGATAGTCTCGAGTTGTCGCCGATAACACAACGGACCAATTAGCATCAACTGGATCCTCAATATAAAATACTTGGTTGACTTGGTCAACAGAGACATATGTGTCCTTTTTGTGACCTGGTCGATTGAAGTTGACAAGGGTGAAATCAAGATCATCGGACTTGACCCCTTTGTCACTTGCTGCCCATGTACATAAAAACAGAGGGGCCTTGAATGCGTGGTAGTCTAATTCCCATATTTCCCTGATCACCCCATAAAATTTTAAATCACTCTCTATAGGATTCATGTCCTTAGCACTAGAGACTTGGACTGTCCTCGCAACTAATGACACACCACTTTTCTGAACTACCCTTGCATTATCTCGATCCTTTGTGTGGTATCGGACCCCTTCAACAGCATAACTTTCGTAAGTCAAAACTGAAAATGAAGGTTTCCCAGCCAACCATCTTATAGTTTCAGATACGGCTTCCGCATTCTCCCTCATTTCTGTACTGACCTACATATAATTTATTGATGCATATAAGTGGCTACAAATTTAAAAACACGACTTATAAAAATAAAAGAGAAGGAAAAAGAATGTAAACCAACTTTTTGTTCAAACCAATCGGCAAATTGTCGATTGTGCTCTCCCAATAGCCACTGTACACTCTTCTTTTTCCCTCGATAAATCTCTTCCAAATATTTTTTATGCAACCTGAAATTACTTACATCAAATTCGACTAAACTATACCAAATACAACTTTAACAATTATATATATACTTTTTATGTTTTACTTATATAACATATGGTTCCACTTCCGAATTATTATGAAGAACTGAAAGATGAGCCTCATCTCGTTCTTTTTCCGCAACTCACTTCATAGTCACACCACCGATTGGACCAGAAATTTTTTCTTCATCTTTCGGAAGACCGGCTGTTCTACTACTCCCGCTATAGAACTCACTGCAAAATTCTATTGACTCTTCTTTGAGGTAACCTTCAGCTATAGAACCTTCTGGATAGAATTGGTTTCTTACATAACTCTTCCATATTTTATTAAAGCGTTCAAATGGAAACATCCATCTATAAAAAACCGGTCCACATAATCGCAGTTCCCTTACTAGGTGGACCATAAGATGTATCATAACATCAAAAAATGACGGAGGGAATATCTTCTCTAACTCACACAGGGTCAATATCACATCTGCTTGTAATTTATTCAACTTTGACACATCTACAACTTTGTTGCACAGAGAGTTGAAGAAAAAACACAATCTTATGATACTAACCCTAACATTTTTCGGAAGCACTGAACGAATGCAAACAGGTAGTAGTTGTTGGAGAAGGATATGGCAGTCATGGGACTTTAAACCATACAACTTCATATCAATCATTGATACACAATTTCTAATATTTGAAGCATGTCCGTATGGAAGTTTCATGTCATACAATGATGCCAATATTGTTTGTTTTTCTTTCCGGGAGAGAGTATAAGGGGCAGGAGGTAGGTATGTTCTTTTCTCACCTACTTCTGGAGCTAAATCAGGTCGTATTCCCATGTCAACCAAATCAAGACGTGAGGCAAGGCTGTCTTTACTCTTGAATTTCATGTGCAGAAGTGTCCCAATTATATTATCACACACGTTCTTTTCGACGTGCATGACATCTAAACAATGTCGAACATGGTGAAACTTCCAATACTTTAACTCAAAAAAAAACTGACTATTTTTTCCATGGAGACTCCACCTTTCTTGGCTTCCCCCCCTTCCCAAAACTGAACCTAAGTTGCTGTTGTTGCCCCAACACTTCCTCTCCGCTAAGTGGTTCAGGTGCACAACCAAATTCTTGTTCTCCATTAAAAGCTGTCCTTTGTCTCCTATACGGGTAATAAAGATCTAAATACCGACGATGTCCTTGGTAGCTCATTTTTCTACTACGACTTAGATATTTAACCATGGTCTGATCACCGCATACTGGACAGGCCCTATAACCCTTATTAACGCACCCCGACAAATTTCCATATCCCGGAAAGTCATTTATTGTCCACATCAAGATTGCCTTTAGAGTGAAAAAGGATTTGATATGGACATCGTACACGTTTGGTTCACCTTCCTCCCATAATTTTTTTAAATCGTCGATCAGTGGCTGGAGATATACGTCAATATCATTACCAGGCTCTTGTGGGCCTGAAATTAATGTTGTTAACATCATAAACTTCCTCTTCATGCATAACCATGGAGGAAGATTATATGTTACTAACATAACTGGCCAGCAGCTGTACCGATTATTTAATCCATTGTTGTGTGGATTTATACCATCGGCCGCTAATCCTAAACGTATATTTCTTGCCTCCCTACCAAACTCAGGCCACCTACAATCTACATTTCTCCGAGAAGGAGAATCAGAGGGGTGACGCATCTTTCCATCTTTGGATCGATTATTTGCATGCCAACTCATTAATTCAGCAGTAGATGAAGACTTAAACATTCTTTTAAATCTGGGGATTATCGGAAAATACCACATAACCTTAGCTGGCACATTTACCCTAACTTGACCATCTTTCCCAACTTTCCAGCGAGAGAGATGGCATTTGGGACACTCGGAAGAAGACTCGAGAATTGGACCCCTGTATAATACGCAGTCATTTGGACAAGCGTGGAATTTAATATACTCGAGGCCTAAATCAGTCAAGGTTTTCTTGGCTTCATACATATTAGACGGAAGCAAATTATCTTTAGGAAGAATTGATCCAATTGATTGAAGCAGATCAGTAAAAGCTTTATCGAAAACTCCAAACCTAGCCTTCCAATTATGTAATTTTAAGACCGACTCTAGTTTAGTACACTCACTTCCCTCAAACAGAGGTTGTTCTGCATCGGCAACAAACCTCTTAAAGTTATCTGACTCTTTATCGTAATCTTCCCTACTATAGGCTGCTTCACACACGTTAAATGTTTCTGAAATTGGTATGGGCTTCGAGGGAGGACAAGTACTACCAACAGATGACCTAGTACTATTATCATGGTTTTCTCCATGCCAAATCCAATCAGAATATCCTAAACTAAACCCTGATTCATAAAGATGACCTCTGATTATATTCACAGAAAACTTTTTGAAGTTAGAGCAGTGTGCACAAGGACAAGGAATTTTCTTGGGGTTTTTAGCATTTTCCTCGGCAAATATCAAGAAGTTTTCAACATCAATTTCATACTGTAGAGAATCCCTATCGGCTTTTATCCAAGACTTATCCATTTAAAACCACCTGGTATGTCACTAAAAAATTCAGTATAAGCCTTATATTTATTTTATAAGTCTAATATTTATTTTAGAAGTCTAACTTGATTTTAAGTATGACATCCACACATAGGGCAGACTATAAACGACATAAGAAAACTGAGAATTCATATTATACATAATGCATATTATACATTTTAATGTTATATATTTTATTATAATATGATATGAATCAATTTGTAATGCATTACGTAATTCATATTATACATTTAATTATAGTACTAGTACTATATATTAACTAGTCATTCGGTACTTAATGTATAATCACTATATAATTAACCATAGTATAGTAGTCAGATCACGGATGCAGATTATCAAATTATAAATGTACTATTTTCAACTAAACACTTGCATACACAATCACTAAATTAACCACACACTTGCATCCAAAATTCAGAACACGACTACATTTAAATATAACATACTAATACCAAAATGAATTCTCCTGCACATAATTGCAAATAAAACAAAACTGAGATTTCATATAATACATAATACATATTATACACAACACATAGATCAACATAAGAACCAACTACATAGCACATAGACAAAAAAAACACTATCAAAACTAACAAAACAAATCAAATGTATAAGCGTACAAAACAGAGTTGGAAAAGAAAACTCACCGAAGATCGAAAAATTAAACAGCACTAATGTCCTGCAAAAACAAATCACAACATTACAAACAAATAAAAAAATAAAAAATAAATAAAAAAATACAAATGTACAACCAAAAACACCCAAATTACCTAAAGCTTTAAATCTTTTTCTCAACTTAGGTCCTGTATACAACAAGAAGAAAAGTATTAGCAACAAGTTTAGACATTAAATTAATAAAAAAAATAAGGGTTTCGAATTAGATAAAACCCCAATTTACAAAATTAGGGCTTTGAATTCAAAAATCCTCAACTTTTAAAACTGGTCTTCATGCAGAGAAGACAAGTTCGATTCAAGTAGATACAACACTTACTGAAGTAGAGAGGTTAACTGAAAGAGGCTTAACGGAGAGATTGAGAGCGGAGAGAGAGAGAGAGAGAGAGAGAGAGAGAGAGAGAGAGAGAGAGAGAGAGAGAGAGAGAGAGGTGAGAGAGAGAGAGAGAGGTTCGAGAGATTGTGATGGTGAGATTATGACCGGAGTTCAGAGAGATTGTGAGGGGAGAGAGGTTCGAGAGAGAGGGGGCTATGAGAGAGAGAGAGAAAATTTCTGTTAGTTTTTAGTTTTTTTGTTTTTAGTTTTCTGTTTTGATTTTGTTGTGTCTGAAAATTGATTTGGGGGGAACCAAAATTTGGTTAAGGGGGAGAATTTTGGGATTGGGGGGAATGTAGAACTAAAAAATGAATAAAAATTTCACTAACGGGGGAAAGAAATGGTGGGCGCGAATTTTGTTTGTTTTTGGTGAATTTTAGACATCGGTTTAATTATAACCGATGTCTACAAAGAACAAAGACATCACAAAAACACGGGGTGATGTCAATACTTTTTTTAACATCAGTGGCAAAGTTAACCGATGTCTAATGTGTGATGTCTATTGACATTATTCTTGTAGTGTAACACTGGTCCTTTGTTAGTTTGTAACAATTAGATCATGAATTCTTGTATTTTCTCTCAAGTAGAAGCTAAGCTCTTTATCAACAAAAAGCCTAGAAATTTTGTAGAAAAATATTCTTAATTTTTAATATAAAATTAAGTGAGTTTTGAAAGATCTGTGTTATTCATAGTTGCATGTTTAATTTGTGTTATAACACATCTTCCTACAAGATATGATTTACTTTGTTCAAAACCAAAACAGATCAAGAAAAGCATTAAAACACTAAAACACATTTTACCCCCCCCCCCCCCTCTATATGTAATTCATTACCTAACACCATTATTAGTGAACAAAAACTATCATAACCACAGTATTAACTGTGAGTTTAATTGTGACTTCAGATTCACAAGGTATAAATACTATCATTACTTTATCAACATTTATTCTAAATACTGATTTGGTCTTTTTAGCATTTATTCTTCATGATATAAATGTTGTTTGTATGATTATTTCTAGACCTTATTTAAGGATTACCTCTACTTGTATGACCGCATATCACCCTTCTTTAGCCACCTCTTATTTCTGTAAGACAATCTTTCTGAGCCTTTTTCTATGAGATATGTGAAAAGGTTGAGAGAAAAATAGAATTAAAGAGAGGCAGGATCCTTCCTGGAAAAAGGAGAGGTAGATGATAGATAAGATTTAGTAATCCTTGTGAGGAAGCTCTGACTATTAAAAGTCATGAGATGTGTGGTGTGAGGAGTATTGAGCCTACTTTAAAAGAATAGAGAAATTAAGTATTACTTGTTATATGTTTGCAGGTGCACAAAGTACTAAAGAAACAGATGTTGAATAACAGACTGTTAAACTTCAAACAAACTCTGATGTACCAAGTGTTGTAAATCTCCCTGCAAATCTAAGTATTGATACTTTCTTGCAGTCCATACATTCTACTATTCCACCACATGAGACAATCCCTATTTTTGCTGAGAAACAGTCCATTTACTCTACTATTCCATCACCTGAAGAAATCCATGTTGTTGCTGAAGATGAATTAGCACAACAGTCAATTCATAAAGTTTCATCCATTTCAGGATCACCATAGCATTCTACAGGAACTGAGGTTCTGGAAGTAAGTTTTGAAGCTCCAGTTCATTTATCTATAATTTTTGAAGATGTGGAGTTAACGGTTGATGGTGTGGAAGCTTCTGAAGCTGCTGGGTCACATAATGCACCAATTTCTAATTCTATCTTACATACTGAAACTGGTGGTGAAGTTCAGCCAATTATGCAAAATCCAGTTTCTATTGAAGAATCTAATGATGGTGAAGAAGCTAATGTTTCAAGTGTTCTCATAGATCCAGAGGATGATCTTTTCTTCCCTGAAGATATGCCTTTACATGTAAGACAACAGAAAATGAAAGAGTTAGATGTTAAGAAGGAACATGATTATTTTGATAATCTCTGGAATGCTAAATGGAAAGATGATACATATCCTATTTCTGAAACAAAAGTTGTTGCACATCTGGAAATAGAAGAACATAAGATTAAGAATCCTGATATGCTGAATCATCTAAAAGCATCAACTTTAGTTGTCAGATCCTTACATACAGCTCAATAAGCAACAACTTCTCAAATCAATCAAATCAAAAAATCATTGATTGCTTCAAGGCTGACTACTCATCAAGAAATTCAGAAACAAATTGCATCAATAGTTTCCAGAAAAACTGTAATTGAATCCCGTCAAGCTAGATTGGAAGCTAAACAGGTTCAAATGTCTGATCAACTTACAGAAGTATAGAATTTAATGGAGCTGATTCTTTCTCTACTGCTTGGTGATGATGTCAAAAATGGGGAGAAAATTTTTAAATCTAAATACAAACAGCTAACATTGACATTGACAAATACTGATGATGAAAATCCTGATTGAGGTAATAAGGGGGCACAGAAGGATAGCGAAAGGAGAAGAGGTGAAGAGCTAGTTGAAATTACTGGTTCATCAAAAGCAATCACTATTTCTCAATCTAGACAAGGAGGAGAGAGTAAGAGAAATGAAAGTAGAATTAAAGAATTGACTGTGACTACAATAATGTAGCGATCTTTACAAGTCACGACTGCTGCTAATGAAGACCAAGGTATTCAGAAGATAGAAGCTGGTTCTGAAGCAAGTCAATATCTTCAAACTCTAAAAGTAAAAGGAAGGAAGATAACTCTATTCTACAAGGATCCAAAGATTCAAGCATTTGACTCTGAGGTGAGTAGAAGAATCTTTGAAAGAGAAAATCCTGGAGTTGATCTTGAACAGCTAAGGTAAATGGAGGAAGACTTCAAGAATTCCATGAAGACAGCAAATGGTGATATTGCTATTATCTCTCAAGTACTTTATGAAGATGATCCTTCTAACAGACCAACCGTAGGTGTAGTTATAAGGGAAATGAGTCAGGCAGAGGATGAAAGATCTTTCAGATCTCAAGATATCTTAACTGCTGACAGGATGCTTAAAGGAAAAGACAAGATAGGAGAGAAGTCAAAGATTTCAAAGCCTAAAGCCAAAGTTGTTGCAAAGAATAAATCAGTATATGAGGTAACTAAATCTCAAATACTGATAGATCCAATCTATACAGTAGTTCAAGCGAAGAAAGATTTGAAGAAGAAAAAATCAGCCAAACTCACCAAAGAAGAAAGATTTATGGAGCTGACTGGGATGATAAATTGAATTTATCCTATGACATTGCACAAGTTAAAGAAAAAGCTATTATTCAACCAATCACAGCCTCTGATTCTACTCATGTTGTTGATTTCTCAATTCAAGCAGATTTATCAAATCATGATTCTGAAGACATAGTCTCTGATAAGCCAGAACTTACTTTTGAAGAAAATAAGAAGCTACTATGGGGAAGAAAGAAATCAGCACCTAGAAGAGATTCTTCTGAAACATTAAAGAAGATTGATAGTGGAAGTTCTCGATCTAGACAACCTGGAATCACAAGTGGTTTTGAAAGATTAAATGATGATGATCCATTTGTAGGAGATGCTTTGACTCTAAGAAAGCATTCTTATTTGACAGAAATTAGAGACAATATAATGCTTGAAGACTTACAAAATATCATATGAGTGAAAATTGTTATTGATCATGCTGAATAGAAAATAATCTATTTTCTGGAGTCTGGGAGAAGCTTAAGGTTGAATTAAGAATAGTTAAGAGATAAACCATGGCAGGATTTGGAACTTATTGCTACAAGTCTCAATGTAACTAATTCTGTAACTGCCAGATGGTCTGCATTCATAAAGAACCTGATACAGTTAAAGCAGAGAGGAATGCCTTACAAATAAAACTACATTCCAAAGTACATTGATCAATCTGAATATGATATTGATATGCCTATTAGAGGAGCCAAGATAGAAATGAGTCTAGGGACTAAAGTTTTAACCTTTAATCCCGATAGAAAGAAAATTGGGTTTCTGGAGATGGATGATCTGTCTCTTGGAAATTCAAAGTTATATAATCTTAGGACTTCCATCTATTAGAATGATGAATCAACAGATGAACTGAGGGAACATAAACAGAGGATGCAATGGTATTTTGATGTAATGGAAGAGAATCTGCTAAAGAAGTTTCTTGAAGATTTTCCAGTCTGTGTTAGAGTTCAGAATGAAGAGTAAAGTCTGATATTCACTGAAGTAAGAATGAATATGATTACTTAATTTATGCATTTAGATAATTTTGACATCATCAATTGGAACTTGTACATATTGCCATAATGCACAAGTTGGGGGAGATTGTTAGATATAATTGATGATATCAGCATAAACTATCAGAAGTTCATATCAGGACTTATATTAGCATTTACTGAAGAGTGACGTCATCAGTACTAATATCAGTACTTGATGATCTGCAAATGATGTCATCAGAACTTATCACTTCAGTAGATATTTGAAGAGAAGAAGGAAAGCAGGAATTCAAGGCGGTGAAGGACTTTATCTCAGAAGCTATATATTAGGTTTCCTTGATATTGATAGAATAGGATTCCTTATACATTGTGTAGATGTGCTCTATATAAAGCACATATTAGGTTCATGCTATAAGCATTGCGAACATTGTTATATCTTTGGCATAACCTAGAAGATCTCATGGATATTTGTTCATCCTTTTGAGAGAGTACGTTTGTAATCAGTTTTTATCTGTTAATATAAAAAATATTGATTCTATTGAAGCTTTGTCGAATTGATTGGATTAACTGTATTCACCCCCTCTATAGTTGATTACGGGCCTAACAACTACATAAGTGTTTTGCTATATAAACCTATGTATGCTCCTTTGAAAATCAATTTGGGACTTTCTATTCTTCCACAAATTTTCACTACTAAAAGGCTAACTTTGGATGATCATATTTCATCCATCTCTTAGTCATTTTGAGTGATTCAAAGTGTCTCGGAAAGCTCTCTCGGAGGAGAACACATTCCAAGTGTCAGTCGTTGCGCACAAGCAACATTCGTCCACTCAAATTTTGGCTCAAATTGACTTGACAATGTGGGAATACTACCCACATTTCCCAATATATTATGCTAATGAGCTTCCAGGCACTGCAAATTATAAAAGGGAGAATTGAACATGCACTGCATTTGTGATATATTTTGTTTGGTTATTAATATCAACAATTTCAACTTTAGATGCTCCAAATTAAAGTGTTTGAAACTTAAAATAATAATAGGAAAATGTTAAATAGAGAGCTCGTTTTTAATATCCAGAGCAAATAAGTTATGAAAAGACTCCCTCTATATACATCTGAAAAATTTAATGCAAGGGTAATACATTTTCACAGCACATTTGATGTGAAAGTTAAAAAAGATACATGAATTTAGCATTTTCCTAATAATATTAAATGAAATTGATTACCAATCCTCACTTAGTAAATATTAAAGTTTTCATAAATTTAACATGTTGACTCAACTATTGAATAACCTCCTAATATTTTCCATTCCAAATAATTAGGTGTCATATCCATTTGAATAAAAATAAGTGTTTTTATTAGGTGTTTTCAATTTTACCCTGAAAACTTGACAAAAAAATGAAAAATTTACCCTAAGAAATTAGCATATGTTAAATATTTGGTAGATTGCAACTGGACATCTATTATCTATTATATATATAATATTATTAGGATATGAATAACACACAGGGGGGTGAATGTGTTTTACTATTTCTGGGCTTTTCTTGAATGTTTACGGTTAAACAAAGTAAATTAAATCTTGTAGTAAAATGTGTTCATGTAGAAATTAAGTTTGCAGAAAATAAAGAACACAAATCTTCAAAACTCACTTAATTTTATATTAAAATTAAGAATGCTTTGCTATAAAATTTCTAGGCTCTTTGTTGATAAAGAGATTAGCTTCTCCTTGATAGTGTTACAAGAAATTTGATCTAAATTGTTACAACTGACTGAAGGACCAGTGTTAACTTTATAATTCAGTTAACTGCTGGTTTCCACAGTGTACCATAAGACATGCTATTAGCTTTTCTAAACTGTCACTTGTCATTTCTATTTATAGAAAAGTAGATCTTCCATTTCTGGCTTAGCATATCTTTAGCATCCTGTGATAATTTTAATCTTCCTCTGTCAGTTAATCTTCACCATTGATCTTTCACATTCTTCAAGCTGCTTTTTGTAGACTTGTCAATCCAGCTGGTTAGATTGTTTGTTGATTGTTTATCTTGAATATGGAACTGGTCTGTGATTTTGTACTTTGAGAATTTTACTCGAGATCTCCAATTAGGCATGTAGAGATCTCGACATCTGGATAAGTATAATGACTTATCGAGATCTCTAATGCTCTAGTGAATTTGACTTATAGAGGTCTCTGAGTTCTCAAATGAAACTTTAACTTGTCGAGATCTTTCAGCATCATGTCTTCACTTTGTCTTGTCGACAACTTAGAGTTCTCTAGTGAACTTTGACTTATCGATATCTCTGAGTTCTCTAGTGGACTTTGACTTATCGATAACTCAGATTTCTCTAATGAATGTAGACTTGTCGATAACTCTGAGTTCTCTAGTGAAGAAATGACTTGTCGATATCTCCAACCTTCATGTCTTCTTGACTTATCGATATCTCTCTGAGTTCTCTAGTAACTTTCCTGACTTCTCGATAAGTCATTTGGAGTTCTCGAATGACTTCTCTATAACACTAAATTTGTGACTTGTAGAGATCTTGACTTGGAGTATTTTTATCCAAACAGATTTATTCTACTCCAAGCTTCTTCAAAATTCTTCTAAGGCTTGATCATCTTGAACTTCTTCCAGATAGAATCCTTAGGCTTGATACTGTTTCAGGATAAAGACTGCTCCTTTGTATTTTTACAGACTTTAAGTGTTACAAGTACAAATACAAACTAAGATAACAATACAACTTACTTAGGGTTGACAAATTGTCTTAGTCTTGTCAAGGTACAGGTATGTCTTATACAACAATCTCCCCCAATTTGTGAGAAGATTGCTTAACACAAATTCATGCCTGTTAACAAGACTAACCCCAAGTTTAAAATGATAAAACATAACATTTATACACAAAGCTCGATGAAATTACAACTTTTGTTCAACATAAGATTTACAAGATTCAATGGTTATAAGTGAAAGAGATATGTCCTAAGTCCAATCATGTATGAGGATTTAGGAATAACTTTTATATAATCTGTTTTGATTTTATTGATATTAATAAAAGACTTGTTTTGTTTTTATTGCGGGCTCTATCTATTTAAATGTTTAAATAAGATATACCACAGTTTAGAGTAAAGCTTTTTATGGATTGTGATGAGATCATAATAATGAGACCTAAAAGATGATAACTCTAAACTTAAATAGTTCCTGGTCGTAGAATTACTAACTGGTAATTAATAATCCGCAAAGATCGGTACATACTATGCTTGCTTCATTATGAAGGATGTCTGTTCTCATAGACATTTGTATGGTGACACTATAGCTAGTATGTAGGTGCTTATTATAGAATAAGTTCACTGAACATGACTCACACAGTTGAACAACTGATGGAGTTCACTCACGTGTCAGCAGTTGTTCATATAGTGATAGTTGTACAAGTATCCTTAGACTTGAGGTCATCATAGTCATCTTGTGTATACTGAACTATGCTTTGGTTTAGTTCTTAGTCTCAAGGGACAATTATAAGGGCTCTACTGGGTATAGGAATTTGTACACGAAGATAATGTATGATCAATAAAGGATCTACCCCTTCCAGTAAAGGAAGAGAATGTTCAATGCTGATCCACTTATGCTAGTTCAGAAATCTCTGGCCAGAGTGAATGAAATTAGAAAGGAGTTTCTAATTTACATTAAATAGAACTAAGCATAGTGAATGGGAAAACAAGTGATTAAATAAGATAGGCTTGACACAAGTTCCATGCCTTGTATTTAATCGTGACATTGCAGGGTAGAAGGAATTGATTGTACGGTAACTACTCACTGAATAGGTTCTTGGTATTCTAAGCAGTGAATTCGTATTATCCGGATAGTCACGATATGCTGAGAAGTATCCCTCACGATGTAGAATAAATATGATTAATTAATTAATCATATTTAATGAATTAGAGAATTTATATAAATAATGATAAAATAGTTTTATTATTATTTATTTCTACTACCGGCTTAATATTGAACCTACAGGGTCACACCATAAAAGAGAATGATTTAATGGTGGAGGAATTAATTAATAATGGCTGATAATTATTTATTTATGAAATAATTAATTGGAAAATTTAATAATTGATTAAATGAGATTTAATTGATTATAAATTAATTAAGAAAAAGTTCTTAATATTATTAATTAAGAATTTAATTTTTGGAAATTAAATCAAGTGAGAGAATTATTTCTAAAGAGTTTAGAAAAAGGATTAATAATTAAAAGGTGTTTTAATTATTAGTGAGAATAATAAAGGGTTAATAATAATAATATTTTATGGGAAAATTTTCAGCTGAAATTTTTTCCTATAAATATACTATTATAGACCCTATTTTTGCCTCAACCAAAAAGATTTACAAAACCCTAATTCTCTCCATCTCCTCCTCCTTCATTACATCGTTTTCTTGGTGGATACCGGTGGAGTGCTTCACACTTGAGGAGCAGCTGCTAAGGATCTCCGTTCATCATTTTTGGATCGCCATTAAAGACCTCCATCTTTCCATTAACGTAAAGCTTCTTAAGGTAAACATACTGAACTACGAATTAAATATTATTTTTCGCATGGATCCTGCGGAGGGTTTCGGTTTTTTTTAAGATTTAAATTTACGTTTTCGCTGCGTTTATGTGCTAAAAACCCTTCAATAAGTATCAGGTAAAGACAGTTTTTGTGTCTGCTTCTTCTCTAAGTTGATCATTTAAGTGGTCAAGAAGTTCAAGTTGTTCTATAATAGGTGTTCTACGTAGAACTTCTACAAGCTTTTGTCTTGCTGCTTTAGGATAACTATTGTCTAGAAATTCTGTGCAGAATCTTGAGAATCTACCAGCTTTGATGTTTAGAAATCTTCCATCTTTGGAGATTCTGCTGATTCCTTTTGCTTTCAACTCTTCAGATCTTTTATGTACATCTTAATCTCTTTATCATACCTTCTTCTTCTTTCTTCAGCTTTAGCCTCATTTCTTTTCTTTGTTTCCTCTCTTTCAATCAACCATTCAGCTAGAACTGATCTCCATGCCCTTGTAGCAGTATCCTTATCCTTCAACAAACTTATCACTCTCTTAATTTTTGTTGGAGACAAAGAATCTATTAAGCCATTGCCGAGAAAAGTGAAGGTCCCATCTTCAAAATAAATTCTAACTTCCCTCAGGGATACAACCTAGACTCTAACAATTTCCTCATCTAGATGTTGGAAATAGTCTTCATTTGAGGTGCACCAATTTAGAGGTAGAAAGTCAGACTCTTTAAAGCAATTCCAGATGGCCCTTTCAGTGACTTCTTCTTTCTTTGTAGAATTGACTTTCTTAGATTTTCTCCCAATAGATTTGTGCTTGAATTTTAGTGAAGGTTTGGCTAAAGGTAGGGTTGTCATTTTCTTGAGATTAGTTTGGCTTGAGGTGATTGGATTTTTTAGGAAGGAGTTGGCTGTTTGTTTGCATAGAAATTTTGGCTTTGAGGTTTGAGGTGGTTTGATATTTGAGATAGTTGATGTTTTAGGTTAAGCTGAGATTTGAGCTAGTTGTGTTTGGATTTTTAGGGTTTGATGTGGTTCTGAGTCATCATGAAGCTTTTTGCTTCTCCTCTCACTTCTTCTCGTCTTTTCTTCATCTTTCTTGTCATCCTCCTTCTTCTTCTCTCCATTTTTACTGCTAGATGGCTTACTGGATTGACTTGGATTTGAGCCAGAAGGATTTTGAGCATCTTTCTTCTGCTCATCATCATCCAAATCAACCTTGTCTGTGTTTTGGGAAAGTTGGCTTCTGCATTATCCAGATATCTCCTCAGTAGCTTTATCATTTCTATATCATCATTGTTCTTGTTCTTCTTGGTTTTTAAACCAGTTCCAAGGATCATGATAAGCTTCTTGTTACTCATGACACACTGTTTGGGGATATTAAAATGTTTGAATTGTTTGATGTTTGGACAGATGTATGGTATACCCTTGTTTGGCTGTAGATATGCTTCAGGAAAGGCAGCCACTTGAGCATCTCTCAAATTAGTTAATAATATGGTATCTTCACGAGTTACAAATTTAACTTTGCTGATGAAGATATCTAACTCATATGCCCTTCTTGAGATAAGGTAATTGAGGGACACCTGCATACATCTGTCTGTCCCTGGGTCATTTGCATTGATCACTATTCTCTTGTGCAAAAAGTTGTCCTGATTGATCATGATCACTCTTATGAAATTAATTATCTTATCCAGGCCTTTTTGTATGTAAAGTGATTGTTGTTAAGAGAAGCTTTTAAGGATTTGAGTAGTTCATCAAACTCCCTGCTTAGATTAGGTCCTTCAGCAGCCCTAATAAGTCTCTCCATGTCAAGATCAACTTCTTTAGACAATTTCTTTTCAGCACCCTGGACTTGTTGTTGAGATGACCTTGATTGTGCCAATCTAGCCTCTATCTCCCCCTTAGTCTTGTTGACAGACATGAGGAGGGGAGTAGGAATTTCAGGCCTTACTTGTTCAGGTGGAGAAGGTAGTGGTATGTTGAGTTTGGCCATGATGGATCCCAAAGCTATAGAATTTTGCATTGAAGATGCTTATGGGAGTCCACCAGGGTTTGGATATCTGTTTGTTGGCTCTTGACAAGAGATGTCAGGGCCTGAACTTGTGCAGTGAGAGAGGAGTTGGAGTCTTGCAATGCAGTGACTTGGCCTTGTAGAGATTGAATCTGTAGATTTATTAATGTAGATGCAGGTTGATGGGAGCTTGATGTAGAGACAGCAGTAGAGGACCCAAATGTAGCTTGCACAAATTTCTGAATTTCATCCATGACCAAGGGAGAAGGAGTGTATCTTGCAGTGTGCATCTGATCTAGCTTCAGCCTTGTGTCATTAGAGTTAGTGATATGATTTTGAACTTGCTTGTGTAAGGCAACAAAGGAGTCCTTTAGTTGTGTCATGCCTTTATCTACCCCACTGAGATCATATCTGGACATTTGGTCTGAGAAGTGTTTAAATTGATTTTTGATCTCAGTTTGAGAGGGAATGAGTTCATCCATCTTTTCCCTCACCATCTTCTTGATCATGTCTTCATGACCAGTCAATTTGACTTCAAGAGCTTTACCAAAAAGGTGAAAAGCCTTGAGTTGAGCTTGATGCACTTCTGTAACTGCATCATATACTTCTTGTGGAGTCAAGGCCTTTGCATTGCTTCCAAGGATAGTAACATACTCTTCCCTGAATCTGGCCAAGACTTGATCCATTTCCAACACAAAGTCATCAGATAGCCATGCATCCACATTTCCATCTTGCTCTGCATCATTTATAATTTTCTCTTTCTACTTCTCAACTTCTTCATTTTATATAAGCATGATAGCTTGATAATCTTGATTGTTCATGTTGGAAGTCAGAAAATGCTGAGAGATGTTGTTCAGTCCAGAAATATGCTCCACTAGTAGATCATCTACAGAAGTTGGTTGAGAGCCAGATTCTTGCATCCACTGAGAGCGAATGTGAGGTTGTGAGGAGGATGGTTTAAAAACACCAAAGACTGAAGTCACAGTTTGACTCACAGATTGCTCCATGGTTTTGACAGTGTGTTGTCCTCCACTTATAGTGGGAACCTCCAATTGAATTGGAGGGGGTTTGACTGGGTTATTGTCATGTACACCAGCCTCAAACCCTTGTGTGTCTTGCAACACACTGGAACTTGAAGGTGCTATACTTGCCTCCCCTATGACAGGATCATGGGCAATTGTACACCTAGCTTCAACTGCCAAGGCGATTTCTGCTAGAGTTGTGAGGGAAGTTGTCCCTTCATGAGGAACCTCCAATTGAATTGGAGAGGATTTATATAGCTTCCCCTCAGGAGTACTACCCTCAAACCTTTTAGTCTGTGAAGACTATTTTGCACATGAAGGTGCATTAGAAGTATCCATGGGGTTTTCAGTAACAACTAATGAATTCCCCATGTTTTTTATGGTGTCATCAAGGTCTACCCCAGCATGTAGCCTATCACCATCTAAATGGAGTGTCTGGGTGGTGAGCAAAGCTTCTTGAGCTAAGTCACTTGAGTTTTGTTGCCCTTGAGAAGTGGATTCAAGTGGAATTAGAGTAGAAGAAATTTGAGTAATAAGAATTTGGTGCTCAGTTGTGAGTGTTGGCAGCTCCCCTTGAATGAATGAGGGAGCTTCAAGAGATGTGTCCTCATAGTGTGTGCCTTCCTTGTTTCTCCTACCATACACTTAAATTGTTTCCCATGCAGGTTGTGCAGACTCACTACTGGTTATTTTTATAACTGCAACCTGTTGGGAGGATGCAGAGGTGGCTAGAGTGGTTAGCTCAGGTTGTTTACTCCTTTTGGATCTCTTGACCAAGGGTGACTCTTTCCCAGCTATGTCCTCACCACTCTCAGTTACTACAGTTAAGGTTGCCCCATTTCTCTTCTTTTTACTCACGTCATCCTTTTGAGAAGATGAGGTGGTTGGTTGCCTAGCTTTTAAGGGTTTTGAAAGAATGGTTGCAGCTTGGGAAGATCCCTATGGGTGTTCCTGTGTTTGTACTTCCACAGGTTCAGGGATCATAGCTGTGCTAGATTGATTACCAATGCTTCTCATGTCTGGCATAGAATAAGGATAAGTCTTAAATCTTTGAATCATGAAAGGTGTTAACTTAAGACTTACTGGAACCTTATTCTTAGTAAGAAGTGAACCAAATAGAATTTTGGATACTTGCTTACAATTTCCAATTAGTGTTCTATTCACACCTTCTAGCATGTGTATGTCATTCACCTTATAATTGAAAGCTGACGTAATAAATATAGGCAGAAAGTTCTCCTTACCTCTTAATTCCAATGGCATAGTCAACCCGGTGCTCAGCTCCTCCAATATGTAGTGTTCTACATTTATCTGTTTGTTGTGAGCCATGGAGTAAACCAGCTTCTGGACAATACTGGATATGTTGTCAAATCCTGACATTCTGCAAGTAAATTCCCGTATCACAGAGTCAAATAGGAATGGCCATTCCCTCCTCAGATACTTCTTGTTCATGCTTGCCAGATTAATCCTCTCAGAATAATTTATGAAGTCCATGAACTCATGCAGCTCATCCTGAGTTGGATCCTCCACCAGATTGTCACTGGGAATGCCCAAAGCCTTGTTGACATCATCCTCAAGAATCTCCACTTGTTTTCCTTTAATTATGCAGTTTATCACTATAGCTACAGCTTGATTCTCATGCACAACTGTCTTGGTTATTGCTGTGTTCCAGAAATCCCCTAGCACAACTAAATACAGCACAGGATTAGTAGTTAGAGCACCTATAAAGTAGGTCTCAGAAAGGAACTTAACAAAGCACTAAAAAACTTCAGGTGCTTGATTTACATCTAGAAATGCAAAAAAGTTGGTTTCCTTGGGGAGAAAGGGTACAAGATTGTTAGATGCCATTGATATGAGTATGAATTTTAGTGGGTAAAAGAGATTTGTGAGAAAGAAGGGAAAACTAGAGAGAAATCGGTTTTGGATTAAAAGCTAGGTCACTTTAGATCTCGAAAGTTGTAAGTAGGTGTATGTATCGAGAAGTCTGGGTATTTATAGTAAAAGCAAATGACTTGTCGAAGACTCAAAAATGGATGTTTAGAATTGGCCTATCGAGAAGTCATTTTTAAGAATTGAAATACATATCGAGAAGTAATTTTAAATTACTCTTATAAAGAACTAAAAAATTACTTATCGAGATGTCACCTAAATACCCAGTTTGTCCAAAAATGGACTAAATTAATTTCAAATTTTATTTGAATAAATTCAAAATAAAATTAGAATAACTTTTTCAAAAGTATTTTACTAAAATAATTCATTTAATTAAATTATTTCAGTTCTGAGTTATTAATTAGTCAAAAATTGTACTTGTAGAGAACTCTGTGAATTAACTCTAATAGGGAACTCTACAAGGACTATCGATAAGTCATTTTTAAGCCTATCGAGAAGTCATTCGAGAAGTCAATAAATTGACTTGTCGAGAACTTACTCAAGATGTCCTAAAATGACTTGTCGAGAAGTCAATCAGACTTTATCGAGAACTCAGTTCTCTATATACTTTGATTTTTGTAATTCTACCTTGTATTAATTTTACATATTAAAGATGTAAATTAACAATTAAGCAGTTTACTTAGAATTTGAAAAATTCCAAGTTGATTTGAATTTGAAAAAAAAAATATGCAGAGATTTCTGAAATATTTATAATTCATATTTCAGTAATTTCCAATTAAATCAAATTAATTTTGATTTACTGGAAATTAATCTGCTGTAAAATATTAGTTGAGTTCTTGCCTTAGGATGAAGAATTAAGCATTCCAATTTCACCTACAAGTTTAGTGAAAGTTGCTTCATCCAAAGGTTTAGTAAAAAAGTCAGCTAATTGTTTTTCTGTTGGAATAAAAATGAGCTCAATGGTACCATTTGTAGCAAGTTCTCTAATAAAATGGTACCTTACATCAATGTGCTTTGTCCTAGAATGATTAACTGGATTAGCTATTATGGATATAGCACTAGTATTATCACATATAATAGGAATTTTGTGTAACACTAGGCCATAATCCATTAGCTGATTTCTAATCCAAAGCACTTGAGCGCAATAACTTCATGTAGTTATGTATTTAGCCTCAGCTGTAGAAGTTGATACAGACTATTATTTCTTGCTACACCAAGATACAAGTCTTTATCCAAGAAATTTACAGCTTCCACTAGTACTCTTCATGTCAACCCTGCATCCAGCAAAATCTGCATCTGTGTAACCAACAGCTTCAAAACCAGTTCCCTTAGGATACCATAATCCCAAATTTGGAATTCCCTTCAAATATCTGAAAATCCTCTTTATAGCCATCAAATGTGATTCTTTTGGATTAGCTTGAAATCTTCCCAATCAGAATCACTATCAATGTTGAGATTTTCAAATGCAGGGGCTTAAGCTTCATTATCATCAAGGCATTCCCAGCCTGGACACTTGTCATCATCAAAAGTCACATTTGTGCTTTCCATAATCTTCTTTTTGATTAATCACATAACCTTTGTAGGCTGTTCTTTCCAGTGAATATCCCAGAAAATTTGCTTCAAAAACCTTTGAGTCAAATTTTCCCACATATTCAGAGTTGTCTTTCAAAAAGTAACACTTGCTTCTAAGCACATGAAGATGCTTCACAGTAGGCTTTCTTTTAGACATGATTGAGTAAGGTGACTTGCCATGTGCCTTGTTAATGAGATATATGTTCTGAGTGTAACATGCAGCGCTAACAGCTTCTTCCCGGAAACTTGTTGGCAACTTGGCATCTTGCAACATTGTCCTAGCAGCTTCAACTAATATTATGTTCTTTCTCTCAACTACTCCATTTTGTTGAGGTGTTCTAGCAGCTGAGAATTCTTGAACAATGCCTTTGCCTTTGCAGAATTCACTCAATGTTACATTTCTGAATTCTGTTCTATTGTCACTTCTTAATCTTTTCACACAATTGTAATCTTTAGCCTATTTTTCTATCTTCTTGATGTTCTCAATTATGATATGTGGAGTTTCATCTTTAGAGTGCATAAACTATACCCAAATGTATCTTGAGAAATCATCCACCATCACAAGTGCATATTTGTTCCTTGAAATTGATAAGACATTTACTGGCCCAAATAAGGCCATATGAATTAGTTACAAATGAGTACTTATAGAATTCACAGTTTTTGACTTGTGACTTGATCTTTTCATTTTTCCTTTCTGACAAGCTTCACAAACTTCAACTTGAGAAAACTCCATATTAGGCATGTCTCTTACCAACTCCTTTTTGACCAAGGTGTTAATTGCTTTGAGATTCAATTGAGACAGCTTTTTATGTCGGAGCTTGCTTTCTTCTTCTGATGCCTTGGTGTAGAAGTAACACACACCATCATTATTTGTTGAGTCAAAATTTACAATAAACAAGATTCCGTTCCTTGCTCCTTTCAGAGCAACTTCACCATTTTTCTTGCTAATAAAAGTGGATTCTTCGTTGTTGAATAAAACTTCAAAACCTTTGTCTGCAAATTGGCTAACACTGAGAAGATTCACTTCAAGACCAGCTACCAGTGCTACATAATCAATGACAATATTTTCATAAACAATTTTGCGATATCCCATTGTGAATCCTTTGTTGTTGTCTCCAAAGGTCACCAAAGGGCCAGCTTTCTCCTCAAACTGTGATAACAGGGCTTTATCACCTGTCATATGCCTGGAACATCCATTATCTATGATCCAGCTGACTTTCTTCACTTTGCCCAGCACACAATGAGTTCTAAGTGTGTTTAGCAACCCCAACAGTGTTTGGTAAAGTCTTCTTGTTAACTGATTTAGCAGAAGTAGAATGAGTAGTTTCAGATAAAATAGAGTGTATTGACTGTTGAGCTTTTTCCTTTTCTGTTGTAGATCCAATTCTTGTTTTTTTAAGGTCTATTATCAGTTTGTGGCAACTCTTCATCACTTTCAAGTTGTAAGGGATGCAGTCAAACTTGTCACGGAATGAGTAGGGATCATTTGCATTTGCTTCATTATATTTGCAAGCTCCTTCAGTTGGCTTGCTAACTACCTTTTTAAAAAGGTGAGTTAGGTGATTCATAGAGCCGCATTTTTCACATTTCTTTCTTGGAGCATCTGCAATATCAGCAAAATTGTTGCTTTTGTGTATCCCTATTTTTCCATTTCTATTTTTCTTTTTCTTTCTTGCATCTGCAGTTTTGGTTTCTTTAACAAGAGTCTTGGGACTTTTTTTATCCATGAGCATCTCTTCATTATTGGAAGACTGAACTGATTCTTCAGTTTTCTTCTTTTTATCCTCATCAGCAATTTCTTGCTTGATAATCAATTCTTCTTCATTGAAGTTGACTTCAAATGCTTTGAATATAGGTGCATTAACCTCTTTCAAAAAGGTTGGAGCATTTTCAGTTTTCTTTTCTTTCCCTTTGTCACATACAATCTTCTTTTTATCATTCATAGCATCATAGTCAAGGCCAATAATAATATTTTCACATGGCTTATTTTTCTCATGGTACTGTCCGACCAGTTCATATGGATTTCTGAAAGATTGCATCTTCACTTCATTCTTTTCCAGCTTCTCCCTTAGCACTGCTTGAATTTTATTTGCACACTTGAGCTTGTTCTTCAGATATGCATTTTGTTGTTTTAAAGCTTCAAGCTCCATCAACAACAATTCAGTTTCTTGCTTCTCACTTTCAAGCTTCTCATTTATCTTTGTTAATCTGCTAACTTCTTCATTAGCAGCAACCATGCTTGTGTGAATGTGAAAC
This sequence comes from Apium graveolens, assembly GCF_009905375.1. Classification (NCBI taxonomy): domain Eukaryota; kingdom Viridiplantae; phylum Streptophyta; class Magnoliopsida; order Apiales; family Apiaceae; genus Apium; species Apium graveolens. Next base: position 207,220,744 of record NC_133650.1, on the reverse strand, counting down.
ATTTCTTTGCTCATCTTTTCAACAGTTTCCTTATATTGATTCACGTTTAAATCAATGGTGGTAAGAGTTGGTACATGTGCTTTTGATGAGGATGATTCTCCTTGCTCCAAGGCCATGAATGCATAGTTTTCAAATTCTTCATCTTCATCATTTTCAGATTCATCCCAACTTTTACCCTCTACAATATAAGCTTTGCTTTGCTGTTTCTTCAGAAGAGCTTCATACTTTGCTTCAAGTTCAAGATAAGCTTTATCTTTTTTTGCCTTCTTGGGTTTTCTGCATTCTGTAGCAAAGTGGCCTAGTTCATCACAATTGAAGCACCTTATATTAGATCTGTCAACAGATCCAGTTTTGTAGTCATTCTTACTATCAGAATTATACTTCTCCTTTTCTTTCCAGCTGTTATCTTTTTTGAAAGACTGTCCTTTACTCTTGAAGTATCTTGGCTTTTTTACTCTAATATTAGAGAATTTTCTAGCCAAATAGGCCATTGACTGATCTAGCTCATCCAGTTCTTCAAGAGTGTAGAACTCATCTTTTTCCAATTCCAGAATGACTTGTTCCTGTGAATCATTTGTTCTTTGCGCACTTGTTGAGGCAACTGGAATTTGAGATCTTGACTCAACCGTCGATGTTTGGCTTTCATTGGCAATTAAAGCACTTGAGCCATCTGCAACATGTCCTTGGCCAGATCTCAATGATTTTCTATGAATTATTGAAAGTTCATATGTTTTATGAATTCCATACAGAACTTCCAGTGTTATTCTACTCAAGTCTCTCCCTTCCCTGATTGCTGAGATTTTCTATTCCAAATGATTAGGGAGAGTAAGCAATAACTTCAGGTTCACTTCTTCAGTTTCATAATATTTGTCATGAAGCTGCAAATCATTTATCAGCTTATTAAACCTTTCAAACACATCAGTAATGCTTTCCTTTGGCTTTGCCATAAAACCCTCATACTATGAAATCAGTATTCTTCTTTGGTTTGACCTAACTTCCTCAGTTCCCTCACAGAGTATCTCAATCTTTTCCCATATTTTCTTGGCAGTGTCACAGTTGACAATGTTGTTGTACATCACATCGTCAAGTGACTCAATCAATATTAATTGCAAGCTACTATCCAGGGAAACTTTATCTTTTTCAGGCTCAGTATACTCAGAAGGATCTTTTGGAGCATAATGAGCTGGGATAACCATGTATCCATTTGTAGATTCCTCAACTCTAACCATAGGAGTGAAGGGTCCATTCTTGAGGATTTGAATGTAGAGTGGATTGGCCATTCTGATGAACAACATCATTTTCTTTTTCCAAAGAGTGTAGTTAGCTTTGTCAAAAGTAGGAATTTTGATGCTACTGATTTTCTGTGTATTCATTCTTCCAAGATCTTGAATCTGTTTACTTTCAGATTCTGCTCTGATACCACTTGTTAGGAAATGAATAACACACAGGGGGGGTGAATGTGTTTTACTGTTTTTGGGCTTTTCTTGAATTTTTATGGTTAAACAAAGTAAATTAAATCTTGTAGTAAAATGTGTTCATGCAGAAATTAAGCTTGCAGAAAATAAAGAACACAAATCTTCAAAACTCACTTAATTTTATATTAAAATTAAGAATATTTTGCTACAAAATTTCTAGGCTCTTTGTTGATAAAGAGCTTAGCTTCTCCTTGAGAGTGTTACAATAAATTTGATCTAAATTGTTACAACTGACTGAAGGACCAGTGTTAACTTTATAATTCAGTTAACTACTGGTTTCCACAGTGTACAATAAGACATGCTATCAGCTTTTCTAAACTATCACTTGTCATTTCTATTTATAGAAAAATAGATCTTCCATTTATGGCTTAGCATATCTTTAGCATCCTATGATAATTTTAATCTTCCTCTGTCAGTTAATCTTCACCATTGATCTTGCACATTCTTCAAGCTGCTTTTTGTAGACTTGTCAATCCAGCTGGTTAGATTGTTTGTTAATTGTTTATCTTAAATATTGAACTGGTCTGTGATTTTGTACTTTGAGAATTTTACTCGAGATCTTCAATTAGGCATGTAGAGATCTTGACATCCCGATAAGTATAATGACTTATCGAGATCTCTAATACTCTATTGAATTTGACTTATAGAGGTCTCTGAGTTCTCGAATGAAACTTTAGCTTGTCCAGATCTCTCAGCATCATGTCTTCACTTTGTCTTGTTGGCAACTTAGAGTTCTATAGTGAACTTTGACTTATCGATATCTCTGAGTTCTCTAGTGGACTTTGACTTATCGATAACTCAGAATTCTCTAATGAATGTAGACTTGTCGATAACTCTGAGTTCTCTAGTGAAGAAATAACTTGTCGATATCTCCAATGTAATAACTCGAATTTTTGAGACCTTGTAAAATGTTTAATGAATAGTAACCCTGACGGACGGGAAAATTTGAGCCCACACTATGTAGTGCATGAGAAAATGAGTTTCAGAGTTGATATTACGATTATACGTACTAAATGAGTGTATGTAAACGCTATTAGTTTTCGAAGAAAACGAACTTTGAAAAATGACAGTATTTACGACTCATCGAGGATTACGGGAATCACAATATAATTACGAGATTAAAACCCTACGGATTTATATTAAAGTAGGATAAATAAAAATATAAGGAATAAATATGAAAGGAATTACATCGCGAACCATTTACGAGTGAGTATTACGAAGAATGTTTAAGTAACCGAGCGAACGCGTAAATGATTAAATAAAGTTAACGCACTAACTAAACCATGGTAAGGAAGTAACCATGGTTACTTCATCAAATAGTGATCTAACCATAGGATGATCAAGCTAGCTAGCAAAATAATGTGCTAAGGAAACTAAACCTTGTAGTTAGCTTGTAAGCTAGCAAACTACAAAGATTTGTCCCTAAGATTTGCAACCAAGAATCAACCTAGAATGCTATACTAGGAGAATAAAATCAATTACAAAGATATCACCTCATCTTCATAGAAGCAACCTAGCCAAACATCCAAGAGAAGCAACCAAGAGTAGTATAAATATCCCCCCATCCCAATTGCTTCCATTCGACAATTTGAAGAAAAAAAGGGGAATTCAAATTCAAATCTCCTAGTTCTAGCTCTTGTAAAATCATCCAATTAATTCTAAAGCCTCCTAGAAATTAAACTAAGGTAAGAAAATTCTTTCATCTCTTTTTATCAAGGTTTGATGGGTGGAATAAATTCAAGAAACTCACTAGTGAATAGTATGAATAGTAACCTCTCTTTGGTTTCTTGATTTCAATGGTGGTTTTAGGTTCTAAAAATCATACCAAGCACTTCCAAGCCTCCACCATCCTCAAGAACACATCTCAAGCTTTCAAGAAAGGTAAAAATATTTGGCCCAACTTTATTTAAGATTCATTTTAAGATCCATTTAGTATGTGGTAGTAAACCTAGTATAATGAGTGTTATTGGTGAAATCTTGATGATTAAGTTAAATATATTTAAGGTTGGTTGTTGTTGCCTCAAGAACATGATGTTATTGAGAGTAGTTTGTGTGTTTATGATGATATGATGATTGTTGGTGGTTATGTTAAGAGTTAGGGCGTAAACGAAACCCCGATCGTAAACGTAACTCCGTTAAAACCAATAAATCGTAACTTTAAGTTTCTACAGAAAGTCCCGAAGTTTTAAACTGTATTTTCTTTAAAAATAACCTTTTTTTAGGATAGATAATGTTATAAGGATCGTTTAGGCGCTTTAATCGCTTGATTCTTATTTACAGATCAAAAGTTATGGTCGTTTTACTAAAAGTGATTTATGCGACAAAAACTGCTACGAATCGTGAATTTTGAAAATATAAAGGATAGACTTAAAAGTGTTCATAAATTATGAAATGTTTACAGAGAGTAACATATTGAGTTTCCTAACTGCCATAAAAATTTCAAGTGAAAATAATTATTTTTCAATTTTATAAAAATATCGGAGCCGAAACCGTGCGAGTAGAAACCGTGAGAATCCATAAGCCGAGCCGACGGCGATAATAAGAATGAACCTAAGATACTTATGAAAATGAAGTGACCATAATGTGAATATGACTTAAAGGAATGATAAGGGTAGTATAAGTTGAGAGGGTGCATAATAAGTAGCGCATGAGTGCGAGTTGCCGTAAATTAGAACGGAACCTAATGAAATGAAATGTGTTTATGGTTATAGATTTCCGAGCGGAACCTAGAGCATCCTCCAACTCGAGATACCCAGGAAAGTTTCCGAACCCAAATCCATTTTTACTGTTGTATTGTCAAAGAATGGTTTTATTATCATTGCATAAATACCATGTTTTCCATGATACGTAGTTGTTGAATTTTCGCATAATACAGCGATGTTGTACAATAAGTATATATCGTGAAATGTTATTTCTGTTTAAGCGTGTTGTATTATATAAGACCGAAAGTCGGTCGGGATTTAAGATAAAACCCAGAATTCATTATGGTGATATTATAGGACAGTTATAAGTCCATAGTAGTACGTTTTAAAAGGGACTCATCGTCCACTTACGAAACATTAAAACACCTCGAACTTTTATTAAAAATGATTTCCCAATGATCATATTCCCTCAACTATATTTTATGGTTTGAATAATAAATACTATATACTTATTCCTTATTATGGGAACAGTATACTCCAACATTTATTTATTTCAAACCCGATTAATCACTATAGATTATTAATTATGGAGACACAAACTAGTTGAGGAATATTATTTTAAATATTCTTTTAGAGAGTAAACCCATTCGAGGTTTAATTATTTATTGATTATCATTTAATTATTTATTATTTATTAAAGGGTTTATTATTGATTTAAAAATCTTAGATCTTGATTTAAAATATACTTTCTGATTTCAGAATATCATTCGAATAATTTCAGATCGTCGGTGAATATTACCCCGACTTATTTAATATTTTGAATATAGTTTCAAAGAGAAACTTTTCCCCCTTATTAATTATCTGTTGATAACGGTCAACTCACATCCTTAGTACTTCCTCCGAAATTCTCGGAAGTATGTATATACATATATACACACTTATATCTTAGAGAGATAAGTTGTTTCTATCAACAAGCAAAACGCTTGGGGAACTTCGATGTGGTTCGAGTTCTCGAGATTGATAGAATTCTTTTAAAGGACAAGGGAGGGGTAGAATCTGGTACTATGTATGCTAGATGGACTACCAAAGGTACCGCAGGCGAAGGTACTCAGTGTACTCAGGAACTAATGAAGTATGTGTATACCCGAAAATGGGAGACGTAGCCCGAATGCGGCAAGGGTGATAACCGGGATACGAAGGTGTCGTCCTTCTACTAGTAGAAAAGGTTACTATTATCGTATTACGACTGATCATCATATACGGTGGCTCCAACGAGTATCCTAATTCTTCCAATTGGAATTGCGATGCAATACCGTAACCCAAGCCTAGGTGCTGGGATTACTATTAAGGTATTCGCAGGATATTAAAATCCCTTAAAGAATTGTTTTCATAAGAACGTGTGTATCACCAAGGAAAACTATTTTCGAATAAAACATAATTATCATATATGATGTTATCATACAGTCATTTTCATACTATACTTTATTATGTTGGGCATTATAGCTCACACTTGTTTTCTTAAATTGACACAACACAACAGTGAATTAAGATGCCTGCCATGAGAACCACAGCCAGAAACGGGTAGGAAATGGCCAGCTGTTCCGTAGATTGTTTGGTGTTGTACCACAGGTAGTCAGAATAAGCTGGATTAGTTTTCAGTTGTTTATAGTTCGGCTTATTTATAAGTATGACTTATGTAAGGTAATAAACAAGAAACGTATATTTGGCCGGCAGACTAGCCTTACCTAAAGGTCACTCCCCGGTAAGATTAATTACTTTTGGGTTGTAATAAATATCACTTGAAGGTTGACAATTACTCTAGCTATGATGGTTCATTTCCAAGACAATAACCTGTAAGTGTGTGTGTGTGTGATAAGTGTGGGGTCGTGAAGCTTGAGTATTTATATATTGTAGTGTGAGTTGTGTGAGTTTAGATGGCGTGGCTTCCGAGACTCCTGACCCCGGGTTTTGGGGCGCCACAAAAATGGTATCAGAGCCGTAGGTTATCAAATCTTGGAAACGATAGGACATAAAATACGTAGACATAAGAATAATAAAATAATCAATTAGAGCTCAAGTCGAGTTCATCATCGGGCTACACGGGTAGTCTTGACCGTTTTACCCTCAAGGGAATTCCAACTCTAAGTTAGTAACACTTTGCCTATTGTGTCAGGTACCAGTGGAGCCTAGGAGGGAGGTTGATCATGTTGATGATGCTATGATTTCTGAGCGTGACCCTATTCCCGAGCCAGAGAGCCCACCCATTGATGATTCAGAGGATGACCCTACTGAGGATGTCCTAGAGGAGGAGACTAACTGTGGCGCCCTCCAAACCCAGGTCAGAAGTTTGGGGTCCACAACACAAACACAACATATAAACCTGTATATAAGATATTATTTGTAATGACCCTTATTTACATAACCACGGATCGTAACAGGTTAAAGTATGAAAACAAGCCACAACCTTAACTTTTATTACATCGTACCAAATCCCGACTAATTTAAACTACAACTGATAATAAAGTTATTCTTACAATCTTACTATTTCACTACCGCAATAAGCTCCTGCTAGCTCGATTCACCTCAATCTGGAATCCTAGCTCGTACATTGAACTGGGAAACCTCGCTATCAACCGTATCCTTCTTAACTGTAGAATACATAAAAAAAAATTCGCAAGAGTGAGCTAACTAGCTCAGCAAGTCACAATGACAATACTTGAGATTAATAAATGATCAAACGAGATGATTCAGAGAAATCAAGTTTATTGCTAAACAATCATTAGAATTGGACATTCATTTTAAGTTTTTTTTTTAAAACCAAGGTTAGGTTGCTGATCAGTCACGCACTAACCCCGAGCAAAGCACACAGCACTACTCTAACTACTGGATCCAAGGCACACATTGGCCTAAATTGACCATAGATATGGTCTGACCACGAATCTGGTTTACATATATATAAAAACTATCCAATTCTAAAGCAGTTCAATATGATAAATAATATAATTCGACAACAAGATCATAATCAATGATAGTTAAACACTTGAATAAAACATAAAGAAACTCATGGATATCTCAAGGGTATATCAAGGTATGTATAAGAAATGGTTTTCAGTCTGTAAAATGATCAGGTATTGGACGAATACTGATTTTTTCAAGGTATAGTTCTCTGATGTTATAAAGAATGGTTGGAGTATAAAAGTTTCTGTGTTTTCAAACAATTTTTTTTTGCTCCAGTGCTTGGTGTTTGGTAGTTATACATTTGGGGAATGGTATCATATTGGTGTGATTTGGTATCTGCGGATCAACAAAGGATGGTTTACAAGGAACAAGGCTTACGGCTCAAGATCAAGATAATCAGGGTTCAAGATAAATAGTTTAAAGCACTTGCAATATAAACAAGAGTTATTTTGAATAAGAGCGACATGTTATGAAACAGTTCGAAAATAATTGTGATATATCTTGAAGAAAAGTTCGGAAGTACTTGCCTTACAGGGCTTTACAACCATTACTGACCGACTCTGAGCCGACTCTGCCGCTCATGCTTTATCGTCCCCTCACTAGTCCATATTAGATTCGACTTCGACACTCAAGTTTTTCTGTTGAAACTCTACTGAGCTCGCCGACTGACTACTAGGTCATCTCTAGTCCATCGTCCACTTTCAGGTTCTCAATTATAACCTACAGGGTCGAAATGCCCTATATTAGATGTATAGGTATGCTTGACATATCCTCGATACTAATTCTTACCCAACGATATTCAAACCCGACTCGTAATTATGAATATTATAAAAACACATGCAACAAGTAGGGTTCACAATCTCGAAAATTGGTTCAGTGTTCGTTTTCGGAAAATACATCTACTCTTTATTTTACGAAATCAAGGTTATCGGTTTGGAGAAATATTTTATCACATCGTACAGTCAAGTTTCATATAAAACAAACACACATATATATATAGTCACTCAACGTCCCGATAATCATCGGATACGTTCCCGTATTTACGTAGTTCAGTTTCCCAGAAATCGGGCAGCGTTCCCTTTGTTTATTGGACTACCCGTCGAAACATCATCGACGTCAATAACAACAAATCACAACCCAGTCACCACAACCAATATCCATAAATTCCCAAGCACCCATTTAATACTATTTTTAATTATTGTTCGCACTTTACATTTAGTTCGCATTTTATTTTTATTTACTAATTTAAGACTCAGAATATGATCATCACAGTCCACCGTCGACTCGCCAAAGATCATCGTCGACGGCGGCAAAATTCGCGGTACCCGATTAATTCGGATGCCCATTACAAATTTCACCGATAAGAAATACTAATATTCCAAAATCAAGTCATCCGAATAATCATAAAATTCATTTGAATTTTCCAGAAAATACTTCGAATAACCAAGGCAACAATCGAATAATAAGTGGGATATTAGCATAACAGGAGATAACTCAGAACAAGGATGCACAACCATCACATATATATACATATAAGCAATATATATGTATATATCAGACAACTAGGAGCAATGGCGGTGATTCGCCGGAAAAGAAAATAGGGTACTGAGCTTGCACAATCACAATACCATCCACGAAGATACACACAGACACATAAACAGAAGCCTAAAAATAATAACACCGCCTCGCCGGGCCACCTCGCCGGAAAAGAAGTCGGCGGCGACCGGCAAAGCGAAAAGAAATCACAGGCTACACATCAGACAAGAAAATACAGGCAATAATTACCCGAAATAGGATGGAATCGGAGAAAGAAACGAGGGAGAGATTGACTGAAAGAGAGAGGGCCGAGAGATGCAGAGAGAGATTGAGAGGTTGAAGAAATGAACATACAGGGACGTACTGTGTATCCCCCCCTTCTTTTTATTTTATTTTTTTCTCCAATGTTGCTGCTACTGCCACGTTTCACTAATTTAACGAAATCATAACACGTGTCTTGTTTCCTACTGTAGCCCCAATTTGGTTCGTGTTTTTGCAAAAATAACGAACAACCTTATAAATAAAAATTAACCTGAAATCTAAAAATTTAGTCGTAAAGTATTACAAATATCCTGAAATTAATAAAAATATAAATTTCGCGATTTTTAAGCAATTTCTAAAGTATAATTTATACCCGCTTGTATCAATTAAATGAATCGACGCGCGGGTAAAATTAATCCCGAAAATTTCCAAAATAATTTTAAAATTCTCAGGATATTCCAAACTTAAATAAATATGAATTTCATAATTTTTTTGAAGAATTTTAGAATTAAATATGGATTTTATAAATAAAAGTAATCAGAAAATCATTTAAAGATAAATAATTAGTAAAATATTGATTTCTCAATTTTATAAAATCTTAAAAATAATTAATGTAATTATAAAATCATAAAAACAATTTTAGAGACACTCCAAGTATTTACGCAAATAAATTTGCGCCAAATTCACTTTTGAAATTGACCACAATCCAATGCGACTCTATAATTAATCACACGAACAACCCGGTACATTGTAATTCACGCATCAGTAATCAAACAACACATAGCGGTCAAAACCATTACACATATTTTATTTATTTAATAATTTCCACAATTACACATTTAAATTATTTAAAAATACATGAGTCGTTATACTAACCTTCCTGTCCCCATAGCTAATGGCGTAGTATGGAGGGATGTAGAGATGTACCCTCACCAGGCTATTCGCTCTCCTACACCACCCCCAGGGATCCAGAGCCCTATGCCCTATACTGATGATGATGAGGAGGAGTCGATACGTGCACAGTTCCACGAGGTTCATGACATATCCTCTAGCGACCCAGATTCACCTCTACCACCACCGGCGACCAGGCATGTAGCCGTACACGACTGGGTAGTGGGTCAGCTTAACGTTGAGATCACTGCGACATCTGCTCGCATTGCGGAGTTACGCCAGGCACTGACAGCTGAGAGAGCCACCCGACTAGGATACCCAGGAGATTTCAGAGCTCCTTCTCCAGCCATAGCCCGCAGAGAGATCGATGGGATCGAGCTCCGTACCAGGGTTCAGATGAGGATGACAGCAGTGGGAGGATACATCCCGGTAGTTGATGCAGAGCTGATGATTGCAGGAGCGATGAGGAGGGTGCGTGACCTTACTCGCAGTGATAGTGACTGAGTGACTAGTGTCTAGATATGGACCTTGAAGAAGGCTGGGTGACTTGTCACCAATTTTGATAGGATAGCTAGTAGTAGATAATGTTCCTAGCCCTTCAGGGTACATAGCTTAGGTATTTTCATTTCAGTATTCAGAACTAGTAGTGATAGATTGTAATTAGGCATGTATGAACTCGGCTAGTTATTTCATCCCCAAGATATAAGTGGGAGATCTTATTAATATATATCTAAGCAGTTATTAAGAAATGATGTCTATATTATTGCACTTTATAAAAACCTGCTAGATAATAAATGACATGCTTATATACGAATAAAATAATCCAACTATTATAATTACAACTATATTGACCAATTTTCATTATCAGAACAATGACACCCCGTAGAAGAGGAACCAGGGCACAGCCCACAGAATCTGTTAACCAACAACGAGGTGAACCTGCACCTGTAGTGAATGAGGAAAGTTAAGAAGACCTAGACTATAATGAATATGATGAGGAAGAATATGTAGAAGAAGAGGCTGAGGATACCCATCAAGGAGGGAACCCCATGAATGAATTTATGGAACTGTTAAGAGCAAATCTGAACCAACAGCCTATTCCACCACAGCCAGATGCTGCCCAACAGACTGCAACTACTGCCTTTAAAGCCTTCAAATCTCTCAAATCCCCAGAGTTTTTAGGATCTGCCTACCCCGTTGAAGCACGGGCCTGGCTCAAAGAGATAGAAAAGTCTTTCGAGATACTAGGTATTGAGGAACGACACAAGACTATTTTCGCTTTTTACATGCTGAAAGGAGAAGTTAACTACCGGTGAGAGTCTAAACGAAACCTAGAGACTGATGCTGTGATCCCATGGGATAGATTTACCTGACTGTTCTTAGACAAGTATTTCCCTAGGTTTATGGAGACCCAGATGGAGATTAGGTTTCTGGAGTTGAAACAGGATAAGATGACTGTGGCAGAATATGAGGCCAAATTTACTGAGTTATCGATATTTGTGCCTGAGTTTGTGAATACCGAAGAAAAGAAAGCGCGAAGGTTTCAGCTTGGTCTGAAACAGTGGATACAGAACCGAGTGGCAGTGTTAGAGCTGACAGACTATGCCACCTTAGTACAGAAAGCCTCGATTGTTGAAGTTGGCAGTGAGCAGAGTGTGAAGGAGAAGTAAAATTGGAAAAGGAAGATAGGAAGCCAAGGAATAGGAACCGGGAACAGGAGCCTTCCGAGCAGGTTCGTCAGGGGAGCGGTGTCCCAACCTGCATGACGCCCCGGATTCAGAAAGACCCCAAGCGAGAGTGTTGGCCAGGGCGGCGGACAATCTAGGGTAACATTTCATAGCCAACCACGCGCCCCAATACCAGAATGTCAAACCTGTAAGAAGAGACACCTTGGAGTGTGTACCCGGACAAGAACCCCTCTGAGATGTTACCGGTGTGACCAAATCGGACACCTTGCCAACAACTGCACCCGACCCAATGTAACGTGTTTCCAATATGGAAAGGTAGGACACATGAGAAATGATTGCCTAACGTTGAAGCCCCCAGCCTCAGGGATGAGCAAATCTGCATCCAACTGACCCCCAGCTGCTAGGACCTTCAACATGACTGTTCAGGATGTTGTCCGAAACACTGACGTGATAGCAGGTACCCTTTTGTTAAATTCCGAACATGCAAATGTCCTATTTAATTCTGGAGCAACCAAGTCTTTTATATCTCAAGATTTTGCTAAAAAGTTATAACTTAATGTCATACCCTTACGCGAGATATTACGAGTGGAAATAGTAAACAAAGAAATAATTCCTGTAAATCAAGTACACCCTAAGTGCAAGTTGAAATTAGAAGGGAAGATCTTCGAGGTTGACCTAATCCCATTCGCGTTAGGAGAATTTGATGTAATCTTAGGAATGGATTGGTTATTCAGTAACGGAGTGCAAATAGATTGTGAATGGAAGAAAGTAAAGATAAGAGTGCAGAATGAAAAAGAAGTAGTGTTTAAAGGTCAACAACAGAATCAGAAATTTCTAACCATGCTACAGGCAAAAAGATTGTTAAGGAAAGGTAACGAGGCCTATTTGGCTTACGTATCCAAGGAAAACTTACCAGGACATACCCGTAGTAAATGAATTCGAGGATGTATTTCCAGAAAACTTACCAGGATTGCCACCTGACCGAGAAATAGAGTTCGCTATAGAGTTAGCACCAGGAACGGCACCAGTATCCAAGGCCCCATATAGGATAGCCCCAGTTGAGATGAAGGAACTAGCTTCTCAACTGAAAGAGTTATTAGATAATGGAATGATAAGGCCCAGTGTGTCGCCATGGGGAGCGCCAGTACTGTTCGTAAAGAAAAAGGACGGCAGTATGAGATTATGCATAGACTATCGAGAGCTGAATAAGCTGACTATTAAGAATATGTACCCTCTCCCCAGAATTGATGACCTATTCGACCAACTCAAGGGAGCTGTACATTTTTCCAAAATAGATTTAAGAACAAGATATCACCAGTTGAAAATCAAACCGGAAGATATATCGAAGACTGCTTTTCACACTAGGTATGGACATTATGAGTTCTTAGTTATGTCGTTTGGGATAACCAATGCACCCGCAGCCTTTATGGATTTGATGAACAGAGTGTTCAAAAAGTAACTAGACATATGTGTGATAGTTTTTATCGATGATATTCTGATCTACTCAAAGACAGAGCAAGAACACGCAGAACATTTGAGGATAGTCTTAGAAATTTTGAGGAATGAGAACTTGTATGCCAAGTTCTCGAAGTGCGAGTTTTGGTTGAGAGATGTTCAGTTTTTAGGACATGTGGTGAGTAGCAAAGGAGTTTTAGTCGACCCTGCCAAGATAGAGGCGGTATCCAATTGGGAAAGACCAACTATCCCAACGGAGGTTAGGAGTTTTGTAGGTTTAGCAGGATATTACCGAAGGTTCATGCAAGATTTTGCTAAGATAGCCGGTCCACTGACTAGACTTACCCGGAAGACTTTAAAATTTATATGGACAGAGAAATGTGAAGAGAGTTTTCAAGAACTGAAAAGAAGGCTGGTGTCAGCACCAGTGCTCGCTCTTCCCGATGGAAAGGGAGAGTTTGTAATATACAGTGATGCATCGCTTAAAGGATTAGGATGTGTACTAATGCAGCATGACAAAGTTATAGCATATGCCTCTCGGCAATTGAAGGAATATAAGAGCAGATACCCTACGCATGATCTAGAATTAGCAGCCATAGTGTTTGCCCTAAAAAGTTGGAGACACTACCTATACGGTGAGAAATGTGAGATCTACACTGACCATAAAAGCCTCAAATATATTTTCACTCAAAAGGAACTGAACTTGAGACAGAGGAGATGGTTAGAGTTGATAAAAGACTACGACTGTGAAATTTTGTATCACCCGGGTAAAGCCAATGTGGTGGCTGATGCCCTTAGTAGGAAGGAAAGACTCAAGATGATAATGACATTGGAGGAGTTGATTAAGGAATTTGAGAAGATGGAAATTGACGTGAGGATGACCGGTAGGGGAACGGAAGGATCATTTGAGAATACGCTAGTGCCAGAGCTGACTGAAAAGATACGAGTATGTTAGGAAAAGAAGATGAGTGAGGAAAGAGGAACATTGACCGGTGAAGAAGTGAGATGCGAGAAGGATGAAAAAGGGATCATGAGGTATGCGTCCCGAATTTGGATTCCAAATGTGCAAGAGTTAAAAGATGAGCTGTTGTACGAAGGGCACAGCTCTAGATATTCAATCCACCCAAGAAGTACGAAAATGTACCGTGACCTTAAGGAATATTATTGGTGGCCTAACATGAAGAGAGAAGTAGAAGAGTGGGTCAGCAAGTGCTTGACATGCCAGAGAGTGAAGGCTGAACATCAGCGACCTAGTGGACTATTACGACCCCTAGAGATTCTGGAATGGAAATGGGAGCATATAGCCATGGATTTTGTGACAGGCTTACCAAGAACAAAGGCCAATCATGATGCCATATGGGTTATCATAGATAGATTGACCAAGTCCGCACACTTCCTACCAATCAACGAAAGATACACCGTAGACAAGTTGGTAGATATTTACTTGAAGGAAATTGTAGTAAGACACGGCGTTCCTGTAGCCATAGTGTCAAATAGAGACCCAAGGTTTAATTCCCAATTTTGGAGAAGCTTCCAGGAATGTGTTGGCACCAGACTAAAAATGAGTACCGCTTACCACCCCCAGACTGATGGACAAAGCGAAAGGACTATTTAGACTCTAGAAGATATGCTACGAGTATGTGCCATTGATTTCAAAGGAAATTGGGATGACCACTTACCCCTGATCAAATTTGCTTACAACAATAGCTATCACGCTAGCATAGGAATTCCCCCGTATAAAGCTCTTTACGGAAGAAGATGTCGCTCTCCCCTGTGTTGGGATGAAGTTGGAGAACACAAGATATTAGGACCAGAGTTAGTCCAGCATACCAAAGAAATGGTAGGACTCATCAGGAAAAGATTGGTAGCAGCCCAGGACAGACAAAAGAAGTACGCCGACCAGACCAGGAAGGATAGGGAATATGAAGTAGGAGATTTTTTGCTATTGAAGGTATCTCCGTGGAAAGGAGTGATGAGATTTGGAAAGAAAGGGAAGCTAAGTCCCAGATTCATAGGACCCTTTAAAATTTTAAGGAGAATAGGACCTCTAGCTTACGAGCTCGCCTTGCCTCCTAATTTGCAATAAGTACACAACGTGTTCCACGTGTCCATGTTAAGGAAGTACCATGCAGATGCACGACATGAAATAGAATACGAGCATGTAGATTTACAACCAGACCTGACCTACATCGAGCAGCCAGTAAGGATAATGGAGCAGAAAGAACAAGTGCTGAGGAACAAGACTGTGAAGCTGGTTAGGATCTTAAGGAGAAATCAAAGTGTCGAAGAGTCAACTTGGGAACTTGAAGACACAATGAGGAATGGATATCCCCACTTATTTTCTAATTGATTCTGGGACGGAATCCTTGTTAGAGGGGAAGACTGTAATAACTTGAATTTTTGAGACCTTGTAAAACATTTAATGACGGGAAAAACTTTTGAGCCCACACTATGTAGTGCATGAGAAAATGAGTTTCGGAGTTGATATTACGATTATACGTACTAAATGAGTGTATGTAAACGCTATTAGTTTTCGAAGAAAACGAACTTTAAAAAACGACAGTATTTACGACTCATCGAGGATTATGGGAATCACAATATAATTATGAGATTAAAACCCTACAGATTTATATTAAAGTAGGATAAATAAAAATATAAGGAATAAATACGAAAGGAATTACATTACGAACCATTTACGAGTGAGTATTACGAAGAACGTTTAAGTAACTGAGCGAACGCATAAACGATTAAATAAACGTAACGCACTAACTAAACCATGGTAAGGAAGTAACCATGGTTACTTCATAAAATAGTGAGTTAACCAAAGGATGATCAAGCTATCTAGCAAAATAATGTGCTAAGGAAGCTAAACCTTGTAGTTAGCTTGTAAGCTAGCAAACTACAAAGATTTGTCCTTAAGATTTGCAACCAAGAATCAACCTATATTGCTATACTAGGAGAATAAAATCAATTGCAAAGATAGCACCTCATCTTCCTAGAAGCAACCTAGCAAAGCATCCAAGAGAAACAACCAAGAGTAGTATAAATACCCCTCATCCCAATTGCTTCCATTCGGCAATTTGAAGAAAAAAGGGGAATTCAAATTCAAATCTCCAAGTTCTAGCTCTTGTAAAATCATCCAATTAATTCTCAATCCTCCTAGAAATTAAACTAAGGTAAGAAAATTCTTTCATCTCTTTTTATCAAGGTTTGATGGGTGGAATAAATTCAAGAAACTCACTAGTGCATAGTATGAATAGTAACCTCTCTTTGGTTTCTTGATTTCAATGGTGGTTTTAGGTTCTAAAAATTATACCAAACACTTCCAAGACTCCACCATCCTCAAGAACACATCTCAAGCTTTCAAGAAAGGTAAAAATATTTGGCCCAACTTTATTTAAGATTCATTTTAAGATCCATTTAGTATGTGATAGTAAACCTAGTATAATGAGTGTTATTGGTGAAATCGTGATGATTAAGTTAAATAGATTTAAGGTTAGTTGTTGTTGCCTCAAGAACATAATTTTCTTGAGAGGAGTTTGTGCGTTGATGATGATATGATGATTGTTGGTGGTTGTGTTAAGAGTTAGGGCGTAAACGAAACCCCGATCGTAAACGTAACTCTGTTAAAACCAACAAATCGTAACTTTAAGTTTCTGCAGAAAGTCCCGAAGTCGTAAACTGTAGTTTATTGAAAAATAATCTTTTTTTAGGATATACAATGTTATAAGGATCGTTTAGGCGCTTGAATCGCTTGATTCCGATTTACGGATCAAAAGTTATGGTCGTTTTACTAAAAGTGATTTACGCGACAAAAACTGCTACGAATCACGAATTTTGAAAATATAAAGGATAGACTTAAAGTTTTCATAAATCATGAAATTTTTACAGAGAGTAATTTATTTAGTCTCCTAACTTCCGTAAAAATTTCAAGTAAAAATAATGATTTCTCAATTTTATAAAAATATCGGAGCCGAGACATCGCGAGTAGAAACTGTGAGAATCCATAAGCGGAGCCGACGGCGATAATAAGAATGAACCTAAGATACTTAGGAAAATGAAGTGACCATAATGTGAATATGACTTGAAGGAATGATAAGGGTAGTATAAGTTGAGAGGGTGCATAATAAGTAGCGCATGAGTGCGAGTTGCCGTAAATTAGAACGGAACCTAACGAAATGAAATGTGTTTATGGTTATAGATTTCCGAGCGGAACCTAGAGCATCCTCTACCTCGAGATACCCAGGCAATTTTCCGAACCCAACCCCATTTTTACTGTTGTGTTGTGAAACAATGGTTTTATTATCATTGCATAAATACCATGTTTGCCATGATACGTAGTTGTTGAATTTTCGCATAATATAGCGATGTTGTACGATAAGTATATATCGTGAAATGTTATTTCTCTTTAAGCGTGACGTATTATATAAGACCAAGAGTTGGTCGGAATTTAAGATAAAACCCGGAATTCATTCCGGTGATATTATAGGACAGTTATAAGTCCATAGTAGTACATTTTAAAAGGGACTCATCGTCCACTTATGAAACATTAAAACACCTCGAACTTTTATTAAAAACGATTTCCCAACGATCATATTCCCTCAACTATATTTTATGGTTCGAATAATAAATACTATATACTTATTCCTTATTATGGGAACAGTATACTTCAACATTTATTTATTTCAAACCCGATTAATCACTATAGATTATTAATTATGGAGACACAAACTAGTTGAGGAATATTATTTTAAATATTCTTTTAGAGAGTAAACCCATTCGAGGTTTAATTATTTATCGATTATAATTTAATTATTTTTTATTTATTAAAGGGTTTATTATTGATTTAAAAATCATAGATCCTGATTTAAAATATACATTCTGATTTCAGAATATCATTTGAATAATTTCAGATCGTCGGTGAATATTACCCCGACTTATTTAATATTTTGAATATAGTTTCAAAGAGAAACTTTTCCCCCTTATTAATTATCTGTTGACAACAGTCAACTCACATCCTTAGTACTTCCTCTGAAATTCTCGGAAGTACGTATATACATATATACACACTAATATCTTAGAGAGATAAGCTATTTCTATCAACAAGCAAAACGCTTGGCGAACTTCGATGTGGTTCGAGTTCTCGAGATTGATAGAATTCTTTTAAAGGACAGGGGATGGGTAGACTCTGGTCCTATGTGTGCTAGATGGACTACCAAAGGTACCGCATGCGAAGGTACTCAGTGTATCAGTGTACTCAGGAACTTGTGAAGTATGTGTATACCCGAAAATGGGACACGTAGCCCGAATGCGGAAAGGGTGATAACCGGGATACGAAGGTGTCGTCCTTCTACTAGTAGAAAAGGTTACTATTATCGTATTACGACTGATCATCGTATACGGTGGCTCCAACGAGTGTCCTAATTCTTCCATTTAGAATTGCGATGCAATACCGTAACCCAAGCCTAGGTGCTGGGATTACTATTAAGGTATTCGCAGGATATTAAAATCCCTTAAAGAATTATTTTCATAAGAACGTGTGTATCACCAAGGAAAACTATTTTTGAATAAAACATAATTATCATATATGATGTTATCATACAGTCATTTTCATACTGTACTTTATTATGCTGGGCATTATAGCTCACACTTGTTTTCTTAAATTGACACAACACAACAGTGAATTAAGATGCCTGCCATGAGAACCACATCCAGGAAACGGGTAGGAAATGGCCAGCTGTTCCGTAGAATTTTGGTGTTGTACCACAGGTAGTCAGAATAAGCTGGATTAGTTTTCAGTTGTTTATAGTTTGGCTTATTTATAAGTATGCTTATGTAAGGTAATAAACAAGAAACGTATATTTGGCCGGCGGACTAGCCTTACCTAAAGGTCACTCCCCGGTAAGATTAATTACTTTTGGGTTGTAATAAATATCACTTGATGGTTGACAATTATTCTAGCTATGATGGTTCGTTTCCAAGACAATAACCTGTAAGTGTGTGTGTGTGTGATAAGTGTGGGGTCGTGAAGCGTGAGTATTTATATATTGTAGTGTGAGTTGTGTGAGTTTAGATGGTGTGGCTTCCGAGACTCCTGACCCCGGGTTTTGGGGCGCCACATCCAACCTTCATGTCTTCTTGACTTGTCGATATCTCTCTGAGTTCTCTAGTAGCTTTCATGACTTCTCGATAAGTCATTTGGAGTTCTCGAATGACTTCTCTATAACACTAAATATGTGACTTGTAGAGATCTTGACTTGGAGTATTTTTATCCAAACAGATTTATTCAACTCCAAGCTTCTTCAAAATTCTTCTGAGGCATGATCATCTTGATCTTCTTCCAGATAGAATCCTTAGGCTTGATACTGTTTCAGGAAAAAGACTCCAGTCTGCTCCTTTGCATTTTTACAGGCTTTAAGTGTTACAAGTACAAATACAAACTAAGATAACAATACAACTTGCTTAGGGTTAACAAATTATCTTAGTCTTGTTAAGCTACAGGCGTGTCTTAGACAACAAATATAACAACGGGTGGTTTGTTGAACAAATCCATTCATATGACTATTATGCCCCTACTTAATACCTATATAATATTTATTTCACACTTATTCTCATAACTAATATTTATTAGTTCATTATTAATACCTATATAATACTTATTACTCACAATTAATATATATTAATTGACGTATCATTAATATGCTTCATTATTATGTATTTTATATAAATATTAATGTCAATGTAAAATTTATTTAACTAATCATCATGTGTTAAAATTTATTAATTTTGTCTGATTAGTGTACACATGAATACATATTCATACATATATACATATACACATACATATATATACACATACACGTGCACATGTACTAATTTGAACTAGACTAGGGGATCAAAAGCGAATACTCGAATTGAATACTCGACCGGGTTATAAATTTTTACTCATAAATCACATAAAATAATTCTAACCACATTAATAATGCAAATACATAAAATAATCTCAAAAAATCGACGAATTATACATATTTTCATGTCCGTGCATAATTTAGTAATATTTATTTCATACTTATTCTCTCAATTAACGCATCATTAATATTTATATTTTTAAATCTTGGTGAAATATCAAAAAAGTACTTATTTTGATTTAGAATTATGTTTGAGGAATGGGTCCAAATATACATACTAGCCTAAAACCCGTGCGATGCACGGATTATTTTTAATATTACATAATTTTTTTGAATTTAATTTCAAGTAAAATTTTTAAGTTATGGAACTAATTTATTTGAAATTTTATTAATATGATCTGATAATGCTTATTAATATACACATAGGTGTTTAAGTTAATTATATTACAGTTTTAAAAAATAATGTAATGATTGAAATTTATATTTATATTAATATTTATAAGTGTGTTTAGGGAAGATTATTATATTTAATTAAAAAGAAAAATTTAACTGACATCAATAGTATACGAATTGTCATTAGTCCGTTACCCGCCCAAATCCAACTAACTATATTCAGATTTATGTTAGTTTAATATATTGAACCCGAATCAATGGTAAATTTTTATGTGTCAATGGCATAAAATCTATGTTAGCTTGAGGCTCGCTATATCAATTAAATCCTGCTAATTATACTTACTATTTTGTTTAATTTTATTTTAGTTCGGGGTGATTATAATTTTATTTTAGACCGAATGGATAATATGTATTATTTTGTTTTAGTTTGATGACGTTATATCGACCCCACAAATTTCCTTTCAAATTTTTATTTTTTTATAGTTCAGTCCAATAATATAATATTTTAGCGGGATCACTAATATTTATTATTTTATTTTAGCCCAATTATTCAATCCAACTAACTATATCTAGTTTTTTTTTAGTTTTTTTATTTAAAACTGGATCATTGTTATAATTTTGTTTAGTCAGGCCGGTAGTTTGATGATATTATTTCAACCCCACGAATTCCTTTCAAACTTAATTTTGTTATAGTCTGGTCCAATAATTTATTATTTTTAGCGGGATCAATAATATTTATTATTTAATTTTAACCCGATTCTTCAAATCCAACTAACTATATGTAGTTTGTGTAGCCCGGCCGTGTGAATTTTTTATATTATTTTGTATAATTTTTTTAGCCCGGATGAATAACATGTATTGATTTATTTTAGCCCGACGCAATTATACTAACTAAGGAATCATCTCTATTTTTATTTTATTAAAATAGTTTTGAATATTATAGAAATTGAAAAAATCTCGTAATTATATAAAACCAAACATTTTACACACAGATCTGTAATCAAACTTTTAATATTTCGGCTATTGTGGTTGTATCCCAGTTATCCCACAATCCTAAGTCTACATTATACTTAACAACGGATTAGGTAGACTTTAATTTTATTTTAACATGAATCAATATTGTTAGGAATATGTGTATTAGTTTGATGATAAGTTAAACAAAATACTTAAGTAGAAATCTAGTGTTTGTAGCCTCAACGGATAAGACCATCTTGGCTATCCGTTGAAGGAGTAGCTTTACTTAGCAATAAGTTTAGTATTGTAGCACATTTCATTCTCTGGTTTCAAGTTGTAATTCTTAGATGTTGTAGGAAATTATCAGTCATGTTGACTACTAATGGATATACAAATAGGAGGGCTAATTGTAAATATTTCATGCCTTGTAATTTTGTATGAGTGAAGAAGTATCAACGGATATTGAAGACCTTCAACGGATAAAAAACAAAGCTTCAACGGATGTCTTTAATGCTTCAACGGATAATATCCATCAACGGATAAGTGCTTCAACGGATAAAGCCTCAACGGATAAGGCATCAACGGATGAAAGCTTCAACGGATGCTTGGTTCATTAGCAGTTGATAGTGACAATTCACAAGCTGACAGAGGCACATGGGTTGACAGAGACAAACTGGAATGTGGAAGCCTCTAGGAGGAATCAAGAAAATGCAGCATTCCCATTCTGATGCAAACAAGGAAGTATTCAAAGATTCACAGATTATCCTAGATTGCATTGGATAGAGAAATGAAGAAGAAACATGTGAAGAATCCTTTCAATTGTATTTTACAGTTTTTGTCTTCACTTGTAAACTTAGTGATATATAAACCAAGTAGCAGCTAGTAATTAGATAAGAATTTTCCTGAGCTATTTAGAAATATCAAGAGAGAAAATCATCTAGTTTGTACTAGGAAGCAGCTGTGATTTAATTCTTTGAATCACAGATTTTCTGAAATAACACATCTCTGGTGGAACAACAAATCCACCAGAAAAGTTTTTAAGTTCTTTGTGTTCTTTACATTTGTGTTTGAATATATATCTGTCTGTATCAGCTTCAAGCAATTCACACACATTTGTTCACTTAAACACTTAGCCTTAGAAACTGCTCAAAACTTGTAAAAGTTTTGAGATTTACATTCAACCCCCCTTCTGTAAATCTCATTGTTAGTCCACTGGGAATAACAATTGGTATCAGAGCAAGCTCTTAACATACAAAGAGTTTAAAGATCTATTCTGCTAACATAATGAGTAAAAAGGATATTGGTGTAAAGATTCCAATCCTGGAAAGAGATAACTATCATCACTGGAAGGTGAAGATGCATTTACATCTTCTCTCTTAAGATGAAAGCTACATCAACTGCATTGAGAATGGTCCTCACATCCCACACAAGGTGGCCACAGCTGCTACTGCTACAGTTGCTGTTGGACAATCTATTCACAAGCCAAAGGCTGAATGGACTGTTGAAGATATTGAAGAGGTCCACAAGGACAAGAAATCCATGAACATTCTGTTTAATGGCCTGGATCAAGATATGTTTGACAATGTCATCAACAGCCAAACTGCTAAGGAAATTTGGGATACTGTGCAGCTTATCTGTGAAGGCACTGAGCAAGTTAGAGAAAACAAAATGCAGCTTCTCATTCAACAATATGAATATTTTCATTTTGAAGAAGGAGAATCATTGAATGATACATTCAACAGATTTCAGAAACTATTGAATGGATTAAAGCTGTATGGGAGAGTGTACAAAGTCAAGGACTCCAATTTAAAATTTCTAAGGTCTCTACCAAAGGAATGGAAGCCTATGACTGTTTCTCTAAGAAATTCTCAAGATTATAAGGACTTCACACTTGAAAGATTATATGGAATTTTGAAGACTTATGAACTTGAGATGGAGCAAGATGAGCTGTTGGAAAAGGGAAAGAGAAAAGGAGGATCAGTTGCACTTGTAGCTGACAGTGAAAAAATTGAAGCCAGGAATGAGGAAAAGACAATGCCAAGTCTTAAAATTGGCACAAGCAAATCAGAATCAAGCAAGGGTAAAGAGCAAGTTGCTGAGGATGAAGATAATTCCAGTCAGGATGAATCTGATGATATTGATGAACATCTGGCCTTTCTGTCCAGGAGGTTTGCAAAGATGAAGTTCAGGAAAAACACAAAGTTCACTAAGCCAAACAAAAACATGGTGGACAAATCAAAGTTCAAATGTTACAACTGTGGCATTAGTGGACACTTTGCAAGTGAGTGTAGGAAGCCAAATTGTGAGAAAAAGAAATTTGAGCAAGTTGATTACAAAAAGAAGTATTTTAATTTGCTCAAACAAAAGGAAAGAGCTTTTCTCACTCAAGATGATTGGGCAGCAGATGGGGTAAATGAAGATGATAATGTGGAATATGTCAACCTAGCCCTGATGGCTAATTCTGATGAGAATGAAACTAGTTCATCAAGCAACCAGGTAATTACTACTGATCTCTCTCAGCTTTCTAAACATGAATGCAATGAAGCAATAAATGATATGTCCAATGAATTATATCATTTGCGTGTTTCTCTTAAATCACTAGCTAAAGAAAACACTAGGATCAAAGAAAATAATGTGTTTTTAAGTGATAGGAATGCTGTGTTAGAGAGTCAGGTAATTGAGCTTGAAAAGATTAAACTTAAATACTTGAATGTTGAGAGTGAACTAGAAGAAGCTGTTAAGAAAGTAGAAATTCTTTCTAAACAGTTAGAAAGTGAGCAAGAGGTAATCAAGGCCTGGAAAACATCTAGGGATGTTGGTGTTCAAATTGCTAAGGTTCAGGGAATTGAATCATTCTGTGAGGATGCCTGGAAGAAAAACAAAAAGAAGTTAGAATTAATTGATGGATTGTCAACGGATGTGGAATCAATGGATGATGAAAGTTATCCGTTGAAGGAAGAAAAAGATCATCCGTTGAAGGCTCATCAATTAAAACAGGCAAGTAATAAAAATCTTAATAAGAAGAATGATTTAACTCTCAAGAACTTTGTCAATGAAGGAGCTAGCACATCCAAAGATGTCAGTAAGGTGAATATAGGACACATGACTTTAGATCAGCTGAAAAATAGGCTTAAGTTGGTTGAGGATAAGAAGGAAACTAAAAGAAAATCTAAAAGAAATGGGAAGGTAGGGATTAATAAACATAACAATTACACACCTGATAGGTATGCTCCTAGAAAAAGCTGTGTGCATTATAAAAGTGTTAATCACCTATCTGATAATTGCAAATCTGCTAAAAATGCTCCCATGCCTTCAAATCCCTCCATGCCTAACATGTCTATGTCACCTCTGCATGCTATGCCTGTTATGTCTCATCAGAATCCTCATGCACATCTTGCAAACATGCCATATATTAATAATCCCTATTTTACTGCATTTAGTATGCCTCACATGCCATACAATATGCCTATGTGGAATAACATGTTTGCACAATCTATGCCTTATCAATCAAATGTGCTAAATGATTCTGTGACTAACCCTATACTTCAACCAACCACATCTGAGATCAAGGTTGACCCAAAGTTACCTAAATCAAAAGATGCAGGAGGAATGAAGTCTAGGAAAAAGACTAACAAGGCTGGACCCAAGGAAACTTGGGTACCAAAATCAACTTGATTGATTTTGTTGTGTGCAGGGATAAAGAAGGAATCTATGGTACTTGGACAGTGGTTGTTCAAGACACATGACAGGAGATTTCACCCTGCTCACAGAGTTTAAGGAGAGAGCTGGCCCTAGCATAACCTTTGGAGATGACAGCAAAGGATTCACTATGGGATATGGCTTGATTTCAAAAGGAAATGTCATCATTGATGAAGTTGCATTGGTTGATGGTCTCAAACACAACTTATTGAGCATCAGTCAACTTTGTGACAGAGGGAATACTGTTTCCTTCAATTCTGAAGCCTGTATTGTCACAAGTAAGAAGGACAATAAAGTGGTTCTAACTGGAGTTAGAAAAGGAAATGTGTACCTAGCTGACTTCAACTCTACAGATGCAGAATCCATTACTTGTCTTTTCAGCAAAGCAAGTGCAGTTGAAAGTTGGCTATGGCACAAGAAGCTATCCCATTTGAATTTCAAGATAATGAATGATCTAGTCAAAAAGGACTTAGTTAGAGGAATGCCTCTAGTGGAATTCATAAGGGATGGACTGTGTGATGCTTGTCAGAAAGGAAAGCAAAAGAAAGTATCATTCAGTAAGAAGCTTGAATCTGCAATTGATGAACCATTACAACTGCTACACATGGATCTTTTTGGACCAGTCAATGTATTATCAATTTCAAGGAAAAGATATTGCCTAGTGATTGTTGATGATTTCTCTAAGTTTTCATGGGTCTATTTTCTTGGATCAAAGGATGAAGCTAGTGAAATCATTATCAATCATATCAAGCAAGTCAACAATCATCCTGATTTCAAAGTAAGGAATATTAGGAGTGACAATGGAACTGAGTTCAAGAAACCATAAAGTTGTTCTGTGAAGAAAATGGGATCATGCATGAGTACTCAGCTCCAAGGACTCCACAACAAAATGGTGTGGTGGAAAGGAAGAACAGATCACTAATTGAAGCTGCAAGGACAATGCTTGAAGAGTCAAAACTCCCAACTTACTTTTGGGCTGAGGCTGTTAACTGTGCATGTTACACTCAGAATATTTCTCTAATCAATCAAAAAAAAGGCATGACTCCCTATCAACTATTCAAGAGAAGAAAACCAACTTTAAACTTTCTGCATGTCTTTGGTTGCAAATGTTACATCTTAAGGAATCAATCTGATCACAAAGGGAAGTTTGATGCAAAGGCTGATGAAGGAATATTTGTTGGTTATTCTGCTAGAAAATCTTATAGGGTCTACAATCTAAGAACAAACATTGTCATGGAATCTGTGCATGTTGTGTTTGATGATAAAAAGATTGATGGACTAACAGATGAGGGACATCATGAAGGGCTCAAATTTGATAACATTGAGATATATTGTGATGATAGTGAAGATGAGAATGATGAAGAAGGCATCTCAAGAAGAATTCAGAATCTGCCTTTGGATAATGTACAGACTGCTGCATCCGTTGAAAGTCATAATTCAGCTTCCGTTGAAAGAAGCAATGCAGCATCCGTTGAAAGACAAAGTGCATCATCCGTTGAAGTTCATAATGAAGCATCCGTTGATCACAGTCTGTCAACGGATAATCAATTCACTTCATCAGTTGATAGAGCTCCCAATTCCTTTCAAAGGATCAGCAACTCAGGGGGAGTTTCAACCAATCAACATTCTATCTCACATCATGACAATACTGAGGCAACCTCATCTAGAGCTAATCTACCACCTCAAAGGAAATGGACCAAGAATCACCCTTTTGAACTGATCATTGGTGATGCTACATCTAAAGTGCAAACTAGAAGGGTTACTCAAGATGAATGTCTGTATAGTAGCTTTCTATCACAGGAGGAACCTAAGAGAGTGGAAGAAGCTCTATTGGATCCAGATTGGATTTTAGCAATGCAAGAAGAGCTAAACCAATTTGAGAGAAATAAAGTATGGAAGCTGGTACCCAAGCCAAAGAACAAGAGTTCTATTGACACAAAATGGGTATTCAGAAACAAGATGGATGAAAATGGCATTGTCTTAAGGAATAAAGCCAGATTGGTTGCTAAAGGCTACTCTCAACAAGAGGGAATAGATTTTGATGAAACATTTGCTCCAGTTTCCAAACTTGAAGCCATCAGAATCTTTCTAGCCTATGCAGCTAATGCCAATTTCAAAGTCTATCAAATGGATGTCAAGAGTGCATTTCTAAATGGGGAATTAGAGGAAGAAGTTTATGTAAGCCAACCTCCAGGATTTGAAGATCCAAATTTTCCAGACTATGTGTATTATCTGTTGAAAGCACTCTATGGACTAAAGCAAGCACCTAGAGCCTGGTATGAGACCTTGTCAAAATTCCTTCTAGATAATCACTTCACAAGAGGTACTGTTGACAAAACTCTCTTCTTTAGAAATGTTAATGGCTCTAAAATACTTGTTCAAATTTATGTAGATGATATTATATTTGGATCTACAGATGATAAGCTTTGTAAAAAGTTTGCCAAGTTAATGCAAAGTAAATATGAAATGAGCATGATGGGAGAGCTAACTTATTTTCTTGGTTTACAAGTTAAACAAGTTAGTGATGGAATTTTCATTAGTCAAACTAAATACATTTATGATCTTTTAAAGAAGTTTGACTTAATGGATTGTTCATCTGTAAAAACTCCCATGGCCACTGCCACCAAGCTTGAATTAAACAAGGCTGAAAAGTCTGTGGATATTTCAAGTTATAGAGGCATGGTTGGCTCACTTTTATATTTAACTGCTAGTAGACCTGATATAATGTTTTCTACATGTCTTCGTGCTAGATTTCAAGCTGACCCTAAAGAATCTCACTTAGTGGCTATTAAAAGAATTTTCAGATATCTCAAAGGGACTCCAAATCTAGGAATTTGGTACCCTAGAGAGTCTGGTTTTGATCTAATTGGCTACTCAGATGTAGATTATGCAGGCTGCAAAATAGACAGGAAAAGCACAACTGGTACCTGTCAATTTCTAGGGAACAAGCTTGTGTCATGGTTCAGCAAGAAGCAGAATTCTGTTTCCACATCAACAGCTGAAGCTGAGTACATTGCTGCTGGTAGTTGCTGTGCACAGATACTATGGATGAGGAATCAACTATTTGACTATGGTCTGACTGTTGACAAAATTCTAATATTCTATGATAACACAAGTGCCATTGCCATTACTGAAAATCCAGTGCAGCACTCAAGAACCAAGCACATTGATATTAAGTACCACTTCATTAGGGAACATGTGATGAAAGGTACAGTGGAACTTCATTTTGTTCCAAGTGAAAAGCAGATTGCAGACATATTTACCAAGCCACTTGATGAATCAACATTCACAAGATTAGTAAGTGAGTTAGGTATGCTTAATTATTCATAATTTATGTCATTTATATAATCTGCCTTGAAGCCTGAAATGAATTTGCTGCAAGAACAAAGTTGGCTTTAAGTAAGACTTATCCTATCAACGGATATTCCCTATCCGTTGAAAGCCAAAATTGTTCTATCAACGGATGTTCATTATCCGTTGAAAGACAAATACATTTCTGGTTATTTTATCCTTCAACGGATAAAATGGTGTTGATCATCAACGGATAACTATTTACCTTATCCGTTGAAGTGTCACATCAGTTACTATAAGTGAGTCACAGCCATTGATTCTTTTACTCAACCGTTGATACAGATATACAGTGTTGTATGTATTTGTATTTAAGGTAGTTTTCAGAATTTCTACAGTTTTATTTATTCTTGAACGGCTGTAACTTACTTAAAAGTATCATTTAATCATTTTATTTACGTTTTAATTCAAGAAAGTATAAAAG
This sequence comes from Apium graveolens, assembly GCF_009905375.1. Taxonomy (NCBI): domain Eukaryota; kingdom Viridiplantae; phylum Streptophyta; class Magnoliopsida; order Apiales; family Apiaceae; genus Apium; species Apium graveolens. Next base: position 207,192,112 of record NC_133650.1, on the reverse strand, counting down.
CCCAATTGAACTCTTATTTTCACTTTACGCTTTCTTGCAATTCTTATTCTCCTTCTCTCCCAAAATTCTCAAGTTTTTCTCTGCAACCTCTACTCACAACAATGGCACCAGTAGTCAAAATTATGTCTCAAACAGGATTTGTTTATGAAAAGAATAATTTCGTAGCCTTGATTAAAAAGAATGAAGCCCATTCTGATTATCACAAGATGATGGACTTCATCAAAAACTGCAAACTAAGCTATGCAATGCTGGAAGCCCCAACCATCTACTGTGAGATGATTGAGGAGATTTGGACAACTGCAGAGTTCAACTCCACAGATATGACTATTGCCTTCTCTCTCAAAGGTAAGGACTATTGCATTAACTATGAAGATATACAATCTTGCTTTAAGTTACCTGAGAATAATGCCATGACACCACACACTGATAAAGATGTATCTGCTATGTTAGATTCCATAGGCTATGCTTTTGATTCTGCTAGTTTAGGTAGTATTAGAAGGAAAGGCCTTAGGAAAGAATGGAGTTTTTGTGGAGATGCCTTCATTAAAGTTTTCTCTGGAAAGATTAGCAATTTTGATGCCATAACTTCATCTCTTGTTAATATGCTCTATATGCTAGTTTCTGATAGGTACTTTAATTTTAGCAACTGTGTTATGCTAGAATTAGGTTCCAGATTAGGTAACAAAGCTAATAGACCACATAACATCTACTATGCTAGATTCTTTATGTTATTGGCTAACCATGTTGCTGAAGGATTAGTTATATCAAATGAGAATAATAAACTCAAATGCTGGGCACAAGAGAAAAGGGTCCTTGCAGACCTTTTGAGAATGAACCTCAACAGCCAGGTGTCATTGGTATATTTGCCAATCATGAATGCACCACGGGTAAGTGAGGTAAACACTTCTATAACTCCTACTATTCCCAACCCCATTGTTTCTTTGCCTTCTAGTGTGGCCATGGAATCTGTGTTTTTGTCCAAACAGGTTCCTGCCAAAGCCACCAAAACCAAAGTTTCAAAACTCAAGTCAAAGAAACCTACCTCTGTTGTTTCTCAAAAGACAACAGTTGTAACAACTACCATAAACCCTGAAGGGAGTGAACAGGGTGTGAGTGGTGAGGGGAGGGGTGAACATCAAGAAACCCCCCATGATAAGGTGGGAGAGGTGAGTGGTACCCAAGCCAGCCAAGCCACAGTCTCTCAAAAGACTGTGGTGGTTCAAAAGGAGTCCAACACATCCCTAGTTGCATCCTTCCAAAAGGATGTAACTATTGAAAATAGTCCCCAACCAGGGACACAGAACAAAAGAGGGAGGGACACTGAAGCCACACATTCACCAATTAAAGCCTTTTCAAGGAAGAAGAAGGCCAAGACCCTAGTTTCCACACAAGGGACATACACAGCACAGATACATCCACCTGTATCTGAGCCTTCACAAATTCAGCTTGATGTGATTCCAGCAAATGTGGAATCACAGCCCCATTCTCTCATAATAGAAACACACCAATCATCAAACTTTCCATCACCCTCTCTGGATGTGGATATGATATTCACATCAATTCCTGATTCTCCCTCATTAAAACTCAGGGAGGAGCCCCACTCAAAACCTAATGATCATCATCTTTTAGATGATTTGTTGGATCATCAGCCAATTCTTTCAGATGTAATTGAAGAATCTGTGTTACCTCACTTAAAATCAATTCCCATAGATTCAACAATTATGTCACTTTCTATATCTACATCTTTTCCTTCTTCAACGGATATCTCTCATCCGTTGACAAGTGGTTGTTCTTCAACGGATAAGCTTAACAGCAGTTATCCGTTGATACCATCAGTTTCCACTTCAACGAATACTCCCTATCCGTTGATGGTCTCTACACTCATAATAGAAACAATACCAACTGTAGAGGACATGGCTACTGTACAATCACTTTTAGGTTTGAGGAAAGGGAGTGATCTTTTGAGTGAGAGGTTGGGTTGCTCCCAGGCAAAAGGAGAGGTTGAGAGTCACCATATGCATGCTATTTCTTCCAGCATGGCAAAAGTGAGTGAGGGGAGTGCAACCTTAGAAGGTGAGGGTGAGGGTGTGAAGGTGTGTGTGAGCCAGGGGGAGCCCCTGATGCAAGAAAATAGAGAAAAAGAGAGAAAGGCAGGTACAGAAGCTATAAGGGTGGATCCAGCCATTGCTAGTGAGTCAATGAAAGTGGATGATGCAGAAAAGGAAAGACAATTTCAGCAACATTTCAAAGCTGCAATTGATAACATTTCCTTGGATGCTGACACTTTTACTCATCCTATTTCAGCCTATCAATTATTGGCTGCTCGGGGCAATGTGGAGGCAGAATAGACATTACACATTGTACACACTTCAGAATCTCTTCTCAGAGACAAAGCTGCTGTTAACAGGCTGCCTTCTCAAGCTGGTGAGCCATCTGAAGAATTTGGAGTAAATTCTAATGATGATGACTCTAATTCTTTGGATGAGAGCATGAACTTAGGGGGAGTAGCAGGCCCAAGTTCTGTTCCTGATATTCCTGAATGGGCATGGGCAAAAGCCTCAACACCAAGAGAGTTTAGTGTCACTTTGATTAGACAAGTCATGACAATTCAGAAGGCCCTTCAGGAGACTACAGATGCTGGTACCAAGGCAATTCTTCAAGCTCATCTGGAATCTCTGCATCTCTTGCAGTTGCAGCATTTCCAACAAAATCTAAGTATGGATGAGCTCAAACAGGACATTGCTGATCTGAAATCCTACAATGCTGAGAAGTTGGATTCAGTCATACCTTATGGTACTATGCAAGATTTGTTGGGGAGACTGAGGAAAGAATCTGATGCTGACAAGAGACTGGCCAGATTGGAAAACAGGGTTAAAATCATTGAAGATTCTATGGTCACAATTCTTCAGAATCAACAAACTCAAACAAATCTACTCATGCAGCTGGCCAATGCACAAGGCTTGACTCCTACCCTTGATGATAACAAAAAGGGGGAGAATAAAGGGAAAGGGGAAGGAGAGCCATCAACAACAGTTCAAATTTCTCAAGTGCTAGTTCCTGTCATCACCACTTCTCCAATTATTCAAATCAAAGGAAAGCTTGATGGAATTGATCTAATCCAGATAGCAGCAGCTGAATTGCAAGTCAAAGAGCAAAGGAAGAAGATTGATGAAAAGATGCAACAAATATTTGGTTCTACAACTTCTCAATCACAATCTGTGAAGCACAGCACAAAAGTGGAATCAATTATTATGGAACTCAAGCCAGTAGGGAGGAATAAGGTTGGAGAGACCTCTTCCAAGGATTTGAAACCTATGGTTCTCAAGCCCAACAACAGATCCAATAAGGACTCTACAAAGAATCCTCTGAAAGAAGTGGATTTTCCTCTTCCAAAGGCTGATGAGGACAAGCTTTTGGGTAGAAGTATCTCATATCTCAAAGAGACCATGGATGTGGCTGTAAGGAGAAACATGGCTATTATCTTCAGAGAGGGAAAGAGCATATGTGTGTTGCAAGGACATCCCAAATTCTCAATAGGCAAGAGGGAAGAAACCAGAAGGTTGAAGGAAGAAGCCAAACAGCTAAAGGCTGACAAAAGAGCACAAGCAAAGCTTGAAAAACAGCTAAAGTCAAGTCAGGCTGAAGAACAGAAAGAAATTGAAGACAAAAGTGAAGATGAAGCTATGGGGGACATGGTTGGTACTGAGATGGAGGAAAGAAGTAAGGGAAGAGAAGAATGGCAGAAAGGGAACAGAAAGAAGGTCAATGCAAAGAGAAAAATGGCAGATAAGACTGAAGAAACCCAATCAATATCCAAACCACTACCCTCTATTCCTGAACCCATTGTGTCTGACCCCTTCATGAACATTCATGGTGAAACAATCATTCCCAAGGAGGAACCAATTGATTGGGACACCATCAAATTGCCCACCTTCCTAACCTCTTCTCCACCATCAAAGAAGCAGAAAAGAAGAATCAAATCAACACCCTCTAGAGCCTCAATCAAATTCACACAGAAGCCTAAGCCTAAACCTCAAGCCTCTCTAAAGATGATTATGTTCACATCTGTGACATAAAAGAATTTTCAGACATTGAACTCTATCTGGATGAGCTGGAGGAAGTAAGGGGAATAGCTGCCTACAGATAGCTACCAGAAAGACTAGTGTTCAAATACAAAGGAGATGGGGAAAGAACCTGGCCTCTTTAAAGAATTTTGAATGAAGGTTACTCTACCTTGATTAGAGTCTACTCAGCCATACAAAGGGATTCTAGCTTTACCAGGACTGCCAAGACTGAGATTCTCAACAAGATTGCCAACATAAGGAAAACTTGGAGGGAGCCCAATGCTTTGCCTAGAACTTTACTCATTCAAGAAAGAGGAATTACAATTCACAAATCACCTCATTGGTTGATGGAGTTCAGAGACAACAAAGGAGTCAGAAGATTTTTCAGAATTGAAAATCAGCTCAAGATTGCTAGTAATGAAACTCTCAAGGATATGCAATCTAAGTTAGACATCAATGAAGAAGATGAAGCTGAATTCTACAGACAACTTCAACTTCAAATAGAGGAGAATGACAGGAGGCTAGGAAAGAAAACAAGGAATCAAAGGAAAAGAAACTAATCTGCTCAGGCTAAAGGAGCATCCTTGGAAACAATGTAATTCTTCAATACCATCTCAGTATATACATTTTTGTAGCACTTTTTGAAATTCTGCTTTATTACAGTTTATATATTTGTCAAGTGTTTTGTTATCATCAAGCTAAACCCAAATTTATGCCAACAGTTCTAGTAGACATAAATAGGGGGAGATTGTTAGGAATATGTGTATTAGTTTGATGATAAGTTAAATAAAACACTTAAGTAGAAATCTAGTATTTGTAGCCTCAACGGATAAGGCCATCTTGGCTATCCGTTGAAGGAGTAGCTTTACTTAGCAATAAGTTTAGTATTGTAGCACATTTCATTCTCTGGTTTCAAGTTGTAATTCTTAGATGTTGTAGGAAATTATCAGTCATGTTGACTACTAATGGATATACAAATAGGAGGGCTAATTATAAATATTTCATGCCTTGTAATTTTGTATGAGTGAAGAAGTATCAACGGATATTGAAGACCTTCAACGGATAAGAAACAAAGCTTCAACGGATGTCTCTAATGCTTCAACGGATAATATCCATCAACGGATAAGTGCTTCAACGGATAAAGCCTCAATGGATAAGGCATCAACGGATGAAAGCTTCAACGGATGCTTGGTTCATTAGCAGTTGATAGTGACAATTCACAAGCTGACAGAGGCACATGGGTTGACAGAGACAAACTGGAATGTGGAAGCCTCTAGGAGGAATCAAGAAAATGCAGCATTCCCATTCTGATGCAAACAAGGAAGTATTCAAAGATTCACAAATTATCCTAGATTGCATTGGATAGAGAAATGAAGAAGAAACATGTGAAGAATCCTTTCAATTGTATTTTACAGTTTTTGTCTTCACTTATAAACTTGGTGATATATAAACCAAGTAGCAGCTAGTAATTAGATAAGAATTTTCCTGAGCTGTTTAGAAATATCAAGAGAGAAAATCATCTAGTTTGTACTAGGAATCAGCTGTGATTTAATTCTTTGAATCACAGATTTTCTGAAATAACACATCTCTGGTGAAACAACAAATCCACCAGAAAAGTTTTTAAGTTCTTTGTGTTCTTTACATTTGTGTTTGAATATATATCTGTCTGTATCAGCTTCAAGCAATTCACACATATTTGTTCACTTAAACACTTAGCCTTAGAAACTGCTCAAAACTTGAAAAAGTTTTGAGATTTACATTCAACCCCCCTTCTGTAAATCTCATTGTTAGTCCACTAGGAATAACAAATATCATAAGAATTACCTTTAGTTTGAATTTTATGTTAGTTTTAGCGTAGACCAATAATATACATTATTTTGTTTTAGCCTTAGTCCCGTTATATCAACCATCTAATTACATTTAGTTTGTTTTTAATTTAATTTTAGCTCTAATTAAATATTATTTTACTTTAAGCCGAATAGATAATATATTTTATTTTATTCTCATGACATTATATCGACCAACGCATTATATTGTAGCCCGGTTTGATAAAAAATTTGGTTTAATTATCAAGTAGGTCATTTACTGCATCCAAATGGATCAAGTGAGTCACCGATTACAAAATTGACTCAAATGAGTCACTCAATTGAAAATTTGTATCAAAAATATCGCTCTATAATTAGTTGAAATTCTTAAAAGTATTATATTGAGTTCCACATATTTTTTATGAATGATATTACATCCAAATGAAATATTCTGAGTTCTAGTATTTTAGATAATATTTTTTTATTTTTAAAATTTATCTAATATTTATTTTTATTTAAATCAAATAAAATAATCAAAAAATTAAAAATAAATATTTGATAAAATTTTAAAAATCTAACAATATTATCTAAAATAGTTAAACTCGGAACCTTTCATTTGGATGTAATATCATTCCTAAAAAATGTGTGAAACTCAATATTTAATACTTTTAAGAATTTCGACTAAAGCTAGAGTGATATTTTTTATACAAATTTTTAAATGAGTGACTCATTTGAGTCAGTTTTTAATCAGTGACTCACTTTATACATTTGGATGCAATAAGTGTGACGCCCTCAATCTTGGGGTTAGGAAATGAGGACCCACACACCTTTATTCCGATAATTAAATATGCATAAACCCTGATTAAATACTAACAGGATCAAACAGGATAAAGTATGAGACAAGATTACAACTACCAATCATAAAATATAACTTACAACCCCAAAATATTATTAAATAAACATAATCGATTTCGGCTGGGAACCGACAGATAACCCATTGTATCTTTACAACTTTCCTTCTAAGCGCTTGCTCACTCAAAAATACCACTACCTGCTCTGGCAACCGGAATCCCTCAACACGATAGGGACCACCAGGTACGCTCTTACGAGCAGTGCACCTAAGCCTGGCCATCTTCTTGCTTAACTGCCATGGTTAGATTAAAACAAAACATATGAGTATAAAACTCAGCAAGTAACTATAAAGCAGTTCTACGATATCAAATCTATAATATACTTTACCAAACTCAGGGCATTCTACTTTATTTGTTCTAGGTGGCAGATTTCCAGCTTTTGGTTAAGGAAAGGTTATGAAGGAAAAATGTGGGGCTTTCAAGGAACAAGGCTCAACGCATGATGAAAGCCGACATTCATCACAAATCATTAAAGGATCATATTAGATCTTTTAGGAAGAGGAAAGAAACAGTATTTCACTATATGGAATCAATCATATGATCAACAGATTAAAATCAGGGTTCTCGAGCTTTAAGATTTACATTAACACAATCAACTCTTTTCAAAACAATATAAACCTTTTTCATTTTCAAGAATCAATTTACTGAACAGAAAGTTTCAGTTTCCTTTTTAAATAATCAATTAGAACCCTTGATTGGATCACTTTATCTTTCCATTTCATTATAATACGGGTGATCAGCCCGTACCGACCTCCATCCGGTCTTTAAGGTACCAATCGCCATAATTTCAGCCTTAAGTTAGACTAGCCCCGCTAGCCTCTTACCATGACTGGACTAGTCCCACTAGCCTTTTACGTCCCAATCTAATCCATCAGGAATTCGTTTGAAAAACCTTGAGTTGGAAAATAGATTTTCTAAATTCATTTTATCATTACCAGGAATATGAAATCATTCGGACTCTTTCGAGTCGAAACTCATTCTTAAGTCAAAATTTCAAGAAAACAAAGCTTAGGGAGTGATTCAAGGATCAACAAGGAACAACTCTTAAGGATTTTGAATCAAGGATAACAGGGTACTTAAATTAGAAGGATCAATATCTATTTCAGGGAGCAGTAGGAAATATGGTGATCAAGAAATAAGGTATCATTACAAAGAGGTTAGCAAAGGTAGTTATAGGGTTTATAAGAGTTCATGGCTTAACAAATAACTTGAACAGAAAAGACAGGTTACCAACGGGTTGAATCAGTAAGCTTATAAATAACAGTTTATCAAGATCAAAATGGGATATCTCAAATCATTAACAGTTCCATACTCTATATGGTATGAATAATAACCTCTCTATAACTATTTTCACAAGTAATGAGAGTTACTTGCCTGAATTTGCTTTCCTGAAGGTTGAACTACTACCACCTAGTATACCTTTTCCTTTCCTAGCCTGAATGCCCTCACTCTCCGAATCTACAATAAAACTAAAATCTTAATCAGTTCTCAACTCTCGTTCCTAGATCGATCACTCAATACGATAGCTCGATTATACCCTTGACTCGAGTATACGAATATAGCTTATACACATAAGTACATAGCACATCACACGTCATATATTTTACTCTTAACCTTTACACCTTTATATACTCGACCATCGTCTTATAAACATCCTTATCTTATTTCGAAGTCAAATCGTACTTTATATTAGTACACATAGCTCTTTTTAGTAGAAATTCTTATACGAATAAACAAACGGCAAAACTTGCAGTATCGACCCTAAAGTCATCTTTAAGCCAACAAGACAACCATAGATAATACAAATCAATCATCCCATTTCTTTATACTTTAATTCGAACCAAATATAGCCAATTAAGCAAAAAATCTCACATACAATCGTTAAATAATCTTTATGATCAAATCAAGCATTTAATTTAGAATTGACCCCCTTTAAGTACTATAAACCATTCGGTCTTACACATAAAACACAATCACGTATACTCAAATTCATTTTTATATAATCAAACACAATAAACTCCTTTAGTAAGCATATTACAAGGGTCTTTCCGCAATTACGCTTCATTCTTTTAGTCCAAAATCCGAATCATATTCATTTAAGAATGAAAATTCAACATCCTCTTTTAATTATCAAATTCGAACACAAGCATATTCCAATCAATGTCATGCAACCAAGTTCTTATTAGTAATTAGCATATATTCCCACAAAAGTCCAATTAATTTCCCTTTTAACCATATGACCCATCCGGGTTTTTCAATAAATCATACATGCAAGGATCAATTTTTGACATGCAAAGTCTTATATCACATTTCCAACTTGTTTTGAACCTTAACTTAGTCATTCAATTCATTTTCATCAAGATTTCCGAAACACAAAAACATCACCTAGTGACTCCAACCTTAATCAAATTATTCAATCAACATACATGCATTACTTAATCATCAAATCAATCTCTTCTAAACCCATTTTTCATTCGGCTAAATCATGATTTACAATCTCAAGGATCAAACAATGACATGCACTACTTGTTCTTCTTGAAACTAACATGCAATCACTTTCTTCACTAATTAAGCTTAGTTTATACTAAGATCAAGCCATCAAATCTAATTCCCCTTTTTATTAGTACAAAGCTGAATTATAAACCCAACATGCAACCTTAAATTTTGATTTCCTAAACATCAAATGACTTACACCCACCTCAATAATCAAAACAATCCATTTTCAATCACATACTCAAATTTCAAAGGAAATACCAAAAACCCTTTTTGAACTTTCAAGAAGCAAAACATGCAAGGCTTAAAAATCATATTAACAAATCATTAAAATTCCACGGGCTCTCCTTGGATCATAGCCGGTGGTGTTCGAACTTAAGAGAGCCCGCAACGGGTCTCCTCTTGAGTTTTAAACCACAAAATCTTCTTGAATTTACTCTTATGATCTTGTATCAAGAAATCAATTTCCTTGAACACAACCATAGAGATGATTACCAAAACACTTACACAAATACTCACATGCAAATGGAACTTGAGAAGTATACCAAAAATAGAAACTATAGAGGGCAATATCTTTGAGTTTGAGTGAAGATTGGGTGTTGCATGCAAGAGAGAGAAAAGAGAGATGGAGGGAGCCGAGCGAGAGAGTGAGAGTGTGAGAGAGAGAGTGAGAGAGAAAAGAAAATGAGGGAGAGGGGGGAAGGGTGCTCACGGGAAAAGAAAGAAAGAAAGGGGGTGTTTATATGGTATTAGGGCCAAGGGCATTTTACTAATCTACTAAATCCCTTTTATGCTTATTTGATCCTTTCTTTTTACTCAAATACAATAAAAATCAAATATAAAAATCTCTCTCGGAAAGTCGAAAATTATTGCAAATGATAATTTTAATACCTAGATCTCGAAATTAGCTTTCCAACCATTACTCATAATAATCTTTTGAGCGAACGGTGATTTTATATAATTTTCGCAAGTTCGTGCTAGTAATAGCATTTTAGCACATAAAAATCAATTTAAAATGCAACGACCAACAAATAAATCTGTCCACCATTTTTAAAAAGTCTCTTGGACTATTATGACAATAACAGAACAAATCCCATGTTTTTATCTTACTCAAATAATTTTATAAAAATGCACGAAGGTTAAATAAACCTTTATTTATATCAAATAATTCATTTAAATTCATAAAAATGTCACAGAGCACATATTCATGCACACAGACAAGAAATCACACATATACGAACATATAACAACTCAGGTCTGATCAGAGAATTTGTCCTTCTTTAATCTTTATCCTTTTCTATGCGTACCGGGTCACGTTCAGCCTGACGGCCCGACGCTCAGCATTTTGATTACGCTTCTCATTAACATTATCGACCGACACGTCACTTAGGACGAAATACTTTATTTAAACATTCATCTCACTCAATCACACATAATTCACAATTTATATTCTTTAAATCCTTATTAGGACGGGTTCCATTCTACCTGACGGCCCGACAACACAGCTTAACTCCTAAGCTGACTCTTTAAATTGGAACAATTTTACTTACGCTCCTATATTCTAATATACAGTAAAGACAATTAATCAACACTTAATCACATTGTTATAATCACATCACATAAAACATACTTTATTGACTTAATTATGTCACAAAATTCTCAATCATCACAATCTACCCTCCTTAAAAGGATTCTGTCCCCAGAATCTAATCTAAGCAAATAGATGGGGATACTTTTCTTTCATTTCGCTTTCTAATTCCCAAGTCGATTCTTCAACTAATGGATTTCTCCATAACACTCCAACTAGAGGTACAACTTTATTTCTGAGTGTCCTCTCTTTTCGGTCCAAAATTCGAACTGGTTGTTCCACATAAGACAAATCTGGTTGGATCTCCACTGGTTTCAACTCGATCACATGGCTCACATCAGCATTATACTTCTTCATAAGAGATACATGAAATACATTGTGCTGATGTTGCATTTGTGGAGGTAGCGCCAACTTATATGCCACATTCCCAACTCATCGCAGTACTTCAAATGGTCCAATATACCTAGGACTCAACTTCCCTTTCTTTCAGAATAGGGTTAAACCCTTCCAAGGAGATATCTTTAATAAGACTTTGTCTCCAGATTCGAATTGCACATCTTTTCGTTCTTGATTTGCGTACTTTGCTTGTCGATCTTGAGCTGCAATTAATCTCTTCCGAATCATTTCTACCTTTTCCTTCGTTTGTTGAACTAGCTCTGGGCCAATTAATTTGCGCTCACCAACTTCATCCCAATACGTAGGGGACCTACATTTTCTTCCATACAACGCTTCATAAGGCGGCATGCCAATACTCGCATGATAACTGTTATTGTAGGAAAACTCAATTAACGGCAGATGATCGTCCCAATTTCCTTTGAAATCTATTGCGCAGGTTCGCAACATATCTTTAATTGTCTGAATTGTCCTTTCACTTTGTCCGTCTGTCTATGGATGATATTCCCTACTCATTTTCAACTTAGTTCCCAAATGATCATGGAATTGTCGCCAAAATCTCGAGTTAAACCTTGGATCTCTATCAGACACGATAGATACAGGGATTCCGTGACGCATCACAATCTCATCCAAATACAGTTTGACCAACTTTTCCAACGAAAATCTTTCATTTATTGGCAAGAAGTGTGCTGACTTTGTCAACCGATCAATTACCACCCAAATCGCATCATGATTAGACTTGGTTTTAGGTACTTCTACCACGAAATCCATCGCTATATGTTCCCATTTCCATTATGGTATATCCAGTGGCTGAAGCAATCTGCTTGGCCTTTGATGTTCCGCTTTGACTCTTTGACACGTATAACACTTACTTATCAATTCCACAATTTCCTTTTTCATATTCGGCCACCAATAACTCTCTTTTAAATCCTGGTACATTTTCGTACTTTCAGGGTGAATTGAAAATCTTGAGTTATGCGCTTCTTGCAAAATCTCGTGCTTTAGTTCCTCAACATTAGGTATCCAAATACGTGAGTTAACACGGTACATTCCTTTTACATCCTTTTGAGCTTTAATTTCTTCTCCTGTCAACTTATCCTTTTCGCAATTCATCACTTGCTCTTGACAACATCCAATCTTTTCCAAAATTTCGGGTTGAAATGACATCGCATATACAGCTTCACCTCCAAACTCTGGAGTCTTCACTTCTATTTCCATCTTTTCAAAATCCTTGATCAATTCTTCTGATGACGTTAACATATTCAACCTTTCCTTGTGACTTAAAGCGTCTGCCACCACATTTGCCTTTCTAGGATGATAGTTTATCGCACAATCATAATCTTTGATCAATTCCAACCACCTTCTTTGTCTCATATTCAATTCCTTTTGAGTGAAGATATACTTTAAACTCTTATGGTCTGTATAAATCTCACACTTTTCTACGTATAAATAATGCCTCCAAATCTTAAGGGCAAACATAATAGCTGCCAATTCCAAATCATCCGTTGGATACTTCTGCTCGTGCGGCTTAAGTTGCTTTGACGCGTATGCTATTACCTTTCCATGTTGCATTAACACACATCCAAGTCCTTTATATGAAGCATCACTGAATATCACAAATTCCCCTTTTTCATCTGGTAATACCAATACTGGGGCGGTTACCAGACTCTTCTTTAACTCTTGAAAACTTTCCTCGCACTTTTCCATCCATACAAACTTCTCGTTCTTCCTTGTTAACTTCGTTAATGGGACAGCAATCTTAGAAAAATCTTGCACAAACCTCCTGTAATATCCGGCTAATCCCAGAAAACTTCTAACTTCCGTAGGAGTCTTGGGTCTTTCCCAATTCATTACAGCTTCTATCTTGGTTGGGTCCACTTTGATTCCTTCTTTATTAACTACATGTCCAAGTAATTGCACTTCTTTTAGCCAAAATTCACACTTCGAAAACTTAGCGTACAGCTTTTCTTTCCTCAGAGTTTCCAAAGAAATTCTCAAATGCTCCTTATGATCTTCTTCCATCTTGGAGTAAATCAGTATATCATCAATAAACACAATAACGAACTTATCCAAATATTGCTTGAACACTCTGTTCATAAGATCCATAAATGCGGCTGGCACATTCGTCAAGCCAAATGCCATTACCAAAAACTTATAGTGCCCATATCTCGTTTGAAATGCAGTCTTGGGTATATCTTCCGCTTTAATCTTTAATTGATGATACCGAGATCTTAAATCAATCTTGGAGAAACACGAAGCTCCTTTTAGCTGATCAAACAAGTTATCGATCCGCGGTAGAGGGTACTTATTCTTAATCGTTAATTTATTCAATTCGCGATAATCAATGCACAACCTCATACTTCCATCCTTTTTCTTTACAAACAACACCGGTGCGCCCCACGGGGATACACTCGGTCGGATTACTCCTTTGTCCAAAAATTCTTGCAACTGAACTGCCAATTCCTTCATCTCAACTAGTGCCATGCGATAGGGAGCTTTCGATACTGGTTCCGTTCCAGGAGCCAAATCAATCATAAACTCGATCTCTCTATCTGGAGGTAGTCCAGGTAATTCATCAGGATACACATCCGGAAAATCTCTCACTATTGGAATATCCTCGATCCTTACGGATTCTTTCTCCACGTCCATGACATGAGCCAAATAAACTTCGCATCATTGACGTATTAATCTTCTTGTCTCAATAGCCGTTAGGAATTTCTTCTCTTGCCTCTTTCCTTTGAATACCACTTCTTCACCATCCTTGGTTCTTAACTTCACCTTCTTACTTTTATAATCTATTTGCGCTTCATGGTTTGACAACCAATCTATTCCTAGTATAACCTCAAATTCTCCTAACTTAAAGGGAATTAAGTCAGCAGAAAAGTGCCGACCTTCTATAGCCACATCACAATCGGGACAAACTTTGCTAGCAATAACTTTCTCTTGATTTGCTACCTCTATAATCAAATTAGGTTCTAGAGGGTATGCAACACAATTTAACTTATCTAGAATACTTTCATAAATAAAAGATCTAGTTGCTCCAGAATCCATCAATACTTTTACTTCTACTGAGTTAATAACAAGCATACATGCTACCACGTCCACATCTTGCACCGCATCTTTCATTGTCATATTAAAGGTTCTAGCTCTGGGTTGAGCTGATGGTGCTGGGAGAGACGGCGGTCCAGCAATCCCAAGAACATTGGCCTTCTGAACAAGATCCTTGCAATTCCTGGCCATATGGCCCACTTTACCACACTTGAAACAAGCCAAATCAGGCTTCCTCGCTCCACTTGGGCATTCTGAAGAGTAATGCCCCTTCTAGTTGCATTTAAAACATGTCACATCCAACTTATTACACCTTCCCGAGTGTCTCTTTCCACAATTCTTGCATTCCTGAATCTGAGGTCTGTTATCCTTCCCCGGTTGTCCAGCTTTCTGGAAACAGTTCTTCTGAGCTCCATTACCGGGTTTAAACTTCTGAAACTTTTGGTTCTGACCTCCACCATTCTTTCCAAACTTTCCTCTAAACTTTGAACTCCCTTGCTCTTTCTCCGAGCTTTCGAATTTCCTTTTTCTTCCTTCATTTTCTCTCCTCGCAGCTTCACGCTCACCTTCCACTATCATTGCATTTTGAACCAAGGCAGTATAATTCTTGATCTCCAACAATGCTACTTGACTCCTAACCCACAGCTTAAGTCCCTGTTGGAACCTCTTAGCCTTCTTTGCCTCCGTATTCACATATTCAGGTATGAATCTAGACAACTCCGAGAACTTCACTTCATACTCCGCTATTGACATATCCTCTTGTCTAAGGTCCAGAAATTTCATTTCCAATTGATCTTGAATATAGCTCGACAAATACTTCTCCAGAAACATTTCAGTGAACTTCTCCCATGTTAAGTCCTTACCTTCCAACAATGCCTTCGAAGACTCCCACCAGAAACTTGCTTCATCTTTAAGGTAATAACTCGCATACTGAGCTTTCTTGTCGTCATTAACTTCTGCTAACTCAAAAGCTTTTTTCATTTCTCTCAACCACGACTGAGCTTTAATCGGGTCTGGCAAACCTAAGAACTCTGGGGGATGAACAGATTGAAAGTGTTTGAAGTTTCCAACTTTAGGGGCCACAGGTTGTTGCAAAAGCTGAGCAAGTTTGCTCATCATGGTGGTTTATGGGTTTACTTCTGGGTCTTGGGTTGGAATTTCTTCTTCTTGGTGATCTGGTGAGTTGGCCATTTCTTATAAACCTGATTGAGCAATTATTTAGCAATATGATAGCATGGCATATATAACAACATTTTCTATAAAATCTCCCTTGCGGGTTTTAAGCTTTACCCAATTTTGCACATGCAATCCTATTACTACATAATTCTCATATCAGTATTGTTTTATCATGGCACAGGTATTACAAATTTTAAATATGGTTGTATGGAAACATGATATTTAGAATAGTTTATGAGATATTTTAGGGTGCACAATGGAAAACAAGACAAAGGATTTATTTAAACAAAGGGTATATAAAGGATAGTCTGGCTATCACAAGTTCTGAAATAAGGTACAATAATATAGCAGGGTTAAACAGAGGAAAAACTGGAAAATATCCCCCTATCTACCCCTAACTTCTAAAAACTACTGCTACAACATAGTCCTGAAAAATAACATGATAAATGAAAAAGGGATCCTGGCATCTAACCAAGTATCCCAAAGCCTACCGGCGCTGAAAAACAACAATCTACGGGCTCAACCAACAGTCCCGTCTAATCATCCAGAATCTCTCTCAACACAACCAGCATCCAGCGAATGATCTTATGCAGTCTCCGGGCCTCAGCATCAGCATCACTAGTGGATGGTACCTCATCTAATCTCCTCCTGGCAACCTGCTCCACCATCTTCACCCGAACTCGCCACTCATCATCCATAACTGAAGCACTCTGCCTAGACTCTCAGGCTAGCCTATCCACCAAAGCTCCCAACTCAGGAATGCGGGAGTACACAAAGTCTCGGTCCTGGGCTAACTTGCCACCAACACTGACAGGTACAGTCTTAGGCATCTCAGACTCTGGCTCAGGGGCATGGGTCTCAAAATCTGGCCTCAAGGGTGAAATCTGCATAGGGATCTCACTACTCTCAGAAGGGTCCTCCTCTGGGTCTGAATTAACATACACAGGCTCCTCTGGAGAGGGTGGAATGGGGTCCACTGGGGTACCAGTCAAACTAATCTCTGAATCTGAGTCACTACCACTACTGGGATCCTGAGAGAAAACACAAAACAGCAGCCAAGAAACAATGTTAGGGTTAAAGCTTCCAGTTAACTCACACCCTAACCCTAGTTTCCACTTTAACTGATATACACTTTCCTTAGACTATACCTAATAGTCTAATTCAACTCTATATGAGTAGAACTCTCTCACGATATAGATATATACCTAAAATACCCCTTTTTTATTCCTAACTTGTCTCAGGGACTAGATCATGTAGCTCTGATACCAACTTGTGACGCCCTCAATCTCGGGGTTAGGAAATGAGGACCCACACACCTTTATTCTAATAATTAAATATGCATAAATCCCGATTAACTACTAACAGGATCAAACAGGATAAAGTATGAGACAAGATTACAACTACCAATCATAAAATATAACTTACAACCCCAAAATATTATTAAATAAACATAATCGATTCCGGTTGGTAACCGACAGATAACCCATTGTATCATTACAACTTTCTTTCTAAGCGTTTGCTCACTCAAAAATACCACTACCTGCTCTGGCAACCGGAAGCCCTCAACACGATAGGGACCACCAGGTACGCTCTTACGAGCAGTGCGCCTAAGCCTGGCCATCTTCTTGCTTAACTGCCATGGTTAGATTAAAACAAAATATATGAGTATAAAACTCAGCAAGTAACTATAAAGCAGTTCTACGATATCAAATCTACAATATACTTTACCAAACTCAGGGCTTTATTTGTTCTAGGTGGCAGATTTCCAGCTTTTGGTTAAGGAAAGGTTATGAAGGAAAAATGCGGGGCTTTCAAGGAACAAGGCTCAACGCATGATGAAAGCCGACATTTATCACAAATCATTAAAGGATCAGATTAGATCTTTTAGGAAGAGGAAAGAAACAGTATTTCACTATATGGAATCAATCATATGATCAACAGATTAAAATCAGGGTTCTCGAGCTTTAAGCTTTACATTAACACAATCAACTCTTTTCAAAACAATATAAACCATTTTCATTTTCAAGAATCAATTTACTGAACAGAAAGTTTCAGTTTCCTTTTTAAATAATCAATTAGAACCCTTGATTGGATCACTTTATCTTTCCATTTCATTATAATACGGGTGATCAGCCCGTACCGACCTCCATCCGGTCTTTAAGGTACCAATCGGCATAATTTTAGCCTTAAGTTGGACTAGCCCCGCTAGCCTCTTACCATGACTGGACTAGTCCCACTAGCCTCTTACGTCCCAATCCAATCCATCAGGAATTCATTTGGAAAACCTTGAGTTGGAAATAGATTTTCTAAATTTATTTTATCATTACCAGGAATATGAAATCATTCGGACTCT
This sequence comes from Apium graveolens, assembly GCF_009905375.1. Lineage (NCBI taxonomy): Eukaryota > Viridiplantae > Streptophyta > Magnoliopsida > Apiales > Apiaceae > Apium > Apium graveolens. The sequence continues at coordinate 207,174,281 of NC_133650.1, read as the reverse complement.
TTCGAATCGAAACTCATTCGTAAGTCAAAATTTCAAGAAAAGAAAGCTTAGGGAGTGATTCAAGGATCAACAAGGAACAACTCTTAAGGATTTTGAATCAAGGATAACAGGGTACTTAAATTAGAAGGATCAATATCTATTACAGGGATCAGTAGGAAATATGGTGATCAAGAAATAAGGTATCATTACAAAGAGGTTAGCAAAGGTAGTTATAGGGTTTATAACAGTTCATGGCTTAACAAATAAGTTGAGCAGAAAAGACAGGTTACCAACGGGTTGAATCAGTAAGCTTAAAAATAACAGTTTATCGAGATCAAAACTAGATATCTCAAATCGTTAACAGTTCCATACTCTACATGGTATGAACAATAACCTCTCTATAACTATTTTCACAAGAAATGAGAGTTACTTGCCTGAATTTGCTTTCCTGAAGGTTGAACTACTGCTACCTAGTATACCCTTTCCTTTCCTAGCCTGAATGCCCTCATGCTCCGAATCTACAATAAAACCAAAATCTTAATCAGTTCTCAACTCTCGTTCCTAGAACGATCACTCAATACGATAGCTCGATTATACCCTTGACTCGAGTATACGAATATAGCTTATACACATAAGCACATAGCACATCACACGTCATATATTTTACTCTTAACCTTTACACCTTTATATACTCGACCATCGTCTTATAAACATCCTTATCTTATTTCAAAGTCAAATTGTACTTTATATTAGTACACATAGCTCTTTTTAGTAGAAATTCTTATACGAATAAACAAACGGCAAAACTTGCAGTATCGACCCTAAAGTCATCTTTAAGCCAACAAGACAACCATAGATAATACAAATCAATCATCCCATTTATTTATACTTTAATTCAAATATAGCCAATTAAGCTAAAAATCTCACATACAATCCTTAATTAATCTTTATGATCAAATCAACCATTTAAATTAGAATTGACCCCTTTTAAGTACTATAAACCATTTGGTCTTACACATAAAACACAACCACGTATACTCAAATTCATTTTAATATAATCAAACACAATAAACTCCTTTGGTAAGCATATTACAAGGGTCTTTGCGCAATTACGCTTCATTCTTATAGTCCAAAATCCGAATCATATTCATTTAAAAATTAAAATTCAACATCCTCTTTTAATTATCAAATTCGAACACAAACATATTCCAATCAATGTCATGCAACCAAGTTCTTATTAGTAATTAGCATATATTCTCACAAAAGTCCAATTAATTTCCCTTTTAACCATATGACCCATTCGGGTTTTTCAATAAATCATACATGCAAGGATCAATTTTTGACATGCAAAGTCTTATATCACATTTCCAACTTGTTTTAAACCTTAACTTAGTCATTCAATTCATTTTCATCAAGATTTTTGAAACATAAAAACATCACCTAGTGACTCCAACCTTAATCAAATTATTCAATCAACATGCATGCATTCACTTAATCATCAAATCAATCTCTTCTAAACCCATTTTTCATTCGGCTAAATCATGATTTACAATCTCAAGGATCAAATAATGACATGCACTACATGTTCTTCTTTAAAACTAACATGCAATCACTTTCTTCACTAATTAAGCTTAGTTTATACTAAGATCAAGCCATCAAATCCAATTCCCCTTTTTATTAGTACAAAGCCGAATTATAAACCCAACATACAACCTTAAATTTTGATTTCCGAAACATCAAATGACTTACACACACCTCAATAATCAAAACAATCCATTTTCAATCACATACTCAAATTTCAAAGGATATACCAAAAACCCTTTTTGAACTTTCAAGAAGCAAAACATGCAAGGCTTAAAAATCATATTAACACATCATTAAAATTCCACCGGCTCTCCTTGGATCATAGTCGGTGGTGGTCGAACTTAAGAGAGTCCGCAACGGGTCTCCTCTTGAGTTTTAAATCACAAAATCTTCTTGAATTTACTCTTATGATCTTGTATCAAGAAATCAATTTCCTTGAACACAGCCATAGAGATGATTACCAAAAAACTTACACAAATACTCACATGCAAATGGAACTTGAGAAGTATACCAAAAATAGAAACTATAGAGGGCAATATCTTTGAGTTTGAGTGAAGATTGGGTGTTGCACGCAAGAGAGAGAAAAGAGAGATGGAGGGAGCCGAGAGAGAGAGTGAGAGTGTTCGAGAGAGAGAGTGAGAGAGAAAAGAAAATGAGGGAGAGGGGGGAAGGGTGATCACTGGAAAAGAAAGAAAGAAAGGGGGTGTTTATATGGTATTAGGGCCAGGGGCATTTTAGTAATCTACTAAATCCCTAAATCCCTTTTATGCTTATTTAATCCTTTCTTTTTACTCAAATACAATAAAAATCAAATATAAAATATATCTCTCTCGGAAAGTCGAAAATTATTGCAAATGACAATTTTAATACGTAGATCTCGAAATTAGCTTTCCAACCATTACTCATAATAAACTTCTGAGCGAACGGTTGATTTTATATGATTTTCGCAAGTTCGTGCTAGTAATAGCATTTTAGCACATAAAAATCAATTTAAAATACAACGACCAAAAAATAAATCTGTCCACCATTTTAAACCAACTTGGACTATTATGACAATAACAGAACAAATCCCTTGTTTTTATCTTACTCAAAAAATTTTATAAAAATGCGCGAAGGTTAAATAAACCTTTATTTATATCAAATAATTCATTTAAATTCATAAAAATGTCACAGAGCACATAGTCATGCACACAGACAAGAAATCACACATATATGAACACATAACGACTCAGGTCTAATTAGAGAATTTGTCCTTCTTTAATCTTTATCTTTTCTATGCGTACCGGGTCACGTTCAACCTGACGGCCCGACGCTCAGCGTTTTGATTACGCTTCTCATTAACATTATCGACCGACACGTCACTTAGGACGAAATACTTTATTTAAACATTCATCTCACTTAATCACACATAATTCACAATTTATATTCTTTAAATCCTTATTAGGACGGGTTCTGTTCAACCTGACGGCCCGACAACACAGCTTAACTCCTAAGCTGACTCCTTAAATTGGAACGCTTTTACTTACGCTCCTATATTCTAATATACAGTAAAGACAATTAATCAACACTTAATCACATAGTTATAATCACATCACATAAAACATACTTTATTGACTTAATTATGTCACAAAATTCTCAGTCGTCACAATAAGTGACTAATTTGATAATTAACCCAATATTTTTTAGCTAGATCGGTTGTAACGACTGAGAATTTCGCGACGTAATTAAGTGAATAAAGTATGACTTCTGTGGTATGATTATAAATTATGTGACTAAGTGATGGTAAATTGTTTTTATTGTATAATAGTATCTGGGAGCGTAGATAGATGCGTTCCAATTTAAAAAGTCAGCTAAGGGGTTAAGCTGTGTTGTCGGGCCGTCAGGTAGAACGGAACCCGTTTTATAAAGGTATTAAAGTATTTAAAAGCGAAATATGTGTTGATATGTGAAATGGAATATTTAAGTGAGGATTATGTTCTAGTAATGTGTCGATTGGTAAGATAATCGATTGTGAAGCGT